>NC_142583.1:63085571-63388696 GCF_965207765.1 Zootoca vivipara
AACTTAAAAATGGAAAGCGTAATGCTGGTCGTCAACATAAGAGGTTTTAAGACTGTCTCAAGGCAAATCTTAAAAAGTGTAGTATAAACACCA
This sequence comes from Zootoca vivipara, assembly GCF_965207765.1. Taxonomy (NCBI): domain Eukaryota; kingdom Metazoa; phylum Chordata; class Lepidosauria; order Squamata; family Lacertidae; genus Zootoca; species Zootoca vivipara. The sequence goes on from NC_142583.1 coordinate 63,085,665, forward strand.
ACATTTGGGAAATAGTGGCTTGTGAGTGCTCCAATTGGAGAACAGCCTTTACCAAAGCTGTCATGGGCTTTGAAGACACTTGAACTCAGGATGCAAGGGAGAAATGTGCTAAGAGGAAGGCTAAGAGGAAGGTACGCTTGGCAAATCCACACCGTGGTCAACTCCCGCCCGGAAACCAATGTCCCCACTGTGAAAGGATGTGTGGATCCAGAATTGGCCTTCACAGTCACTTACGGATTCATTGTTAAAACTGTGTTTAGGGAAAACAATCTTACTTGGCTATGAGGAATCGCCAAAGAAGACGACAACATCATGTTCAATATTATCAACACTTTAAACAGAGGCTCTCACACATCATCTACTATGTGTAGGGATAGATGGAAGTCAATTTCAGTTCCTCCTGGTTTCTTATTTTTCCATTCTTAAATCCAACTAATTCACAAATTCCCCTGCAATTTGTGAATTAAAGAAATCTCCATGAATATTCAACAGCATTTTAGCGCAGATTTCTCCCAATAGACACATTTACATATATAGTTATGACAAATCCACACATTTCTGCAAGCAATTTTCATGAATATAATGCATTTATGTAGGTTGCGTGTATTTTTATGCTCACTTTCCCCCCAAGCGGTGAATTTTTGTACAAGTGGTTTGGTTGAAAAACTGTGTCGCAATATTCGGAGAAGTACAATTTTCGAGGGTGAGCTATGCTTCCGTTCACATGATGCTTCGAAAAGCATGATTTCAGTAGCTTCCTACTCACAATGCAAAGGAAAGTGATGTTCTTCCCCATTCCTAAGATGGAGATTGCCCATGACCAAACCTGGGACCCCTTGAATGCAAACAGTGTGCTCTGCCACAAAGCTATGGTCCCGACAAAAGCAGGACACAGTCATGTGTTGCAATGGCTAAAGTGGGGGCTCTTAAACATCACCCCCATCCAGTTCTAGCTGGGGAGAACAGCAGTTTAGGAAGTGAGATTTTCTGTGGGGAAATGGATAGAAGGAAAGAGTAAACCAGCCCATTCTCTCTCTCTCTCTCTCTCTCTCTCTCTCTCTCTCTCTCTCTCTCTCTCTCTCTCTCTCTCTCTCTCTCTCTCTCTCTCTCTCTCGCCTTTATTGCAAAACAATTCATATAACAACACAGACCAAAAAAATGCACAAGAACTGTGCATGCACACAAAAGCTCATACCAATGACAAACTTAGTTGGTCTCTAAGGTGCTACTGGAAGAAATTTCGACTACGGCAGACCAACCCGACTACCTACCTGTAACTAAAACACAGACAAAGAAAGACAGTACCGTGTTTCTCATATTATAAGACATGTCTTATATTTATTTTTTCCTCAAAAAAAAACACTATGGCTTATTTTCAAGGGATGTCTTATTTTTTTCCTCCTCCTCCTGCCGTGGCCGGCATTGCTGCTGCGCCTATCACTATGTCTTATTTTCGGGGTATGGCTTATATTCCTTGAATGCTTAAAAATCCTGCTATGGCTTATTTTATGGGTATGTCTTAAAATATGAGAAACAGGGTATTTCAATGACAACTAAACATTAACTAACAACACATAACATCACACACACGTTTGACTTCCGATTCACCTCATTGTGCTTTCTACACATTCTTAACCTTTATGCATTGCCTGTTACATCTGCTACATATCCAGAAATTTTTCTACATTTATAGCTTTCCTTAATATTCAAGATTCAATCTAGACCTGTCCGGAGATTTGCATTTTCACAGTATTTCTTTTAGATAGTCTTTAAATGCTATCCATTCTTTATACACTTTCTGGTTTGAGTTTCCTCTTATTCTCCCAGTCATTTTCGCAAGTTCCAAGTATTCTATCATCTTCACCTGCCAGTCAAGCTTTGTAGCAGTTGAGTCACATTTCCAGTTTTTTGCTACTAAAATTCTAGCCGCTGTAGTTGCCTGCATAAAGATGGTTCTAAAAGCTTTTTGGATTTCAGTGGACATAATGCCTAACAAAAAGGGTTCTGGGGTTGTTGTTTTTTGGAAGGAGAATTTAAATTCTCGAACCAGCCCATTCTCCAACCATTCCACTGCTTTATTTATTTTTAACCCCATTGGGAGGAAATGCATGCAGCAAAGGGTTCAGTCTACTTTGGGGTCTAAATTGTGTAATAAGAAATAGCAGACAGGCAGTGTCAACAAGACACAGCAGCAATAGGCAAACAAGTCTTTTGCCCTCCCCTTCTGCCATCTTCAACAATCTAGGCATGTAATAAGAATGCAGTCAGTTTCAGAGCAGGTTGGTACATGGCACCATCTTGTGGTGGAAAGGATGCATGAACGAAGTCAGAAATCTAACTGAAAATGAGAATTGAATTTTAAGGTGGGTAAGAGGTGAGTGAGAGGGACCCAGGTGGCACTGTGGGTTAAACCACAGAGTCTAGGGCTTGCTGATCAGAAGGTCGGCGGTTCGAATCCCTGCAACGGGGTGAGCTCCCGTTGCTCGGTCCCAGCTCCTGCCCACCTAGCAGTTCGAAAGCACATCAAAGTGCAAGTAGATAAATAGGGACCGCTCCGGCGGGAAGGTAAACACCGTTTCCATGCGCTGCTCTGGTTCACCAGAAGCAGCTTTGTCATGCTGGCCACATGACCCGGAAGCTGCCTGCGGACAAACGCCAGCTCCCTCGGCCTATAGAGCGAGATGAGCGCCGCAACCCCAGAGTCGGACACGACTGGACCTGATGGTCAGGGGCCCCTTTACCTTTAAGAGGTGACAGGGGGAAAGTGGGTGTTTTTGTTCCTTTGGTTAAGTTTCTCTGGTGGCCTTGAATGCAGGTTACTGTAATGTGCTGTAAGTGGTGCTGCCCTTGAAGATGGCCCAGAAACTGCAGCTAATGTAGAATGTGGCTTCTAGGCTGGTACATAGGGCAGCCGAATGTGACCCTGTGTCACCAGTCCTGAAAGCACAGCACAGGCTGCCAGTGAGCTACCGGGACACATTCAAGGTGTTAGTTCTAGCATATTCTGCCCTAATGGCTTGGGACCCAAATATACAAAACAGCACCTTCTCCAGAATCAGCCATATCAGAGCCTATGAACAGCAGCTGAGGCCCTCTTGATTGGTGGTGCTGCCCGCTTGGCAGTGACTTGCAACAGGGCCTTTTCAAACAAACAACAACAACAACAACAACAACAACAACAACAACAACGCTAGTGAAACACAATTGTATTAGATCAGCTATCGACCACCATTCAAAACAAGCCTCCCTAGCTTGTGAAATTGCAGGTTGTGCCCTACATGGTACTCTGGTGTTTATGCGCACTACAGACAAGATAATATGATGGCCTCTGTTGGGAGAGAGACAGGGGAAATGGGTCCCTGTTAATTCTCCTTGACCTCTCAGCAGCTTTCAATACCATCCACCAGGGTATCCTTCTGGTGTGGCTGTCTGAGTTAGGGGTGGGTGGCCCCCACTTTGCAGTGGTTCTGAAATACTTGGATAGTTGTTTCCAGAGGCTGATAATTGGGGAGTGTTCTTTGGAGCCTTCAATATAGAAAAAGACCACCCATTTGGTAAATTACAGTAAAATGGCTTACTCACAAACTCTCCAAAGGTCAGATTCACATGCTTATGCATACAGCAGTCGCAAAACACAGCCGGTAAAACTTGACTTAGTTTCAGTGGTGAGAGTACCTAAATTATTGGTATAGGAATTTGAGAAAGGCTTCTTAGAACCAGGCTGCTAAGTTGCAGCAACCAGCTAAGCCTCTTCACATGCTGAGCTTCTCTGGTAGACTGAGAGAATGAAAGGCCTGATTACCTTCTTCCCAAGGTGAGGCAGAGTGACCCAGCTAAGCCTGGCAGGACAGCTTACTCTATGGTATTAACCCTTTCGTGCATTCATTCGACTTAAGCATGTTGGTTATATGAGGCTGGTTATCCCACAGGGACCTGGGACCTTCTCCATGCAAAGCAGGTGCTCTACTGCTGAGCTCCAACCCCAAGAGAGGTTGCACCCAGTAGAGACCCAGTGACTCATGCACTTCATACTACAGAAAGAAAGAAAATAGTGGAGACATCCCCCAAAGGCAAAATAAGGGCAGAGATTTACTGGGGACAGGTACTCCAAATCAAAACCATTCTTGGTCTAGAGGGATCTTTGAAACATCTGGTACTTTCAGCAAAGTCTTATTTCATTAGACGGGGTAGTATCTTATCACTTGCAAAGTTCCCTGGGCTATTCATTTGAAAGTGCAGTGAACGTCTACACAGGACCGTCTTAAGCTTAAATGGTGCCATGGTGCAGGGATCCCTCAGGCGCCCCCATCCCCACCCCCACGTTTCCCTCCAAGCAGGCAGCGCCTCTCCCTCGGGCCCCTCTGCAGCCCACCTCGTACTGCCAGTGGGAGGCCTGCAGGAGCTGCCGGGCTTGGTCAATGGCGCAGCTGGCGGCCACCACGAACTGGCTGATCAGCAGCTGCCGCTTCAGCTCCTCCGAGGCGCCGTTCCTGCACCATCACATTGCCAGGAGACTTTGCCGGCCAACTTGAGGCTGTGCTAACAACATCCCTGAAGGGTTGGCAAGGGTCCGCAACATCTGGAAAGACTTCCAGATGTCTCTTCCAGCAGGGAAGGTACTGCGGGGACGGGTGGCTCGATCTGCAGTGCCCCCAAAGGACACTGACAGCTTAGAAGGTGTGCTCCCCAAGGACACTTGGCAGCTTAGAAGGACCCACAGAGACAGGGGGGGGGCGATAAACCAGCCAGGCTTTCACATAAGAGGGACGGAGGGAGCCCCCCCACCCCACCAGGGCCGACTTAAGCGCCCCTGGCACCATGGTGCGACGGATCCCTCTGGCGCCCCCCGCCCCGTTTCCCAGCGCGGTGGGCAGGCGGGCGCAGCGCGGCAACCACAGGCGCTGCTGCGAGGCGGGCGGGCAGGCAGGCACAGCGCGGTTGCCGTGGGCGCAGCTGCGCGGCGGACCGGCCGGCCAGCGGGCGGGTGCAGCTCGCGGCACCCCCCTGGCGGGCCGGTGCCGTGGTGCCCTGCGCCACCCAGCCTGGCCGTAGGGCCGGCCCTGACCCCAACACACACGCTCCCCTGAGGAGACCCACAGAGCGAAAGACAGGGCAAAAACGGAAGTGGCGGCTACTGGTTCCAGGAGCCTGACTCTGTGCCAGGAAAAGGTTTCCTCAACCCCCAAACGAAACCCACTGCCGATGGAGGCTTTTGAGGAGGAGGAGGAGGCTCAGCTTCCGGAGGCGCCTGCCAAGCCCTACCCGACCAAGGCGCTCTGCACTCAGGGCAAGGAGCTGCCAGGCTCAGCCCCAAATGTCTGGCCTGACACACTTCCCCCCCATCCCAAAATGGTGCACCTTCTGCTTCTTGCCCACCGCGGGCAGGGCCAACGACGGTGATGCTGGACTCGCGCTCTGCCAGGCAGGACCAGGCATGACAAGCAGCCAGAGGGGGTGGCCCAATGGGCGGGGGCGCTGCCAGCTGTGGTCCGCCTCCACCTCCGCCTGCTCGGCCAAAGCGGCTGCGCGGCACTGCCACCAGGGAGCCCTGGCTGCCGCCCGCACTGACAGGAGGCTCGCAGCCGGCTTCCCCGCAAGGGTGCCTGCAGCCCGAGAAGAGGCAGGCAAGGGCGGTGCTGCTGGTGGGGTTTCAGGCGGTGCTGCCAATGGGGTTTCAGGCCTGCTCCTCCGGCAGAGAGGAGGCTCCGGGCGCGGCGTGGCATGGCGGAGGCGCCCTCCAGCGCCCTCCAGAACTTGCCGCCATGGTGCCTTGCGCCAGTAGCCTCTATGGCTAAGACGCCCCATGTCCATGGGAAGAAAGTTTAAGATCACACATGTGGCTTGCTTTCTGCTGGGAACAAGGCCCAGGTTGCCTCCCTGCGATAAGCCTGTTGTTGCAGACAGCTTGCAGCTGCGCTTGTAATTCTCTCTCAGTGGCATTTCGGCCAGCCGTTAGGTGTGCCCTGGAGATTCCCTCGCACACATTCTGGGTGAGAGGGTAGGCAATAAACTCATTAGCAGGGGATGGTTTTACTTGAGGTTGTTCTTCTCCTGCCCCCCCCCCCTTTTACACTCGGGCAAGATTTTTCTTTCTCCCTCCCCAGGCAACACTTTGAATAGCCGTCCCACACACCCCCTTCATGGCCCTACCTGTCTTAAACACTGCGCCTCTCCCCAGAGCGCCCACATTGCACCTGCGTGCCAAGAACTCGATAAGAAATTCCTGCGGCGGTAAAAAGTGCTCTGGGGTCAAAGATCCAGTGGTAAAATTAATTGTTCCGAGACCGCATCTCCCAAGCCATCTATAAATGCAGCGTAATTTACGGCCTGCGATACCACCTGTGTGGTGCAGCTGTCTCAACCACTTTCCTGATGCAGAAAATGTGATATTCAGGAGAGGTTTCGTTTGGGTTAAAGCCACGCTCTTTGGAGGTTTTGTTTTTCACCTAATTGGAAACATCTACAGTTCTTCTGCCAAAGCGCTGCGTGCGTGAGCCAGCCTGGCCAAGAGGGGCCCCTCGACTCCGACGAATGAATCACTGACAGCGAGGAGCCCATCCCACAGTTAGGTTGGGATATATATAATGAGGCTCTGCTTATCGCATAAAAATAGTAGCAAACAGCGGGATCCCCAGGCTAACAGCTTCTTGAGGCAGATCCAAAGACTTGTTGTTGGGTCTCCAGTTCCTAAAATGATTTTTATGAGATGAGGAGAAATTGAGCTGACTTGGTGCACAGTCTTGTTCCAGCAAGCCATCTTCTTGGGCAGATTTGTAACTTTCCACCCCGCCCCCCCCCAAAGTACAGTGGTACCTCGGTTTTCAAACATCTTGGAAGTTGAACGTTTCCGTTTCCGAACGCCAAAAACCCAGAAGTAAATGCTTCCGTTTTTGGGAATCAAATGGTCAGGGCCGGCTCTAGGTAGACCCCCGGTGGCGCGGTGAGCCAGGGCGCAGGGCCAGTAGGCTGGGCGCACGGAAACCATGCTGCGCCCTGCGAGGGCGGGGGCGCCAGAGCGATCTCTACCCATCGGCGCCAGGGCGGCCACCCTGCTTGAGACTGCCCTGCAAACGGTTTCCACTGAGTGTTTCTCAATTTAATTTGCAGGCCACCCTTTGTGCCTTGGTTTTCGAATGTTTCGGAATTCGAACGGTCTTCCGGAACGGATTGTGTTCAAAAACCGAGGTACCACAGTATACCACAGCTGCAAATAGTAGAGCTCAGGCATGTAAGCATCTTTCCTCCCCCTCTCACCACCCATTACCTAAACCTCAATTTATTTTCAATGGTTTTTGTCTCATTTCAGTCCAGCATCCAGAACAGGTGGCAAAGTTCAAGCAAAGATTCTACACCAAGACAACTCAAATGCCACTTCATTTCACTCTTGTATGGATGCAATGAGAGCACGGATGCAATGAGAGGATATTCCGATTTATTCAGGGCAGTTGAAGGGTCTGCAATAGCTTCCTCTAAGTCTTTATTAGGCACCCACAAAGCCTCTGAGATGCCTACCCTATTGGCCATGAGGTGGTGGCCTTCCTGTCCTTTGAAAAGTACATAGACGTGAAGGAGGAAGTTGCAAGTGTGATCCTCTTTCCCACTTCCTCCTTCAACTCTATGTGCTTTATATTAATTATACTGCATCCAACTTTTAGCCAGATCCCTTGAAAAGTCATGTGTGTTCTCTCTCCCTCTGTCTTCCTATTTCTTGGAGGAGGGGGATGTGCGAGACAGGGAAGAGACGTGACCAAACTGAGTGACACTCATGGCACCCATTCAGAAATCTAAATGTGCCTATAGGCCTGAAAAGCTTGGCGCCCCTGGTCCTTTGCCTTTTCTTAACCTCCTTGATCAGGAACCTGACCACCAGCCTCTAGGTTAGGGGTCCCCAAACTTACCCGGCTTCAGGCCGGATGCCCACTACGCTGATCACACGGCGGGCCAGAGGGAGAGGGAGTGCGCGGGCGGGTGCACCCATGCACATGCGCAAACGCTATTTCTGGCACACTCCCGACCTGGAAAGTGCCGGAAATAGTTTCTGCGCATGTGCAGGAGCCTCCTCTGACCCGGAAGTACACCAGAAATGACGCACTTGCGCAAGCTATTTCCGTCGCTTTTCCGGGTCAGGAGTGGGCAGCCGCGCCGCGCCAGTAAGAGCGGGCGGTGGCAGCGGGCGGCGGGGGTTGGTGGAGGCCGCATAAAAGAGCCTCCCAGGCCGTATGCGGCCCCCCGGGCTGTAGTTTGCGGACCCCTGCTCTAGGTCTTTGGAACTTAAGTCTGCCTGAGCTATAAATGAACCCTTGACTGGGACCTATCTCAAAAGTTTGGCTCTGGCTTGACAAACTGTTTCAGAGACCTCTGGAAGGTCCTGAAAGCTTATCAGGGTCCTTCAATGACAAGATCAGTAACAACACACAAACATGCCTGGGGGGAAATAGATTTCTCACCATTGCCAACCTGTCTCTCTAATGTAAGGCCACAGGTGAGCGTGCCTGAGGCACAATTTGCCTCAAGTGCCTCCAGACCAGCCATAGGCAAACTCCGGCCCTGCAGATGTTTGGGACTACAATTCCCATCATCCCTGACCACTGGTCTTGTTAGCTAGGGATGATGGGAGTTGTGGGCCAAAACATCTGGAGGGCTGGCATTTGCCCATGCCTGCTCCAGACTGTCAGTAATGCCAGAACTCTAGGCTGGTGCCTTTGCAGTGCATTAAATAGTTCTGATGCTGTAGCACAAAAAATCCACTTTAAAACAACAGGATTTCTGCAGTTTGGAAAGTGCTTTAAATAGTCTGGGACGAATGAAATACTAAAGCGAAGTCGTGTGGGCACCCCACATATTCCTGAAGGTGTCCCAGAATTGTTTGCAATGCTGCTGAGCAGACAAGCTGGTGTGAAAGTGTTCTTAAAAGGGGGAAAGTTTGCAAATCAGTCCTGGACATGCATTGTTTGTGTATGTGTGTGTGTTTATCGGAAAAAAGAGGAGAATAAATCAAATAGAGCATTTTTATTATGATTCCAAAGAGATTTTTTTTAAAAAAACACACACAACAACAACAACCATTTTCACCCATTTCTTCTTTGCGGCTTTGCTAATCGATGGAAGATTTCCCTCGTATTCCCTGAACTCCTCCTTGTAACGCAGCCTTTTCATAAATCTAAAGCACCTCCCTTGAGATGCCTCAAACCCAAGACGAGCCCCCTCTTTCCATCTTAATATACGAGGGTCATGTGCAGGGACATTCCCAATGTCCCCTAAATTAAAATCACTGGAACAGCTCCATTAAGCAACCAGATTTATGACAAGCTTCAAATGAAACAGAGGTATCCTGTACAGCTGTGAGATATCTGTAACCAATTTCCCCTTAACCAGCATATATGCAAGATAAATATTATCTGTGTTCTTCACCCTTCCCAACCCATCGTAACGGAGAGAGAAATTGGGCCTGACATTACCACTTAAATGTCGCAGAGAAGAATGGACCAAGCAGTGCTGAGGCCCCCTATGGATGGATCTATTGCTCTGTGTGGGTGAAGATCTTGTGAGGGAATTGGTTGTTTCTTGGTGTAAGAAGGTTTTTATTGCTAATTAAGAAGGTTTACTGTTTGAGGGATTTTATTGTTGCTGTTTCCGGAAGTTTAGCTATTCAGTTCAAATAAAAATATCTTTCCATTCATATATTGTCTACTAAAGATCCTTTGAAGAACCTGCAGTGTTAATTGGCAAAACAGAAGGTCCAGGTGTCTAGAGACAGTTCCAGATTTACAGAAGCTGTTCTGGTTTCTGATTTCATCTTGGAATGCTCTACTCATAGCTGTCAAGTATCCCGTTTGTCGCGGGAAACCCCCGGATTTTAATCCGTTTCCCGCTGTTCTCCCGAATGGAGAAAAATCCCAGAAATCCCCCGGATTTCCTACCTGCCAGGGAGCCTCCATTTTGGGTGCTGCTTTGCCCATGTGTGGGCACCGGAAATAGGGCAGAGCGGCACCGGAAGTCGCTTCTACGCATTCCCGGCGGCCATCTTGGTGGTGGCCACATGACGGCGGCCGTCACCAAGATGACCGCCGGGCATGCGTAGAAGTGACTTCCGGTGCCGCTCTGCCCTATTTCCGGTGCCCACACATGGGCAGAGAGGCCCCAGAAGTTGCTTCTACGCAACTTCCAGTGCCGCGATGCTGCTGATCCCGCATTTTTCAGTGGGAGACTTGGCAGGTACGGCTCTACTTTTCCTTAGGAATGTCCCTATATTCAACAGAGAAATGTTGGAGGGTATGGAGTTATCCAACCCCCGGGCCATCCGAAGGCAGCGCTGTATAGGAATTATTATTTTTAAAAAAATGTTTAATGCTTTATTATATTTTTATATATGTTGAAAGCCGCTCAGAGTGGCCGGGGCAACCCAATCAGATGGGTGGGGTATAAATAGTAAAAAATTTAATATGGAATAGGACATCCCTATTTTCATTGGAGAAATGTTGGGGTCTTAAGTGGCTTATAGTATTTTGTAACATTTGAGTTTATTTACATATACAGTGGTACCTCTAGTTACAAACTTAATTTGTTCCGGAGATCTGTTCTTAACCTGAAACCTCTAATTAAGAACAGAGGCGTGCTTTCGCTAATGGGGCCTCTTGCTGCCGCTGTGCCGCCGGCACACAATTTCCGTTCTCATCCTGGGACAAAGTTCTCAACTCGAGGTAACTCTTCCAGGTTAGCGGAGTTTGTAACCTGAAGCGTTTGTAACCTGAGGTAGAGGAATGGTTTAAACATGACAATGGTAAGAGATCTAATGCTAAATGTTTTCAAATTCTAAAAATGCAGCAACCAAACCATGTCTTGCCCCTTCACCTTCACCTTTGCCACCACTTTCCCCTGTTCAGGCCCTCCCTTTGGCTGGTCAGAATCCTTCCTCCTCCATCCCCTGGTGAGAGCCTTCGAGTCTTCCATCTGTACCCTCTCCTTCCTCTTCCTCTTTTGCCACATCCAGATGGAACTGAGGGCCTCATGACATCTATTCATACTGTTCCTCTTCCTGATGTTTAGATTCAATCCCCTTTCTTGTTATGGAAACCTATTGATTCAGATCCTACCCTCTGGAGTGAGAGCAAATGTGCTCCATGATCTATATGTGAGAGCTCTTCAAATACTTCACAATGGCTATGATCTTGTCTCCAGAATAAGCTTTCCCAATTCCTTCAGCCTTTTCTCTTCAGGGTTTGATCTCCAGGCCCCTCAACATCTTCACGGGCCTCCTCTGGACACACTCCAGTTTGTCAATATCCTTCTTGAACTCCAGTTAAGTACTCTCAGCATTCGAAACTTGTGACATTTGAAACAGGCGAGGTCCCTCATACTTAATTTCTTCCCGTTACTTTTTCATTTCATGGATAACCCAGTATGGGAAGCAAAATTCGCTCCCTCTCAACACAAGACTATCAGAATAATTGTGGGGGGAGGGATACATATGTCAGACCTTTCAGTATCTTCTCAAGCAATGCTCAAAAGACTCGTAAGTCTTCCAGGGTTTCATCCCCTACTTTTGACAACATGTTCCATCCAGTACACCTCCTTCTGCCTCTCTGGTCTCTTAAAAGAAACATTTTACTTTTGACAAGTTGAAATAGGAACATCTGGACATAGTGTCCCAAAGTCTTGCAATGAGGCAATGATAGGGACAGAACTACCCAAACTGTATAGAAATTTATTCATGTGTACGACTACAGCGGCAAGAATGTTTCTTGCCCAAAAATGGAAAGAAGACGTAGTCCCTGCAAAAGAAGAATACATACAAAAACTTACGGAATATGTAGAAATGGTGAAACTTACTGGAAAAATAAGAAATCAAGATAAACTTTGTTTTATATAAAAGAGTGGAAATGGTTTATTGAATATTTACAAATAAATTGTAAAGAGATAAGAACATTGGAAGGATTATTTTAATAACCTGCAGTTTTATAAGCGTATATATTTAAAGTAGATGAAGAAATGAAGAAATTAAGTTAATTTGGATATGCAGAAAATATGAAAAATAAATTTTAGGAACTTCAGAAAGAGGGGGGAAGGAAGTCAATTTTGGAAACGTTAAAATGATTATAAAATTATTGAAATCATAAATAAAATTTAAAAAGCAATGAGGCACAGAATGAAATTGTTGATTTATAATTATTATTTATTTTTCGCATTTCCTATAGTCTGTGCTCAGATATATTATAAGTGGGGCAAAGTCATGGAGGCAGGTGGTTAGTGAGTGTGTTTGGGCCTAGTGAAACACAACAGCAGAACCTCCAAGTGTCCCTGTTTTCCAGGGACAATCCTGGATTTACAGTTTCTGACTTGATCCTGGAATGTCCCACTTTTCCTTAAGATACCCCTATTTTCACTGGATAAATATTGGAGGGTATGGAGTTTTGTGACCCCAGAGCCAAGGAGATACAACCTTTTGAAGACACCTGAAGGCAATCCTGTACAGGGAAGGTTGTGTTTTTTTTAAAATGTTTAATGGTTTCTTATGTTTATAGATATTTCTGAAGCTGCCCAGAGTGGGGCAACCCAGTCAGATGGGTGGGGTATAAAGATTAAAATTATTATTGTTGTTGTTGCTGAATAGGATGTCCCTATTCTCATCAGAGAAATGTTGGAAGGTATGCAAGAGGTGATTGTTCCTTGGGCAACTTCAGAGGGCTCTGAACTGCCAAGGTTGCAAGAGTCGAGTTTGTATATCTCTGAATAAGTATCGATAGATAAATTTCCAAGAAGAAGAAAAGAGATCAGTGGCGTAGCGAGCCGCTGCGAGACCCGGGGCGGCAAATTGCATGACAACACATGCATCATTACATTGCGGGGTATCACCACCCACCTGCGCCTCCAAAGCCGCGTGCTTCCAGCTCCAAACTCCAGGTAAAAAGCCCACTCGGAGCGTGGGGGTGTGCCCCTTGGCGCCCCCACCCCGCGACTCCCAAGCCGAGCCTCCAGCCTCCCGGTAAAAAGTCCGCTTGGCGCACCAAGCAGACTTTTTCCTGGGAGGCTGGAGGCTTGGCTTGGGAGTCGTGGGGGTGGGGGCGCCAAATGACGCCCCCTGGAGTGGAACCCAGGGCAGACCGCCCCCCCCATTGCTACACCCCTGAAAGAGATGCCTGAAAATCAATGGGCTCATCCATGCTTCTGCTCCTGTGATTTTTAGGCAAGGATTTAACAGGTTTTTCTTTTATCCCAGCACTTTCTGCAGTGAAATCTGCAGATTGACATTTGTTCCAATTCAGCAGGAAACCGAGAGTTTTCCTTGGGAATGCGATGGGATGAATGAAAAACCTCTCAGACCAAGCGGAAGTATTGGGGGGGGAGCCCAAAGTGAGGGTGCCTGTTCATAGCTGCCAAGTACCCTGTTTTCTCCGGGAAAACCCCGATTTTACTTACCTTTTCCCGGTGGTCCCCCGTATCACTTCGTCTCCCGTTTTTCTCCGTTATTTTCTCCTGCCAGCGGCCATTTTTTTCTTTCCGATTTCAAAAGTCGCATTTACGCATGTCCGGAAGTGCATAGATGCGACTTCTGGTGTCGGCGGCGGCCATTTTTGGTGCCCATAGATGGGCAGAGCGACACCGGAAGTTGCATCGACGCACTTCCTGACATGCGTACAAGCGACTTTCGAAGCCGGCGGTGGCCATTTTTGGTGCCCATAGAAGGGCAAAGCGACACCAGAAGTTACGTTGACGCAGCTGCCGGTGTCACACGGCTGCCGGTCCCGGATTCTGCAGTCCGGGACTTGGAAGGTAAGTGCCTGTTGCATCTCTGCTGGAAGAGGGTTCCACAGCATGGGACACTAAATGTAACCTTGGCAGCCTTAGAACATGCAACCCCCTCCACCAAGTAATTGTGTCTTATCAAAACACTCCTTCAAAATGCCTCACTTTCTCTCTCCCCAGTAGGAACCTAGCAGGGACTATTGCTGCGAGTGTCTCAACCACCAGATGTCAGCACTGGGTAGGGAAACAAGTCTGCTGTTAACTATAATGATCAGTTTCTGTCCTTGAGGTGGAATGAGAATCATGATACAGCAGAACCTCGGTTGCCGAACGGAATCAGTGCTGGATTTACATATAAGCTAAACAAGCTATAGCTTAGGGCCCCACTCTCTTGGGGGACCCCAAAAAATTAAAGGAAAAAAACAATCCTGGATGTACATTTCCAAAATATAAGATAGAAAACAAATAAAATAAAACCTACTTACAGCAACAGTGTTTTGCGTTGTGTAGGCTCTTATTTTGTTATGTGTAATGGACCTATTAGGTCCAAAAATTATTAATAGCATATATTCAACACAAAAAGTCCAGCTGTTAGAGTTGCCAGACTCAATAGAGGACAGGACGTCTGTGCCTTTAATTGCCCTGCTCTCTTTTGAGTCTGGAAACCTTAAAGAGAAACCAGCAGACCCTTTGTTTAATTTCCAAGCAAAGGGTCTGCTGGTTTCTCTTTAAGGTTTCCAGACTCAAAAGAGAGCAGGGCAAGTAAAGGCACAGAAGTCCTGTCCTCTATTGAGTCTGGCAACCCTACCAGCTGTCCTTTGTCAACAACAAATTGTCGCTGTTGGTCATTTATGGACATAGTGGGTATCTAAAGCCATTTGCACATGTGGCCATGCAACCAGTCCATGCAGAATGTAGGCACCCTATATAGAGAAATGAGCAAACCAGTGACATTTTAGGCAGCAGGCTAGCAGGTGGGGCCCATGACTTATATCATAGGAGCCTACACGACACAAAACACTGCTGCTGTATGTAGGTTATATTTTATTTGTTTTTTATTTTATATTTTGGAAATGTACATCCAGTTTTTCCCCCTTTAAATTTTTTTTGGGGGGGAGCCCCAAGAGAGTGGGACCCTAAGCTATGGCTTTTTAAAGTTATATGTAAATCTGGCACTGGGTCTGTGGCATAATTTTGAGGGCCCTTTCAATATCCACAAACCCCAGACAGCTGCTCAACTCAATGCTGTGACCAGCAATACAGAACTCTTAAGTATGGCTGCCTGGTGTCTCTGTGTTGGTGGTGATTGGAGGATAATGACCTGGGATGCCATTGGGCTATTGGCTGAATCTTGCTCTTCAGAAATCAGCAGGCGTAATACTCCTGCCAAGTGCTAGTCGCTTCAGATCAAACTGCTGTTTTTAGAGAACAAGGGGGGCAATTCAAAATGACACCCATCATTCTCACTGAGGTGGTCAACCTGCACTGCAAAGATCCAGGTGTGAACTAAGTATACATGAAGGAGCGTCTCCACCCCCATCGTTCTGCCCGGACACTGAGGTCCAGTACTGAGGGCCTCCTGGCGGTTCCCTCGTTGCGAGAAGCCAAGTTGCAGGGAACCAGGCAGAGGGCCTTCTCGGTGGTGGCGCCCGCCCTGTGGAACGCCCTCCCGTCAGATGTCAAAGAGAAAAACAGCCACCAGATTTTTAGAAGACATCTGAAGGCGGCCCTGTTTAGGGAGGCTTTTAATGTTTAATAGATTATTTTATTTCATTTTTCTGTTGGAAGCCGCCCAGAGTGGCTGGGGAAACCCAGCCAGAAGGGCGGGGTATAAATAAATAAATAAATAAATTATTATTATTATTATTATTATTATTATTATTATTATTATTAATGTGGAGTTTGCCTCCATACTAAATAATTCCTTCCATGTATCATATCAAGGAGAATGCTAAGAGTAGAGCCATTTCTCCTGATAACCAGGTTATCAAAGTGCAAGGGGGACGGGGGACTCTTCCATCATGTAACCTTCCCCTTTCAGTATGAAGTGCTACAGATCTTGACCTTAAGGAAAATGTTCCTGGCATGTGCACTATTACCAAAGGCCTGCTTTGACTACATTTTATGTCCTTTCTCCTCTCAGGCTTTCCTTTCTCCAAATAAAAGGGAGTTTTCTGACAGACCTTTGACTCATCCCCACTTCCGCTTGTCCCGTTCCTAAAAAGCATGGGTCAGAGAGTTTTTCTGCTTATCCCATGCTGTCCAGGCATGGGTCAAATCAGTTTTCTGTTTGCCCCGCCACTTTCCCCAGGAAAACCCACCCCTTAGTGCTGAAGTGGAGCAAACATTAACCTGCAAAAAACCCAATTTATGTTTGCTCTCATTCAGCGGTAAAGATTGGGGTTGTACCAGATCTACACTCAGGGTTTTTAACGTTAAGGAAGGGTTTTGATAACTGTATGAACACATGACGTTCTACTTTTAACGTTCATAATGCGTTTTCAACATGTGACAACACCAGAGGGCACTGCAGAGTGACCAGCAGTAGGGAGACCGCGTTTTGAAACGCTTTATTTTATAAATGTGCCCTGTGACGTTTTAGAACGATATATCCAATATCGTTCTAATAACGTTAAACAGGTCAGTGTAGATCCAGCCGGGGGGGAAGCAGTGGGGCGAGAGGAAGTCTGGAT
This sequence comes from Zootoca vivipara, assembly GCF_965207765.1. Taxonomy (NCBI): domain Eukaryota; kingdom Metazoa; phylum Chordata; class Lepidosauria; order Squamata; family Lacertidae; genus Zootoca; species Zootoca vivipara. The sequence goes on from NC_142583.1 coordinate 63,102,101, forward strand.
GAGCCCTCAGGAAGGAGGATAGGGGCAAAACTAGAAGGAGTTGGCACTGCCTGCTAATGGCTCTGGCGCCACCTAGTGTTTTCCTCCCTGCCTTCCACCCAATGACTATGAGATCAGACCATTGTCGTCCATACCAGACCCTGCTTCTGCTCTTCTCTTCCACTCCACCATCTCCCACCTCTATATAACTTGCCTTCTCCCCGATGGACATGAAGTACACCTGCCAGAACACTTTGAAAATGTACAGCCGTGGCAGATGTGCTGTGCTGGTGCAGAGCTAAGTGCCTGAACTGGGGCATAAGAGGACCTCCCTCCCTCCCTGTCCTTGCTTCTCAGCTGAATTTCCTTTCACCTGCTCTCGGGGTGCACATCTGTTTTGTGCTAGAAGCAGCACGCTTGTTAAGGGTGCCAGAAAAGCACACAGGGCTTCCCACCAGAAAGGTGAAGTCTATTGACTCCCTTTTAAATATGAGTGGAGGCCGGGTGGGAATAGATGTTAATATGGCCTTGTGAACACAGCTGGAAGGAAACATTACTACAAGGGAAAGGGAAAGGCAGGTTGGTGAATAAGTATATAGGAAAGGGGAGTGTTAAATCTTTCACTACTCTGAAGCCAGACTGCATTTTTATATGCTTTTATAAGTTTTGGTGTTTTGTTTTTTTAAAGTGCAGGTGGAAAAGGGTGTGAGGTTAAAAGCCATTCAGAAAATTCTCTATTTCTTTGTTTAGTTGACAATGGGGTGGCTTCCAGATGTTGTTGGATTACAATACCCATCACCCTTGACTGTTGGCCGTGCATGCAAGGGCTGATGGGAATTGTAGTTCGGCGGCATCGGAAGGTGCCACGTTGGCTATCCTTGTTTCAGGCTGCCCACATCAGCCACACTGAGGGATTTGGAAGAGAGAGGAATTGCACAGGGATGGAAAAGGGGTCTTTGTACACCCCACACACACCTGTGGCCGCTTGTTTCCTGCAAAGAGGGCTGCCGCTGGTTCCCTTTCCACATCCCTGCCAATTTTTGTAATTGTCCAGCCGCAGGGAGCAGTTAATGTATTGTTGCTTTTGCATTTGCTGTACCTTGCTCTTGGTGCACCTTCATCGGATGTTGTTAGTATTATCAACAACATCCTGCCCTGTTCCACCCCTTTTTGTGACATTTTCAGGTCCCTTCTAGGTTCAGCTTGAGCTGCGCACATATTAGACGCACCTAAAATGGTTGCCTGTACTCCTCTTGGAAACAACTGTTGGGGCAGTGTGGGGTGTGGAGCCGAGGGACACACTGGTGTAGAATAGAATGCCCCTATTTTCATCGGAGGAATGTTGTATTTAAGACTGCTTTAAAACTAGTCTGCTCAACCAGGGTGGTACACTAATAACAACAACAATTTGTCAAGATGGAGGTGGAGGGAACAACCGTTGTCACCTGCAATTCCTGTGCAATGTTTGTTTTCTTACCAAAGGATGTGGGTAGCTACACCTGCAACAATTGCAAGTTGGTTGCCCTACTAGAAAACAAGGTTGCCCTTCTGGAAGAAAAGGTGCAGCAGCTTCAGGGGCGTGTATCTACGCTCCAGAGAATTAAAGAGCTGGAGCTTTTCTTGGATGCAGCAGAGCACACTGTCTGCACCAAGGAGGAGACAGGGGATCTCCCTGAGGAGGAGGTCAGTTCCCCAACACAGCAGCCAGATGTATGGAGGAACGTGACTCATAGAAGTAGAAGGCCCAGGGATCGCTCTGAGTGCTTAGAATTACACAACCGTTTTGAAGTGCTCATGGAAGACGAGGAACAGACTCCACCTGAGGATCTCTCCCTCATCACAGTTGATGAGGAATATGAAGACGAGCAGCAAAGTCAGTCCTCCGGGAATATGCAGGTAACCTTGGAAGGGACAGCACATGGAAGAATCCCAACCAAGCCTATGAAGAGGCGTGTAGTGGTGATAGGGGATTCCCTGCTGAGGGGTACAGAAGCAGTGATCTGTGGGCCTGACAAGATGTCTCGAGAGGTGTGCTGTCTACCCGGGGCCAAGATCAAAGATGTAACAGAACGGCTGCAAGGAATCATAAAACCCACTGACAAATACCCCTTCCTTTTGGTGCATGTGGGAACCAATGACACTGCAAGCCATAGCTTACAGAAGATCAAAAATGATTATGAGGCTCTGGGCAGGAAGTTGAAGCAATTAGATGCACAAATTGTCATCTCTTCTGTCCTCCCAGTTGAACGACATGGCCCAGGGAGAGAGGGAAAAATAGGGGAAGTGAACAACTGGCTTCGCAAATGGTGCAAACAGGAACGGTTTGGATTCCTAGATCACGGTCTGCAGTTTCTTGAAGATGGACTTCTGGCAAGTGATGGACTGCACCTCACAAAAGTTGGGAGGAATGTTTTTGCCACGAAACTCAAAAACCTCATCAGGAGGGCTTTAAACTGACTTATGTGGGGGAGGGAGACAGTGGTCCTGAAGGTAGGAGTCTATCAAATGCTGAAGATGATCATCCAAATGTCAAGGACCAAATGGAGCAAGCAGCATGCAGACCTAGTGGTGGGACGAAAATATCCTTAAATAAGAGACATGGGGGAATGATCAACGGTCTTCAATGTCTGTATACTAATGCACAGAGCATGGGAAATAAACAAGATGAACTTGAGCTCTTGGTACAGCAAACTAAATATGACATAATAGGCATCACTGAAACCTGGTGGGATGAGTCTCATGACTGGAATGTAGTAATAGAGGGATACAATCTATTTAAGAGAAATAGACCAAACAGGAAAGGAGGAGGAGTAGCTTTATATGTTAGGGATATGTATACCTGTGAAGAGATCCAGGATTTAAAACTTCAAAGCCAAATTGAGAGTATCTGGGTCAAAATTAAGGGAGAGAAAAACAACAGTGATCTCATTGTGGGAGTTTACTATAGATCCCCAAGCCAAACTGAGGACACAGATGATGCCTTCCTGGAACAGATGGCCAAGCATTCCAAAGGAAGTGAGATAGTAGTAATGGGGGATTTCAATTATCCTGATATTTGTTGGATGTCAAACTCAGCCAAGAGCATAAGGTCGAACAGATTCCTCACTGGCCTTGCAGACAACTTCATTGTCCAGAAAGTGGGAGAAGCAACAAGAGGATCAGCCATTTTAGATCTGGTCCTAACCAATAGTGATGACTTGGTTAGTGGGGTAGAAGTGGCAGGATCATTAGGTGGGAGTGACCATGCTCTTCTGGAGTTTATTATCCAGCGGAAAGGAGCAACCAAGCATACTAAGGTCCAAATTCTAGACTTTAAGAAAGCCGACTTCGGAAAACTTAGGGAAACGCTGGGTGAAATCCCATGGACAGTAATACTAAAAGGGAAGGGAGTTCATGATGGTTGGGAGTTTGTTAAAAGGGAGATATTAAAAGCACAACTTCAGGCAATACCAATGAGACGGAAACATGGAAGGTGCCTAAAGAAGCCAGGCTGGCTATCTAAAGAACTTTTGACTGAGTTAAGATTTAAAAGGGATATGTACAAAAAATGGAAAAGGGGGGAAATCTCCAGAGAGGAATTCAAACATATAGCCAGCACGTGTAGAGGCAAAGTCAGAAAAGCTAAAGCACAGAATGAACTCAGGCTCGCCAGAGAGGTTAAAAGCAACAAAAAGGGCTTTTATGGGTATGTCCGTAGCAAAAGGAAAAACAAGGAAACAGTGGGGTCACTCAGAGGAGAAGATGGTGAAACGCAAACAGGGGACAGAGAAAGGGCAGAACTCCTCAATGCCTTCTTTGCCTCAGTCTTCTCCAAGAAAGAAAACAACCTGAAGAATATGGAGCAGATGATTCAGCAGGGGAAACACAGCCCAGAATAAGTAAGGAGGTAGTACAAGAATACTTGGCTAGTTTAGATGTATTCAAGTCTCCAGGGCCAGATGAACTACATCCAAGAGTATTAAAAGAACTGGCAGAGGTGATTTCAGAACCACTGGCAATAATCTTTGGAAATTCCTGGAGAACAGGTGAAGTTCCAGCAGACTGGAGGAGGGCAAATGTTGTCCCTATTTTCAAAAAGGGGGAAAGAGAGGACCCAAACAATTACCGCCCAGTCAGCCTGACATCAATACCAGGAAAGATTCTAGAGCAGATCATTAAGCAAACAGTCTGTGAGCACCTAGAAAGAAACTCTGTGATCACTAAAAGTCAGCATGGGTTCCTGAAAAATAAGTCATGTCAGACTAATCTGATCTCATTTTTTGACAGAATTACAAGCCTGGTAGATGAAGGGAACGCTGTGGATGTAGCCTATCTTGATTTCAGCAAGGCCTTTGACAAAGTGCCCCATGGTATTCTTGTAAAGAAGCTGGTAAAATGTGGGCTAGACAATGCTACCATTCAGTGGATTTGTAGCTGGCTTACTGACCGAACCCAAAGGGTGCTCATCAATGGCTCCTCCTCATCCTGGAGAGTAGTGACTAGTGGGGTGCCACAGGGTTCTGTCTTGGGCCCAGTCTTGTTCAACATCTTTATCAATGACTTGGATGATGGGCTTGAGGGCATCCTGAGCAAGTTTGCAGATGACACCAAATTGGGAGGGGTGGCTAACACCCCAGAGGACAGGATCACACTTCAGAATGACCTTAACAGATTAGACAACTGGGCCAAAGCAAACAAGATGAATTTTAACAAGGAGAAATGTAAAGTACTACACTTGGGCAAAAAAAATGAAAGGCACAAATACAGGATGGGAGACACCTGGCTTGAGAGCAGTACATGTGAAAAGGATCTAGGAGTCTTGGTAGACCACAAACTTGACATGAGTCAGCAGTGTGATGCAGCAGCTAAAAAAGCCAATGCAATTCTGGGCTGCATCAATAGGAGTATAGCATCTAGATCAAGGGAAGTAATAGTACCACTGTATTCTGCTCTGGTCAGACCTCACCTGGAGTACTGTGTCCAGTTCTGGGCACCACAGTTCAAGAAGGATACTGACAAGCTGGAACGTGTCCAGAAGAGGGCAACCAAAATGGTCAAAGGCCTGGAAACGATGCCTTATGAGGAACGGCTTAGGGAGCTGGGTATGTTTAGCCTGGAGAAGAGAAGTTTAAGGGGTGATATGATAACCATGTTCAAATATATAAAAGGATGTCATATAGAGGAGGGAGAAAGGTTGTTTTCTGCTGCTCCAGAGAAGCGGACACGGAGCAATGGATTCAAACTACAAGAAAGAAAATTCCACCTAAACATTAGGAAGAACTTCCTGACAGTAAGAGCTGTTCGGCAGTGGAATTTGCTGCCAAGGAGTGTGGTGGAGTCTCCTTCTTTGGAGGTCTTTAAGCAGAGGCTTGACAGCCATCTGTCAGGAATGCTTTGATGGTGTTTCCTGCTTGGCAGGGGGTTGGACTGGATGGCCCTTGTGGTCTCTTCCAACTCTATGATTCTATGATTCTAATTTATTCTTTATACCCGACCCATCTGGTTGGGTTTCCCCAGCCACTCTGGGCGGCTCCCAACTTAATATTAAAAACATGACAAAACATCAAACTTTAAAAACTTCCCTAAACAGGGCTGCCTTCAGATGTCTTCTAAAAGTCAGATACGGTAGTTGTTTATTTCCTTGACATTTGATGGGAGGGCGTTCCACAGGGCGGGTGCCACTACCGAGAAGACCCTCTGCCTGGTTCCCTGTAACTTGGCTTCTCACAGTGAGGGAACCACCAGAAGGCCCTCGGCGCTGGACCTCAGTGTCAGGACAGAACAATGGGGGTGGAGATGCTCCTTCAGGTATACAATGTGTGTGTGTGTGTGTGTGTGTGTGAGAGAGAGAGAGAGAGAGAGAGAGAGAGAGAGAGAGAGAGAGAGCGCACCTCGGAGTCTTGCTCAAGATTGCCTGGCATGCCCCTAGGCTTGCCGATCAGAAGGTCGGCGGTTCGAATCCCCGCAACGGGCTGAGCTCCCGTTGCTCGGTCCCAGCTCCTGCCAACCTAGCAGTTCGAAAGCACATAAAAGTGCAAGTAGATAAATAGGTATCGCTACAGCGGGAAGGTAAACAGCATTTCCGTGTGCTGCTCTGGTTCGCCAGAAGCGGCTTTGTCATGCTGGCCACATGACCTGGAAGCTGTACGCCTGCTCCCTCAGCCAATAACGCGAGATGAGCGCTGCAACCCCAGAGTCGGTCACGACTGCACCTAATGGTCAGGGGTCCCTTTACCTTTAAACTTTGTGAATTTGACCACTTGGAAAACACTGCTATTCTTCAGTTGCCTTTCACAAACACTGAAAGGAAGAAGGGAAAAAAGCAATGGGAATACAGAAAAGAGATTAGTGTACATAAGCACAGGCCTTTTCCGTTTAGTATCCTGTCTCCAAAAGTACTTAAGAGGCAGATGATTCACAGGAAGTCATAAAGCCCACATAATGTGCCTAAATATGCTATACCATACCACAATGGGGAAATTTCATTCTCCCCTCAGCTGGGAGCTCTGTATATCTGTACTGAAGAAGGAGAATCTGAAGCCCTTGTAATGATTATTTCAGCCAGCCTAACTGCAGAAGCTGTTCTATAATTCATATAAAGGGCTCTTCGTTAAAAATTACGTACTCGGTGGTCTAGGGAACACTGTAGTTAAGACAGGGGAGGGTAGTTGAATCTTTGGGAGCGGTAAAGTATGTGGGGGGGGGATTAAACCTCACAGGAAAATGTCACAGGTTCTCTCACATCCTCAGTGTGTCACATGGCAGGGGGCGGACACCCCATTGCGCTAGGCTACAGCTATGCACAGTAAGTCGCTGCAGAACTGGAAATTGTGTAAGAAGAAAAAAACCCCATAGCCTTCTATCAGAAATCCCAGGACATCAGGCTTCTGTAATTCTGGTGTGTCCTGGTAAAAATGGGACAGTTGCACGGTATTCCAGTGTGCTCACAGGCGCCCAAAAGAGTGGCAGCCGCTGGGACAGAGCTTGGCTGTCTTCCTGTGCTTGATCAATGGATCCTTTGGGACCTAACTGCCACTGCCCTCAGGAATCTTGGACTGGAGATCCCTGGACACCTTCCCAGTTTAGAGTTGGGTACAGCCACACAATGAGCCTGTTGTTTACATCTGTTTTACATCAGCTTATTGGTTGGGTCTCCCTTCTCTGAAAGAACCATGAGATTTGTACTTTACTAGTGGGACTCAGAACCAGCCCTGCCACTAGGCAATGTGAGGCATCTGCCTCAGGCAGGAAATACTGGGGTGGGGTGGGGTGGGGGGAAACCAGCAGAAAGGTGATGTAGGGGTTTCCCCCCGTGACAGAATATCACATTTGTTTAAGGGTGCAGTCTTACGCACATACCCTCTATGCCTTTAAAACACATTTCCACTCCCCCAAAGATTCCTGGGAGCTGTAGTTTTCTTCTTGGCAGAGCTACAATTCCTAGCACCCTGAACCATCTATGGTTCCCGTGATCCTTTGGGGGAAGCTGTAACAGTTAAAGCCAGGGCCGTCTTTAGCACATGTGCCACTGGGGTGCAAAGATCCACCCAGCGCCCCCAAATTAACTTTTATTGAGCTTTTTTTAGGCGGGGGGGGAGCTAAAGTTGTCCTTTTTTAGGAGGGAAATCACTCACCTGTAATAATGACGCAGCGGGGGGAGGGGGGACTGCTTTTGTTTCCTGACTCGTTAGGGATATCTGATGCTACGGCGTAATAATAATAATTTATTATTTATACCCCACCCATCTGGTTGGGTTTCCCTAGCCACTTTGGGTGGCTTCCAAGAAAATATTAAAATACAATAGTCCGTCAAACATTAAAAGCTTCCCTAAACAGGGTTGCCTTCAGATGTCTTCTAAAAATCTGGTATATGTTTTTCTCTTTGCCATCTGATGTGAGGGCGTTCCATAGGGCGGGTGCCGCTACTGAGAAGGCCCTCTGCCTGGTTCCCTGTAACTTGGCTTCTCGCAGAGAGGGAACCGCCAGAATACCCTCGGCACAGAAGACCCCAGAATGCTGGGGGTGGAGACGTTCTTTCAGGTATACTGGACCGAGTAACAGTAACACAGTAACAGTAACAGAGTAACATAGTGCCGGGGGGGGGCAGAGACTTTCGCTCCATTGCTTTTCACTGCTGCTGATCGAGAGGGACCGGTATACAGTAGGTATACATTTGCTGCCCCCCAGAATTCGGTGCCCGGGTGCCCTGCCACATCTTGCAACCCCGGGTAAAGACAGCCCAGGTTAAAGTAGTATAAGCGTTATTTACATGCATGTTTAGGGTGTGACCACAGCAAAACATCTGAACAAACATGCTCCGAGAGCCAGTGTGGTGTGGTGGTTAAGAACGGTAGACTCGTAATTGGGGAACCGGGTTCGCGTCTCCGCTCCTCCTCATGCAGCTGCTGGGTGACCTTGGGCTAGTCACACTTCTCTTAAGTCTCTCAGCCCCACCCACCTCACAGAGTGTTTGTTGTGGGGGAGGAAGGGAAAGGAGACTGTTAGCCGCTTTGAGACTCCTTAGGGTAGTGATAAAGCGGGGTATCAAATCCAAACTACTACTACTACTCCTCTTCTTCTTCTTCTTCTTCTTCTTCTTCTTCTTCTTCTTCTTCTTCTTCTTCTCCGAATTGTGTTGTTAAGTCTGGAGTTATGACCTTAATAATCTTGACAGGACCTGCTACATTTTGCATGGACATACATGTGCATCTTGCAGAAAAATGCTTGGATATGAAGAAGGGAAGTGGTTGGGATTTTGATGCAACATACGAGCACACCTTCTTACGCCATCAAGATGGCTTTCAGAAGATGAAACTGTCAGCTACTGAAGTTTTCTTGTTATCTATTGTGGCCAATGAGCTCACACAGGAAGGTCAGTTCACTCCAGGAAAAAGGGGGTAGCAAGTAAACATTAACTACCTCTTATAATTATGGTTCCCGAAAAGAAAGGTGCAATCCAGTCTCCTCTTGGACATATACACATAAATGCATGCATATACAGATATCCCCCCCTCCCCTAATAAACTTTTATTATCGTTATAAAGAAGAACAAATTGCACATAGCCATTCACAGATGAAATGTTGCTGTAATAAAACAGCGAGGAACTTTGCTCCACGGAATTGCAAGTAAAATATTAAATGTGATATAAAGAAGGTGCTGAGAAACTGTCTTGGCAGAGACATGTGGGATTTCTATTTCCTTTTGGTCTGTTTAGCAACAAACATTAGCAAGCAAATACAAAGAAAACCACTTATCTCTCTCTCGGGTTCGTCAAATGCTATAATACAATACTGCTTCCCCATATTTCTGCAAATATATAACCTAGGATAACCTAATATAAAAATTCATCCTCCATCCATTTAAACAACTTAAGATAATTCAAGATTGTTCATTACGAGATCTTAGAAGTAAACCCAGGATTTTATCGTGGGGCACTGTCTTTTCATGTATTCTCCAAACTTATCCCAATTAAGCTGGAATTTCTTATTAGAATACCCTCTAATTGAATTGGTCAAATTATCCAAATCTAAATGAAATCTAAGTGGAAGTCAAATAGGAGAGGAGGAGATAAAGAGATATAAGTAAAGGGGAGTATAGACGGAAAGTATGATTCTTTTTCTTTTCCTTTTTTCCTTGTTCTTTCTTTTTTCTTTCTTTTTTTCCTTTTTTTCTATGTTTTGTTTCTACTCATAATGCTTGTAGGGCTACGAGTATTATAATCTAAGTTGGATTTGAAGTGAGTGAATGTATGAATTTAATCTTTAAGTTATATTGTTATTATTTCATTATTTTTATTACATATGATTTTGTATGTTATTATTATCATTTCAAGTGTGTGTATGCATTTATGTGTGTGTTTATTTTAATTTTAATTTCAATAAAGTTCTTTTTTTAAAAAAAGCAAATACAAAGAAAACAAATATTCTCCCTAAAATGAGAAAAGCTCATTTTAGGGAGGATCAGCAGTAGTCTGCAGTGCAACAGAAGAAAAGAAAGCTTTTTTAAAGCGAGAGACCAGTGCATTGATCAATAGTTCCTTGCATCAGGACAAGAGCAAAAGAGCATCAGACAACTCACTGTGAGCTGCTGTGGTCCATTTGCCGATTTTTAAATCCACAGCAACATGGAATTGTCATTGTCAATTCCCCACATTTTACATTTTTTCCCACTTCAGTTTGCTTTGGTGGGGGGGGGGGAGAGTGTGTATGAAAAGTGTGCAAATTGATTGCACCATACAAATGTTTGTGTGCAACTTTGCATAATATAATAATGCATTTTTGTTGTTGTTTTACATTAATACGGGTAGTTTTTGTGTATGTTTTACTTCAGTACATGCAGATCTCAAAGCAGCTGTTTTATTACAGAGAAATTTCAGGAACAGACTGGAAAGGGAAGTTGCTGAATTGGAAATCATTACCAAGCTTAAAACCATGGAAGCACCTGGGATGAATAGAGATATCGGATTCTTATCTCATTATGCATGATCAAGCTTTCTTTAGCACCTCAGCCCAGGACTAATTGCAGCCATCAGCAGCCATTAACACCCATCTACAGGTTTACCACTCCCATCAGCCCATCTCCCATTCCCACCCACCCCCACCACCCTCTGTACATATATAGGGTCTGACACTTCTGTTTCTAGTGTATCTGAAGAAGTGTGCATGCACACGAAAGCTCATACCAAAATATAAACTTAGTTGGTCTTTAAGGTGCTACTGAAGGAATTTTTTTATTTTGCTTCGACTCAGACCAACACGGCTACCTACCTGTAACTATGCCAAAATGGTGAGAATGATCAGGAAGATTAGGAATCAGGAAGAGAAGAACTTTAAGTAGGAATTGGAAAAAATTACAATGTATTTAAGAGAACACTGTAAACAACTAAAAACTTTTGCAGGATTTGAGTAACGCTTGTCACGTACTAAAAATTAAGGTAAAAATGGATTAATTAAGAAAAATAGAGAAAATAAGTGAAGCAGTTGAAGAAAGATTGAGACTGGAAATCATGGAAGGGAAGAGAGGAGTCATAGGATTCAGGGAATCCTAAATATTGATGTTTAATGTTTGAATATAAATTTGCAATGTAAAACTTAATATAATAATAATAATTAATAATAATAATAATTCAATTTGCAATACTGCAAACTCATATGAAATGTCATCTCTGCAGTGTGCCGAATCTCAGTTAAAATCAAAACAAACGTAACATATAAAATCAAGCAGAATATGCAAAAATGGGTCATCAGATGCAAGCGAACTAGACCACTGCTGAAGTAGCATGCATGTACAGTATATGAATCATAGTTGTCAGTGTTGGGGATTTAGATGACATCTGCTGTAATACCTTTCAACCTACATGGTAATAAATGGTAAGCTGATCACACATTTACCTGAATATGGATTTGAAGGGAGGGTGTTTCCTTCGCCCTACTCATGTCATGTTGGCCGTGTGAACCCTGTGCAGACACCTGATTCTATAGCGCCAGGTTGCAACACACAGCCCTTCGACACTGTCTGCAGCAAGCAGCAGTACCAAAGCAACTTGGGTTTGCCTTAAAACTGACCTTCCTTTCATTGTGCATTAAAAGGATTTCACGGAAATGACGAGAGGCGTGGCAACAGGGGAATAATTGTGCACCTCAATCATAAACACAAAGGTGGAGACACTTTCCTTTGAGTAAACACTTCAGAACGGGGAGATGAATGTTAAAAAGGCTTTCCTTCTGCTGGAAAAACGATGTTGTGATTGCATGGATGAAATAAAATAAACAGAAGCTCCCTGTTAGGTAAAATAATAATAAATAAATACCAATCACTTCTAATGCCGCTGGACAGAATGAAAGTAACCTAATTTCATGTTGTTTTTCAAAACAAGCTACAATTTGGTTATAACTTTTCTCCTTGATCTCGCTCTCTCCCCCCCCCCTCCCACTGCCTCTCTCTGTATCTGTAAAGCTTGTATTTCCTATCAATTCTCAACCCTTTAGGCCAAGATAACACTCCTCATATCATCCTATAATCTTATTTAGCTCTGTGTGAATGAGATTTTGAAGCACTTACTGCGGTAATGGCTTACAGCAGACGTGCAGAAGAATTAGTGTTTTGAGGGGAGGGGGCTAAACTTAATATTACAGTCCACAAATGTTCCACAATTTATTGAATCATATAATCATGGAATTGTAGGGTTGGAAGGAACCCCAAGGGTCATCTAGTCCAATCCCCTGCAATGCAGGAATCACAGCTAAAGAATCGCTGAGAGATGGCCATCCAAACTCTGCTTAAAAACCTCCAAAGGAGGAGAGTCCATCACCTTCCAAGGGAGTTCGTTCCACGGCCCAGCAGCTCTTACTGTCAGAAAGTTATCCCTAATGTTTAGCTGGAATCTCCTTTCTTGCAATTTAAATCCATTGGTTCAGGACCTAATCTCTGGAACAGCAGAAAGCAAGCTTGCTCCAGGGACAGTCCCGGATTTACAGAAGCTGTCCCGGTTTCTGATTTGATCCTGGAATGTCCCACTTTTCCTTAAAGGTTAAGGGTAAAGGGGACCCCCTGACCATTAGGTCCAGTCGTGGACAACTCTGGGGTTGTGGCGCTCATCTCGCTTTATTGGCCGAGGGAGCCGGTGTACAGCTTCCAGGTCATGTGGCCAGCATGACAAAGCCACTTCTGGCAAACCAGAGCCGCACATGGAAATGCCATTTACCTTCCCGCTGGAGTGGTACCTATTTATCTACTTGCACTTTGACGTGCTTTTGAACTGCTAGGTTGGCAGGAGCAGGGACCAAGCAACGGGAGCTCACCCCATCACGGGGACTCGAACCACTGACCTTCTGATCGGCAAGCCCTAGGCTCTGTGGTTTAACCCACAGCGCCACCCGCACCCCTATTTTCATTGGAGAACCTTCTGGAGTCCCACAGCCTGCAAAGATCAATACTATGTGCTTACAAACAACTCCAAGATAGCCACTAGGAACAGAGAAAGCTTGAGATGGAGGGCAGAATTGAAGAGACCAGTTCATTCATTCAATCAGTTGCTCGTTTCATTTGTATGCTGCTTTCCCACAAAATAATAAAATCATGTTCAAAACAGCTTACAACCAAGAAACAGGTATACATTTCAAACAAACACTCCAAAAAGAATTTCATAGAATTGGAAGGGACCCTGAGGGTCATCTAGTCCAACCCCCTGCAATGCCGGAATCTTAACTAAAGCATCCATGGCAGATGGCCATCCAATCTCTGCATGCCCTCGCCAGGCACCAGCCGTGCCCGATACGCCGCTAGGTGGATGATCAGATGTTTGATTCCTTTCCCTTTATCAAAAGTTCCCCGCCTGTTAAAATTTAGCACATCAGAGAGAAGGGTTCTGCCCTTTCCCCTGACCCACTAGCTTTCTCTGGGTATCTTTCATCAACCTTCTAAAGAGAAATAAACCAAGGAACTGCACTTTTTCTTGAACATTTTCAGCTACGAGAAAAAAGAGAGCATTATTTAAATCACTGATTGTCTTTAATTGGATATCCCTCTAGAAATGCGTAAGAGGCTGCATTTCCTATTCCTCATGCTTCCTTTGTAAAAGGTCAGAATGCAAAAGCAAATGGAAATGTAACATTTCTTTTTTTAAAAAAAACCTGGTTTGCATTCCGTTTGAGCATTGTGCTCTCAACAGAAGCACTCAACATTCTGAAATGAAAGCGTGCATTCTCCTGCTCCAGAGAAGCGGACATGGAGCAATGGATTCAAACTACAAGAAAGAAGATTCCACCTAAACATTAGGAAGAACTTCCTGACAGTAAGAGCTGTTCGGCAGTGGAATTTGCTACCAAGGAGTGTGGTGGAGTCTCCTTCTTTGGAGGTCTTTAAGCAGAGGCTTGACAGGCATATGTCAAGAATGCTTTGATGGTGTTTCCTGCTTGGCAGGGGGGTTGGACTGGATGGCCCTTGTGGTCTCTTCCAACTCTATGATTCTATGAGTCATTATTCTGCTCAGGGGTCGCCTGGGGTTTGGGGGACACCGCCTGACCACGCAATGTATACATAGGGAATGCTTTTCTCTGGTGAAGTCCTGCCTTTCCAAAGAGTTTGGCATGTGCCATTACACCATCGTCTAAATATCAACTTTCCATGAAATCCTGGTTAAACTGGGCTCGCAACACAGACAAGTGGTCTCAGTCAATATGCCCTCAAAAATCCTCAGTGCATAGGGGGAAGTGGGGCACATTGATGCACAGGGCACATTGATACACCAACAATATTTCATTATTGAGAAATGTTATTCGTGTCACGACATCACTAAAATGTGTCTATACATGTATGAGTACAACAGTTGCGACCACGCCGCCCGTTAGCCGTTGGCGTTTGACAAGAGTAGGTGTGTTTTTAGCACGGCCAACTAAAAATTTACGTGAAATGTAAAAGTGTTCCAACACTGTTTTACGTCGTTTAGTTAAGATTTTAAAATACCAAAGGTAAGTTATTCTACTCAGTAATCAGGATTACATGTCATTTTTAAATAACTTCAGTGGTTTTATTAATAATTGTTAGGTTTTTTAAATAAAAAAAATAGTGCCCCAATATACAAGTTTGCATGAAATCTCTAAACTCATTAAATTTGAAAAGGAAAAAAAAACCACTGTTGTTTACTACGTGGCCAAAGTCATTTCTAAATATAATATGACCGATTATCAAGCGTCATATCTCAGGAAAAAACCAGGATCTTGTATGTTTGTCTTCCCCAATGTAGAAGATAAGGCAAGCGTTGATATCAAGGATGTTGTTTTGCTGTTGCCAAAACCAAAATTCACAAAGGGCACATCTCGAACATCATCTCTTTATACTTTTTCTACTGCCTTAAGTGGATATAATGTCCGCTCTAAAGGAAAGGAGGGGGGGGCGGAATAACCCAAACATTATGTCGTTTCTTTCACACAGAGAATTAAGTAGAATAGGAAAGCTCTCTACATATCAGGTCAATACTTTCTGCACTAAGAAATGCAAACTGGGAGGGGACTGGGATTTATATGTGTATTCTGTGATGATGATGATTGTGTGGAATATAAAATTGTAAAATTTAATAAAAATTATGAGAAAAAGGAAAAAAGAAATGCAGACTGACAGGAGGGAGCCTGATGGTCCCTTTGTACTTTCTCCACTCCTCACTGGTTTTTTGAAACATTATGGTGCGCCTCGGCCAGGGCTGTCCTGTCCAAGAGGGAGACTGAGGCAGTTGCCACAAGGGGGTTCCTCCACAGGCACACATACCCCTGCCCTGACCCTGGAGATGTGAGGAAAGGCAGCTGCGGCGACTTCCAGGTTTCTGTGAGGTTTCGTGAGAGCCCCACAAAATTGTGCGGAGGCCTCGTGCAATCTTGCTGGAACCAGGGAACTGCGGCCACATGACCCCCAGTAAGCAAGGCTTCGGTGGGGGTGATAAGGGGACGTGGGTAGCGTAAGCCGAGGGCAGCACCTTCCCAGACAGAGGGCCTTCTCGGTAGTGGCGCCCACCCTGTGGAACGCCCTCCCATCAGATGTCAAGGAAATAAACAACTATCTGACTTTTAGAAGACATCTGAAGGCAGCCCTCTTTAGGGAAGTTTCTTTTTCCTTTTCTTTTTTTTGTTAAGATTTTCTTGATTTTCCATTTTCAAAACAAACGTCCAATATCAATACTAAACATTAGTTTTTCATTTCAGCCCCCCCCCCCCCGTTGACTTCCCTCAGCTTCTGTTTCTGGTTTATTACATCAGATGATACGTTCTGCTGTTTATATACAATACTATGTTACTATATTCCTTGTTTTATGTAAATAAAATGGTAAATGTTTATTTAAATCCTGCCAACGAGTCCATGATTTTTTTGTGTGTGTGTTTCTGCAAATATATTGTAAAAGGTTCTCGTTCTTTTTCAAAGTCCCTGTTGTCCTTTTCTCGCACTTTGTCCGTTAATTTTGCTAACTCTGCGTAGTTCATCAATTTTTCTTGCCATTGTTCTGTAGATGGTACTTCTCCAGTCTTCCAATTTTGTGCTATTAGAATTCTTGCTGCTGTTGTAGCATACATACCATATTTCCCGTCTATAAGACGCCCCCCATGTATTTGGGGGGGGGGACTCAGATTTAAGAAAATGAAGGGAGATGGCCCTGAGTATCCCCTAATTTTAGACATTATTTTTAGGGGGGAAACCTAGTCTTATACACTGAAAAATACAGTAAATAATATCCATTTTTCTTTCAGCAACTCTTGTCCTAAAATACCTAATGAAAAAGCTTCTGCTTTTTAAAAAATGTTATTTTAAACATTCTTTTCAGTTCGTTGTATATATGTATTTAGGGAAGTTTCTAATGTTTGGTGTTTTATCGTGTTTTTAATATTCTGTTGGGAGCCACCCAAAGCGGCTGGGGAAGCCTGGCCAGATAGGTGAGGTATAAGTTGTTGTTGTTGTTGTTGTTGTTGTTGTTGTTGTTGTTGTTGTTGTTATCCCATTTCACCTCAGGCACCAAAGCAGGACAAGCCCTCCCTGGTCTCAGCACACTCCATGTACACCCCAAAGCCCATCAATTCGTTCAGAGACCTGGCCTAACTTTTAAGAAATTGCATTTTTGTTTCCAACCAAGCACATAAAGGAGTAACTTCAATTTGTCTGTCGAAACCTAATGCACAGTGAAATACTTAAAAAGGACAAAACAACAACAACAACAACAACAACCCAAGACGTACTTAATTCAGCATGTAATTGAACTGAACTAATGATGAAACAGTCTCTCAGTTGCCAAAGATTACAGAAGCTGTGCTTACTGCGAATGTATAATACAGATGTGAAAGTCAGGTCACATCATGAATAATTTCTCCCCTTATGGATATAAAAGCAGGCATGTTTATTCTAGTTAACGTTGGGGAATTTGTAGGCTGCATCCATGCCAATTGCACACATATACGGAATCCTTCTATGAAAACGCTGGGATATTGTCCTAGTTAGAGCAAAGTTATTCTTATGGCAATCTACTCTCAGTTGTGGGGAAGAGGCTGTCATTGGAATTCTACTCAATATTGATCCAGATTCCAACGTATGCTTAGCAGAGTAAAAAACAGGTTGCAGGATCCCCCCAAAATAGACAAGAGGCAATTATTATTTCATGTGGCAGAGCTTTGCTGCTACTGAAGGCAAATGAGCATAATGGTTACAAATTCAATACATTCAGGATTGGCACTGTCTATAAGAAATCCAGTTGCAGCAGACTTAACTTAAACTTACAATAACTTATAATAAGACTAAACGATATATGCAGAACACCACACCAGAAGGGAGAGAGAGAGAAAGTGAAAGTGAAACCCAGGCTCCTTCTGGCCTCTTATTATAGTCAGCATGACCTTGAAGAAGAGATAACAGAGCCAGTTTAAGGCAGCTGTACTCAGCTTCTCTGAACCAATAACCCAAACATCACGAACCTTCTGCTTGTTTCTTTCACACGGAGAAGCTTACAGAACCTTCTTGAATTGATTAGAATAGGAAAGATCTCTACACATCAGATCAATACTTTCTGCACTAAGAAATGTAAACTGACAGAGGCGACATGCATTTATATTCAACACAGTATGGTGTGGAGAGCCAGCGTGATGTAGTGGTTAAGAGCGGTGGACTCGTAATCTGGTGAACTGTGTTCGCTTCCTCCACATGCAGCTGCTGGGTGACCTTGGGCTAGTCACACTTCTCTAAAGTCTTTCAGCCTCAATCACCGCACAGAGTGTTTGTTGTGGGAGAGGAAGGGAAAGGAGATAGTTAGCCACTTTGAGACTCCTTAAGGGGAGTGAAAGGCTGGATATCAAGTCCAAACTCCTCCTCCTCCTCCTCTTCTTCTTCTTCTTCTTCTTCTTCTTCTTCTTCTTCTTCTTCTTCTTCTTCTTCTTCTTCTCTTCTCCTCCTTCAGGGGAAGGTGTGACTCCGTCTCCTTGCAGTGGTAGAGAATGGCAGAACCACAGAGTTTACCTCCAGAAATTGTCCAACCTGCTTGGGCTTCTCACTTTATATTATGCCAAACCTCTGAAATGCAAACCAGAAATTCAATCTGGAATTCACTTCCTCGCAGTCCTCTTCCTTCACAGGTGGCTAGTCTGTCCTGGCAATCTACTCTCAACCTGAAGGCAATCAACCTTCCTCTTCCTGCTAGGTCCGCTTACCTTCCAAGTCCCGGACTGCAGAATCCGGGACCGGCAGCCGCGTGACACCGGAAGTTGTGTAGATGCGTTTATGGGCGCAAAAAATGGCCGCCGCCGACACCAGAAGTCGCGTCTACGCACTTCTGGATATGCATAGACGAGACTTTCTAAGCCGGCGGTGGCCATTTTTGGTGCCCATAGAAGGGCAAATCAGGAAAAAAATGGCCGCCGGCAGGAGAAAATAATGGAGAAAAATGTGAGACGAAGTGATACGGGGACCGCTGGGAAAAGGTAAGTAAAAACGGGGGGGTTTCCCGGGGAAAACGGGGTACTTGGCAGCTAAGGGTCCAGTGTTGCTTCCGGTAGGTGAGAGGATGGAGGGGCAACTTGTGAGATAGGGAGGAGGAACGTAGCACCAAAAAACCTGTGAGGTGGCTGACTCAAGTGGCACCTCTGCAAACAGGTGGTGACAGCACTGAAGGGGGGGAATGGGACATCCCAGGATCCATTCAGAAGCCGGAATGGCTTCTGTAATTCCAGGGTGTCCCACTTTAAGTTGAGGGGTATGCTCTCCTTATCTCCTTAAACCCTTGTTCTAGTTTGAGACAGTCCAACTGTAAATGAAATCGGCCATTGTCAAATCTCAGATTATTTATGGAATTTGGAAGTAACCTCGCTGAATATTGATGTAGATTAGTCCAGTAGTAGCCATTGTCTTGTTTCTGACACTGGTTAATTAGTATATGATTCCTTCCTCGTCCTTAATGTTGCCGAGTCCCCAAGTATCGGATCGCTCCTCCTTGAAGGATCCAAAAGGAATAATTTTCTCAGCGGCAGATCTCAGAAATTAATCTGGGTCATTTGTTCCTAAATGCTATTATTAGCTTGGAGAGGCTCTGTGGCAAATTGAGGAAGGGAGCTCATTTTGGAAATAATCTTTTAGTGCTTCATGCCTTCTGTTGCTGTTATGAAAGGCTGTTGGTTTATAATGTCGTTGTAAACACTGGGACATTTCTGGATTATTATTTTTTGCCAGTGGTTGCTAATAACTAATGATTCCCGAGCGCATAACCAAAGTACTGTACGATTCTGCAGCATTTTGTGCTAATGTTATGTGGTGGATCAGAAGGCATTCAACCCACCAGCCCTTTTTCCAGGGCTAAGGCAATCTGTGGCTGACTTTATTTTGTGCAGTGTGTCAAGAATAACGCTCTCTGCTCATAATTCCTATGGATAGGGAGATAATTTAATAA
Organism: Zootoca vivipara; assembly: GCF_965207765.1. Taxonomy (NCBI): domain Eukaryota; kingdom Metazoa; phylum Chordata; class Lepidosauria; order Squamata; family Lacertidae; genus Zootoca; species Zootoca vivipara. The sequence continues at coordinate 63,121,465 of NC_142583.1, forward strand.
TAATAATGTTGATTGTTTAAATAATTTTAATGCATATTATTTGTATAAGAAAATGCTTAATATATTTCTTAGCTAATTTGACTTGTGACCATATGTAATTTGGTCTGTATATTTCAATTTCCTCTTGTTACCACTAAGGATGGGTAGATCTGTCCATTTAAGTTTTTGCAGTTTCTTATTTTTATTCCAGTTTTCCACATTTCTGCAGCAGGGGGTTGGACTAGATGACCCTTGGGGGTCCCTTCCAACTCTACAATTCTATGTTTCTGTGAATTTGCGGGTGGTTGTTGTTGTTTAAACCCTCATGAAAGTTCACCAGGATTTTCCTGCATATACATCCCAATTTTTGTATGCAATTTTGCTATATTTTCACAGATACATGCATTTATATGCACACTCTATCCTAGTATATGCATCTTTGTACACATTACTTGGTGTAAGAACAACGTTGCAAAATTCGAAGATGTGCCGATTTCAAAAGATGGTTGCATTTCGGTTCTTGTATTGTTTTGGAAACTGCAAATTAGGTAGGTTCACCTTTAAAGGTGAACTGAATCAGATTTATCCCCCATTCCCAGACTCTCCAAGTGTCCCTATTTTCCAGGGACATCCCTGATTTAGAGAAGTCATCCCAGTTTCTGATTTGATCCCGGAATGTCCCACTTTTCCTTAAGACGTCCCTATAGCGGTTCCCTCGCTGCGAGAAGCCAAGTTACAGGGAACCAGGCAGAGGGCCTTCTCAGTAGTGGCACCCGCCCCGTGGAACGCCCTCCCACCAGATGTCAAAGAGAAAAACAACTACCAGACTTTTGGAAGACATCTCAAGGCAGCCCCGTTTAGGGAAGCTTTTAATTGTATTTTAATATTTTAATGGAAGCCACCCAGAGTGGCTGGGGAAACCCAGCCAGATGGGCAGGGTACAAAATAATAATAATAATAATAATAATAATAATAATAATAATAATAATATATTATTAATATTATTATTAATATTATTATTATTTTCATCGGAAATAATAATATTGGAGGGTATGGAAATAATAATATTGGAGGGTATGGACTTATCCAACCCCCCAAGCCATCTGAAGTCAGCCCTGTATAGGGAGGTTTTAAAATATTTTTAAATGTTAAATGTTCTATTATGTTGGAAGCTGCCCAGAGTGGCTGGGGCAACCCAGTCAGGTGGGTGGTGTATAACAACAACAACAACAACAACAACAAGAACAACAACAGGAAATCACTATTTTAATCAGAGAAACATTGGAGGGTATGAGTTCCCATCTACAGCCTATCGTCCTTTTTTTTTTAAAAAAAAACCCAAAACCAAAATGCCAACAACATACCCTCCAACATTTTTCTAATGAAAATAGGGATGTCCTATTTAATAATAATAATAATAATAATAATAATAATAATAATAATAATAATAGGAGTTTTCATCACTTGGAAACCTAAATATCGAAATGCAAAAAACAGTTGAGGGAACACTCAACTGTTAGGAGACCCCTGTTCTCCTCACAGAGCTACAATTCCCAGAGTGGTTTAAAAATCAATCATCCTTCTTTCTAGAGAAGTCTGGGAATTGTAACACTGTGAGGGGAATTGGGGGGGGGGGTCTCCTAGCAACACTCAGCACCCTTAACAAACTACAGTTCCCATGATTCTTTGGGGGGAAGGGATGGCTATTTAAAGTGGTATGATAGGGCAACAAGCTAGATATCCCCAAAGGGGGAGGACTCCTCCACAGAACCATTGTGTGTGTAACAGGCCTTACTGACAAATTCAAAACAAACAAATAATCATGTCCACGTGGCAGTCTTAAAGAACTTCAATGTGAAATTGCTGGTCTTCTAGCAAAAATAGGAAACTTTCCCCTAAGATCGGAGGGCTGAAAAGCGTTCATTGTGATGCAACATTTTAAAAAGGGATTTGGGGTATTAAAATATACTGTAATTCAATGTAAGCAGTGTAAAGCAAGGCACACACACAAATTTTTTCTAACTTCACATATTTGCTAATGGGGTGTGAACTGGTTTTAAACAAACAGGAATGACTTCAGAGGTCTGGCTAAATGAAAATGTTGACCAGTTTGTGGTGGCTATGAAAAGGGAAAATTCCATGCTTGTAATCATTAGGAAAGGAATTGAAAATAAAACTGCCAGTATCATAATGCTTTTATATAAATCTATGACACAACTGCACTGGGAATATTGTGTTTAGTTCTGGTCACGGCACCTAACAGCATGTGGGGCTTTTTCTTTTAGGTAAAAGGTGGTGGTGGAAGGAGAGGTGTCTAAAATTATGCATAGTGGGGGGGAAAGTGGCTAGACAAATGTTTTCCTCCCTTTCTCATAACTGCAAATACAGTGGGTGATTTTAGGGTAGACAAACGAAAGTATTTTTTCGCACAGCTGTGGAACTCACTGCCACAAGACATTGAAATGGCCAACAACTTGGACCACTTTAAAAGTGATTTGGACAAAGTCTTGACGGATATGGCTTTCCATGACGAATGTCCATTATAACTGTGTTTTGCCCCCAGTATTGGAGGTCGCAAGCCTCTGAATACCAATTGCTTGGGAAGCACAAGAGGAGAGTGTGCTCCTGCTTTCCCCACGGGCTTCCGATAGGCATCTGGATGCTGGAGCAGATAGACCTTTGGCCTGATCCAGATGGACTCTCCTTATGTCCGTACGTGTCACAGGAGCATGCCATTAAGAAACCACACAGTTCAAAGATGGAGTTAGCTCTTTATTAGCAAAAACACAGACTCGACTGAATGTCAGACCTAATGAGCAGAGCAGCTCATTCCCGAGGGTCTTACTGCATGAAAATCAGTTGCCTTTGCCTCCCCACAGTCCTCTCCTCTCCAGGGCTTATTGCAAGCAATCAGAGACCGTGCCTGCGTGCAGACAACCTCTTCTCTGCCCATTTCATGACTCTTCTGGGAGACCAGGGTGGAGCTTCTCGTTTCAGGAGGCGGAGACACCAGTGTGAGGCATCTTTGCTTCTTGGCCTCCCTCCTTTCCCTCTTCTGCCTCCGATTCTGGACTTCTCTCTTCTGCAGACTCTCCCAGCTGACTAAGCCCTAGTACCTCTTCAGCTTCCAACACCACCTCCTCTCAGTATTCTCCCTCTGACCATTCATCGTTGTCCCATCACCAATGTTGTTGTTGTTGTTGTTTAGTCGTTTAGTCGTGTCCGACTCTTCGTGACCCCATGGACCATAGCACGCCAGGCACTCCTGTCTTGCACTGCCTCCCGCAGTTTGGTCAAACTCATGTTCGTAGCTTCGAGAACACTGTCCAACCATCTTGTCCTCTGTCGTCCCCTTCTCCTAGTGCCCTCAATCTTTCCCAACATCAGGGTCTTTTCCAAGGATTCTTCTCTTCTCATGAGGTGGCCAAAGTATTGGAGCCTCAGCTTCACGATCTGTCCTTCCAGGGAGCCCCATCACCAATCCCCAGGCTCAAAGCCCCTTCCCGCAGCCAGAGAACCCAGAGAAAGGCTTCTAAGAATGATCTTGGAAAGCTCACAGGGGAGAAAGCAGTCCTGAAGGTACCAGGGTGGGTTTCAAGCTGTTTAGGACTTTAGAGGTTAAAATCCAGAACTGCATCCTTGGAAGGGACAAGGCGTCAATGCAGCTGGTGGTATGTGCAGAGTCAAACTCTTAGGGCAAGGTCCAGCAGGGATTTCTCCTGTGCAAGCTCCATTCAAATGAACGGGGTTTCAAAAACAAGCCACCACTAAGCCACCACTTCTTTATTAGAAGAAACAGGATGTGCTCAGGTCTGCCAGGTCTAAAGTGCACAGCAACTCCTCTTCAATAGATCTGCCCCTATGAGGCAGCTGCAGAGTCTGAAGGTCCCTGCCTTTCCACAGCTGCCTAAGACAACTCCTCTCCTGGGTTTTCCCCAAGCAAACTGAGACTATGCTGGCATTGCCTGGCTTCTCTCCTCCCTCTTCATGCCTCTCCTGGTCCTGGCAGACCAGGCAGGAGGGGAGCTTGTCACAGCAGGAGGGGGAGACCCCTGTGCTTCCTTCACCAGCCTGACTCATCTCTGTTTCTTCAGCTTCAGCTTCTGGTCTTCTCTCTGCCACAGACTCTCCCTGCTCACTAAGCCCTGTTACCTCTTCAGCTTCCCACACTTCCTCCTCCCAGTCTTCTCCCTCTTGACCACTCATTGTTGCCCCACCACAAATCCCCTGGCTTTGAGCCTTCTTCCATTGGTGGCTCCCCAGCTGGTTCCTCCCACCACTCGTTCGACTCCTCCAACCAGTCCAGGACAATATGTGATGCTCCTTGTATATATTGCACCAAGCTAAAGGGATCTGTATTGAGTCTGCCTTGTCCTCCATAGAGAAGAGCATTTAAGAGCCGAACTACATGTTATACTAGCTTTCCCTCCAAGATAAGAGGGCCAAATTAGGTGCATTTGTTTTAACCATGTGATCAACCTACATGGCAGTAGAGAAGCCTACTGCCGTTTGTTTCCTTGTCAATATCCTTCTGCACAAAGTAGTTTAATTATGCAAAGTTTTTAATATGACCCATTTCCTCCCCCCCCTTGCATAATTCTCACCATATCATCCATAGGATTTGCATTCCCAAGTACCAAGATAGCAGCAAAAGGCACAATTAGTGCATTTTATGTAATAACTTTGTCATTTTTAATTAGAACAAAATATAATGAGAGAGCGGGGGGAAGGTAGGGCAGGCCTCTGAGGAATGCTCCTATTAGAGTTAGTTTGCTTGGACAGCACTCTGTTTTGATCAGAGGCAGCAATTAGAAGAATTTTACGGAACAATTTGAGGACTCCTACATTAAAGTGAAGGCAGAGGTGACCATAGCTGCCAAGTTTTCCCTTTTCTCGCGAGGAAGCCTATTCAGCATAAGGGAAAATCCCTTAAAAAAAGGGATAACTTGGCAGCTATGGAGGTGACTAGCATGCCAGATATTTAAAGCACATTTAAAGCCCCCCCCCCCAAAAAACCTGGGAACTGTAGTGATTGAAATAGTTGTGACAACCTACACAGAAGTTTGCATGTTACTTCCCAGTATACAAATTGTTGTTGTTGTTGTTTAGTCGTGTCCGACTCTTCGTGACCCCATGGACCATAGCACGCCAGGCACTCCTATCTTCCACTGCCTCCCGCAGTTTGGTCACCTGCATGTGTGAAATGGGCCATCATCCACACAGCTCAGTCAACATCAATTCCATATGGGTTCAAACACAAGGCTCGGGTGGGGGGGGGCACCGCACCCATTCAGACATTCTCAGACACACATGGCTTGCTTTCTCAGCACTATGTGGCTTCCTTTTTAAACCCTGGCAGCAACCGAACGTGTGAACGGCCGACCCCAGCGAAAAGCACTTGGGAGCCAGCTGATCGAAAAGCCCAGCCCTTTCCGGGTGGCTGCTCGCCCTGTTTCTCTGTGCTGGTGGTGCGTTCACACGTGCAAGTCCCCGCTGGCTGAGAGGCGGGTTGCAGGGAGAGGCTGACCTTCTGCACGTGTGAACTCTGCTGGACAGCTCCTTTCCCCTCCTCCTCCTCCTTTTTAGCTATGCGCCGCTGCGCGCTATCTGGGGATTCAAGCAGCCTGGGGATGCGCGGCCGCGGTGGTGGGACTCCTATCCCCACCAAGCGCCAGGCAAGCTGGCTCCCCTCCTCCCCTCCCTCCTTCCCGGCCTCGAGCGAAGGGCAAGCGGCGGGGCTGGCACGAGGAGGCGGCTCCTGCCTGCGCTCTCCTCCCCTTCCCTCCCCTGCGCGCCGAAGAGAGAGAGGCAGGCAGGCAGGCAGCAGCCCTTGCCACCTCCGCCTCTTGAAAGCAGCCGCGGCTGGAGCTAGGAGGCGGCGGCGGTGCCCGCAGAACGCGCTGCCCGTTCCTCGCATCCTCCGCGCCCGCCCGCCTGCCTCTGTGACTCTGGGCCCCGCGGCTCCGGGCAAGAGGCCGGCTGCGTCCCTGGAAAGGCAGTGGCCGGAGCCAGAGCTGACCGGGCAGGTGAGTGCCGCCGAAGCGGGCGAAGGTTGCCGGGCGAGCCTGGCTCTTGGAGACGAGGGGATGGAGGCTTAGAGGGCGAAATCGGGGTCCAGACGCGCGTTGACGCTTCACGTGTGCGCCCGCTGGTTGAGTGTGCAGACGCATCCCGGAGGAAGCTGCCTTCACTCGAGACAGTGTTGTCTACACTGGCCGGCAGGGGCTCTCCAGAATTTCAGGCTGACACACACACACACATTTGTATTGTGCATTAATTAACCCAGGATAACGAGCACTGCAAACGTGCATTTTAAAAACAGCAACTCTACCTTACCTGAAGCGCGGATTGATTGAATCTGGTGTGTGTGTGTGTGTGTGTGTGTGTGTGTGTGTGTGTGTGTGTGTTGGGGACCCAGCTCTTAACCATTTGTTAACCTAGTTGAGAGCAATACCACAATTATTATTTACTTTATTTGCACCCACATTGTATAGCTCCAGCAGACAGGGTGGGGGGAAAGATGTGAGCTTGCTCTCCATCTATGTGCAATAAAAGAGGGGAGGGGGGAACTTCACAACTATGCAATGTTGGGCATGCAGTTGTCTGCTGGGGGAGAGATTTGTGCTGGAAACTAGGAATAGCGGGCTTCTCTGGAGTGCGACATGTTAAAGCTCAAAATGCATGCAGATTTTTCTGGGGGAGTCCAGCGTCCTTGCATTTCCACCGTGATCATTGCTGGAGCTAGGATTTTCCTAATGTAAAAGACATTTAGTACCATGTCACATGCCTGGGAGACTTCATTCCAGCTTTATCTCATCCTGCTATTTATTGTTCCTGTTATGACCATTGATTTATTAATTGCCTTCTGAACCACCATCTCAAGCTGATAATGAAAAAAACACTTATAAGTTTATTGTGTGTTAGGGTTTCACGTACAAAGTGGGGCGTTCTTTCCCAAGCATCTTTCTTTTTCCTTTGGGGGGGGAGTGGGGGAGATAACGGGGTGGTGCTTCACCCAAGGTTCAGTGCTGAAAATGTATGTATGTTTGGCTTCCTCCTTTTCTGTTGGTATGTAATGGGGGAAATCAAGTTTATATAACATGCCTATATGCATATATTAAATAACCACTGATGGGAGAGATTATAGTAATTGTATCACCTCCATGAAGGGCAGTAGTGTGGAGCTGTTTGCTTTGAGCTAAAAGCACATGCATCCTTGTTCCTTCTGCAGGATAGGGAAGAGGAGGAGATGAAGATCTGATGTGACTTGATCGCACACTGGTCCCTGTGTTGGTTAATTAAATAGCATAGCAACAAACGAGAGAAATAGAAGAGTTTTCAGAGCAGCAAGCTCCTGTTCTCTCTGCTGTTGTTGTTGTTTAGTCATTTAGTCGTGTCCGACTCTTCATATTTAGTGTCACTGTTAGAGGTGAAGGGGGGAGGCAAAGTTGAACCTTCTTGAAAAGCTGAAGTGGCTCTGCTTTTTTGGAGTTCTTTAGTAAGTCAATGTGTTATAGAGTGTCACACTTGGACCAGGTAGGCACAGGTTTGAATCCCCATTCAACCACTCAACCCCACCCCAATTGGCCATATGGAATGTTCAGGAAAGAGATTCTCCACGTTGGGAGAAAGATTTCTGCATCTTTTCTGCAGGGGTTTGGACTAGATGACCCTTACGGTTCCTTCCAACTCTACATAATTCTATGATTCAGCAGTAGTTCTTTGCACAGTGAAGGACAGTGCAAGACGAAGGAATTGGCTCCCACAAGAGGTTGTGACGACCACCAAGTCGGTTGGCTGTGAAAAGATGATGAGAGAAATTCATGGTGGATTGGACTATGAAAGATTACTAGTCTTAGAATCAGAGAGTTGAGAGGGACCCTGAGGATCTTCTAGACCAACCTCCTTTAATGCAGGAGGATCAAACCTGCAACTTTGGCTTTATCAGCACAACACTCTAACTGAGCTATGCTGGCTCTCCCATGGTAGCTAAGGTCTACCTCCACTGTCAGAGGGGGTACCGTATGTCTCACAATACCAGCTGCTGGGAATCACAACTGGGGAGGGTGCTGCTGTGCTTGGTTTCTGCTTGTGGGCTACCCACAGGCATCCGGTTGGCTCCAGTGAGAACAAGATGCTGGACTAAATTTTCTGGGCTGTTTTGGACCAGTCAACCTAACTTCATCACAGCACTCTATTGAGGATGAAATGAGAAGTCTTGTGTCTGTCAGCTTGAACCTTTTGGGAATGTATGTTATAAATGTATGTTTTAACTTAGCTCACATTTGGCGTTTTGCAAGAATAGTGCAAAAATGGTTGCAAAAGGTAGGAAGCCAGCCATATTTTGCTGGTATAGGGGCACCACCTTTTGGGGGGGCTCTAGTCAGACTTGACATAATCTTCCTTTGCTCCTATGGTCCACAGCTATACGCAGAGCCAGTTGCCAAGCTCATCTTTTAAGTTCCAAATGGCTTCTGGGCACCTGAATTTTTGCACAACTGTTTTTTTTCCTCTCTCTTTAATTACTTTTTATTAAGGATTTTTGTGTGTGTTACAAAACAGGAAAAGCTACATCTATCGTCTCCGCTTTCAATCCACAGTCTTTTTCACAGTTCATTTACATTTAGTGAGAGACACTTTGGTCATAAACACACACAGTGTTCCCATTACTGCTGACAACATTGGTTAAAATCCTACTACTGGAACATCACAATTCAGGTGTCACAAAGGAGCCTGACATTGTCTCACTGACACGCCCTGTAGGGGGGAGGGAGACCTGCTCTTAAGCAAGTCCCTCCCCCCCCCATCAGCCGAGACACAGGACCAATCGGCTGAAAGCCATGTGGTCCAAACAATGCTATTTCCCACTAACTGTTTCTTTCTCTAGCCCAGACGTGTAGCCCGGAATAGATGCAAGTCTATAAATAATGACATGCATATTTTAGAACCTGGGTAACTTGTGCTACCGCACGAGGCTAATTCTGCAGCTGGGCTTGTGCCGGTGCTATGCCAAGGCTTTTGGTGGTGCACTGGAAAAAGCAAGCTATGCTCCTCCAGCAGCAAAACAGCATGAGAGTCTGCAGAGGAACAACAACAGCCCACGGAGTCCTTTGCAACTTCATTGCCACCCATCAATCACAGTGACATCCCCGCTAGCCATTCACGGAAGTCACAAATCAACGTACAGTACGTTGATGGCACTGAGATAATGTTACAGAGCTCTCTCTTTCTCATGCACACATACAGAGAGAGTGTTCATAAGGAAGAAGAACACTGCTCTCTCTTACAGGCCTCCATAGCTCAGGCCTCGACACAGTTGCAAGCATAAGCTACAGGCTATCCATGAGCAGTTTGAGTCCCAGTGTGGTTCTCCCATGAGCATTCATCAAACTGCACACAACATACATTTGCATCCCTTGTGTGTCTGGGAACAAGCAGTTTTGAATGGAGAGAGATAAGGAATAATAATAATAATAATAATAATAATAATAATAATAATAATAATAATAATATATTATTTATACCCCACCCATCTGGTCGGGTTCCCCCAGCCACTCTGGGCGGCTTCCAACAAAATATTAAAATACAGAAATCCATCAAACATTAAAAGCTTCCCTAAACAGGGCTGCCTTGAGATGCCTTCTAAAGGTCTGGTAATTGTTGTTCTCTTTGACCTCTGGTGGGAGGGCATTCCACAGGGTGGGTGCCACTACTGAGAAGGCCCTCTGCCTGGTTCCCTGTATCTTGGCTTCTCTTAGCGAGGGAACCACCAGAAGGCCTTCAGTGCTGGACCTCAGTGTCCAGGCAGAACGATGGGGGTGGAGACGCTCCTTCAGGTATACTGGGCCGAGCCCGTTTAGGGCTTTAAAGGTCAGCACCAACACTTTGAATTGAGCTCGGAAACGTACTGGGAGCCAATGTAAGTCTTTCAGGACCGGTGTTATGTGGTCTCGGCGGCCGCTCCCAGTCACCAGTCTAGCTGCCGCATTCTGGGTTAGTTGTAGTTTCCGGGTCACCTTCAAAGGTAGAGCGCATTGCAGTAGTCCAAGCGAGAGATAACTAGAGCATGCACCACTCTGGCGAGACAGTCCGCGGGCAGGTAGGGTCTCAGCCTGCGTACCAGATGGAGCTGATAAACAGCAGCCCTGGACACAGAAGCGCGATGTCACAGTAATAATGCCCAGGAGGCAACACCAGCACCAGGCTGGCAGTTCTGTGGAAGAGTGGGTTTCAGTCTTCCTGGGAGATGTTGGGAGAAACCACACAGGGTCTTCGTTTTGGGTGTCCAAAGGGCCACCATAATTTCAGAGGGGAGCTGGAGAAGCAGTGAGATTGGGAGTCTCCTGTGTTGTGACACAATCTCCCCATGCTGGAGCAGACAGGAGGAAGAAAGAGGGAGAGGCAAGAAGGATTAGGGGAAAGGGCCCTAGCTCTGTGGTGGAGCACCTGCCCCGTATGTGCAAGATCCCAGGTTCAATCTCTGGCATCTCCAGGTTTGAGATGGGAGAGACAGCTGCCTGAAACCCTGGCGATCAGGCTTCTGCCAGCCAGTGTCGGCAATACTGAGCTAGATGGGCCAGTGGTCTGGCTCTGTGTAAGGCACCTTCCTGAGTTTCTGTGATAGGAAACTTTGTAGACACCAGGAATGTGACGCAGCCTCTGACTACCTGCCAGCCTTCCATGAAATCCAGGACTCGCTATGCTATATATGAGAGCAACGAAATACCTTGAGCTTACCATGCAAGAAGCTCCCCAGTCTGATCCTTGACTACAGATGCCCATGGAAAGGGCCTCATGCAACAACTGTCTAAGTTATGATGGGGAACCTACAGTTCCCTAGGATTCTTTAGAGAAAGTTATAGTGTGGATAGTACAGCTCTCGTCTATTTTTCAGCCATGTGTAGGTTTGGTAGCTCAGTAGAAATTGGAGTTCTTGGTAAAGTCCAGAAGTAAACGAAAAATTGCAAGAACTCGGGCCAGAAAGGATAATTTCAAAAAATATTCACAAAGTTTTATTCAGGATAACTTCCAGTAAATATCAACATCAGGACAAGGCCCTGTTTCAATGATTCTTCATCAGCGAGGTTTCTTAGGTCTAAGTGTACCAAGTATGTTTGCTTTGCTAACTCAAATTGTTTGTAGCACTTAAATGATCTTGCAATTTTTCGTTTACTTCTAGGTTTGGTAGCTCAACATTTCATGTTTGCAAGCTGAAATGATGTTCCAGTTCTGCCATTGACACATGTGTTTGTGTGTGTGTGTATGAGAGAGAGAGAGAGAGAGAGAGAGAGAGAGAGAGAGAGAGAGAGAGAGAGAGAGAGAGAGAGAGAGAGAGATTTGGACTTTAACATCAAAATACAACTGCTACTTTTTTCAAAAAGGGACCCAGGTGGCGCTGTGGGTTAAACCACAGAGTCTAGGGCTTGCTGATCAGAAGGTCGGCGGTTCGAATCCCTGTGACGGGGTGAACTCCCGTTGCTCAGTCCCAGCTCCTGCCCACCTAGCAGTTCGAAAGCACATCAAAGTGCAAGTAGATAAATAGGGACTGCTCCGGCGGGAAGGTAAACGGGGTTTCCGTGTGCTGCTCTGGTTCGCCAGAAGCAGCTTTGTCATGCTGGCCACATGACCTGGAAGCTGTCTGCGGACAAACGCTGGCTCCCTCGGCCTATAGAGCGAGATGAGTGCCGCAACCCCAGAGTCGGACACGACTGGACCTGATGGTCAGGGGCCCCTTTACCTTTTTACTTTTTTCAAAACCACACCAGTAGCTTTCTTGCAGAAGAAAGTTGACTTATCTTTTCTTTTTTTTCTTTTTTTCCGCCTTCCACATTTCCAATGTTGCTGTTCGGTTTTATTTCCTTCTAGCAGCCTGACACCAGAATTTCAGCTTCAATGTGTGAAATTCTCTGGAATGCTCAACAAGAGCAGCAGCAGGTTGCATGAGACATAGGTTTGAAATGCACAGCGGCACATAAGCCGACATACAGCTAGATGGATTATTTTTTAAAAAGGAAGAAGAAAAGGATTAAAGTTTTCTTTCTGTGTAGTGAGAAAACCTGCCAGTCTTAGCATTCGCCTTTCAGGTAAACAATGCTCTGGTTGTCTTATCCCATTATCACAGTGAGGGTTTTGAACTGGTTTCTCCTTCCCCCCCCCAACCTCTTTTGTCCAGGTCACCTGCCCAAATGGGAAATGGGTCAGTGAAACACAAGTACCTGAAGAGGCCAGACAGCCACGTGGGAAACTGCCCTCTGGGTTGCTCAGGGAGCAGCAAGTTCTCGAAAGACCCGGGACTGAACATCAGTACCATCACAGGTGCGGCAGATATTCTGAGGAGCAAGATCTGGGAGCTCGAGAGGGAGCTGAAGAGGCAGGAGGATGAGCTCCATGAGAGGAACTACCACATCATCGAGCTGCAGGAGCAGCTGGCTAAGCAAACCCGGACCATTGCCGACCTCACCGAAGAGCTGAAGTGCAAATGCATCCAGCTCAACAAGCTGCAGGATGTTGTGGACACCCAGGGGGCAAACCCCTTCCTCTTCTCCCCTCTTAAAGAAACACCCAGGGCCAACCATGCAGCCCCGTCCAGCAACAGGAGGAGAGGCGCCAAGGAAGGAGTGTCCGCAGAGCCCACGACCCGGACGTACGACTTGACCGAGCAGCCTCGGTTCTCCTTCGAAAAGGCGAGAGTCAGAAAGGCCTCGAGGTGAGAGGGCACATTGTGTTGTGCTTGGGCGATGGGTGTGTACACCAAAGTGTGTGTGGCTAGGGGCATCCTTCACAGGGTGGATTTGATTTAAATCATGATTTAAATCACTAGCCAGTAAGACTTGATTTAAATCTTTTTTTTCTTTTCTTTTTTTAACAGAAAGACTCATTCTTGCTGGTATAATCTTAATATTTACAACCAGGTGAAGGTTTCATTTTTGGACGAATAAATTTTCAGAGTAGTTTTTACAGTTATATCAAAAATTACTGATTTGGTTATACGTAACGTACTATTAGAAATACATTGATAGATATTGGATGAATAAATTTTCAGAGTACAGTGGTACCTCTACTTACGAATTTAATGCGTTCCAAACACTCATTTGTAAGTCGAAAAAAATTGTAAGTCGAATCCCATAGGAATGCATTGGGAGAAAAAATTCGTAAGTAGAAGCAACCCTATCTAAAAATTCATAAGTAGAAAAAATCCTATCTGAACCGCATCCAAGATAGCGGACGGAGCTCCATTCGTAAGTAGAAACATTCGTAAGTAGAGTTACTCGTAAGTAGAGGTACCACTGTAGTTTTTACAGTTATATCAAAAATTACTGATTTGGTTATATGTACTATTAGAAATACATTGACAGATATTTATGGAATTATTGTGAGGTTTAATAAGTTAACTGTTTCTATTTGGACAACTTTTCTGCTGTACTTTGTTGGAAGGAGTAAAACAATCATTTCCTTAATAACAATTTAAACAATTTATTTAACTAAAACAATAACATTATAGCATATGTTATATGTTATATAGCATATGTTATATGTTATGTTTGTTAACTGATGTGGTTAAACAATTATTATTATTATTATTTTAAAAAACACCTTAGACTGAGTTTTAGCACACATGAAAAGCTTAAATCCTTATTTCCTATAATGTAACTTAAATAGAAAACTATCTTTGGAAAGATTTTTCCTCCATAAGCATTTTATTTTAAAAATCTGGTTTAAATTCTAAAAAATCTGATTTAAATCAAAAAAATCCTATTTAAATAATAAAAAATCTGTTTTTTATTTTTTTTTAAATAAAAAATAAAAAGGATAGTTGTCTGCTGCCGTGATAGCTGTAAGTGTGTGGGACAGCTGTAATGCTGCGTCTATAGATGCACGCTTGTGGTTGTTTATATAATTTGGGCAAGGAGCCGGTGGACTACCACAAGGGGGGGGGGAGTTGAATGCCTCTTACAGCCAGATATGCCCTTGTCCTCTGATTCCCCTCCCTGTCTGCCATTGAGCAGCTGAACGGGGCAAAGGCTCTGAGGTTGTGCAGAGCAATGCCTTTGCAGCTGCCTCCTCCTCCTCTCTAAGAACATTTGCTGCAAGAAGAGCAACACATCTGGGACAGGAAGAGATTGCACCACAATGTGCCCTGGACTTTCATAGCTGGCATGGGCTTTCATAGCGGCCTTGGGATCACACTGCCTCACTGTACTCTGTTGTTTAGTTAAGAGGTATACCTTGAGCGTAAGAGAATGCCTTTTTTGTTCATGCTGCCACAGCAAAGCTATCATTCTTCGGAGCACAGATGCCGAGCGAAAAGGAGCGTCTGTTTCTGAGGAACTTGCCTCTAGTTGGACAAGAGGAAAAGGCTGGGGTGGGGTGAGAAAGAGCTTGTGTGCAAGGCTTGTGAGCCAGTGCATGTGAGATTACACCATACCTTAAAAGTAGACTTCAGCACTCATAAACAGGAGTCCAAAATGGGGAGGTGGTGGTTGGTGCTCCCCCTCCCCTAATAAGGTCCATTTGGCGTTTGCAAATGGGGGTGGTGGATTCCGTTTAAATGTGTGTGTCTTAAACTGTGTGTTTGTTTATTGCCCATCCAATTTATTTCTGGAATAAATTTATGGCTGTGCACAATAGACAGGTTTTTCTGGATCGTGCCTGTTACTGCACAGGAAAAAACACACGAAATATTAACCCAGTCTTTCAAATACCCATTCATCTCTTGCCCTTGTAAGAATTGCTTTCAGACACTGAAGCAGAGAAGCTTTTGTAAACTGGGAGAGCTTATTCTTTTCTTCTCAAGTCCTCAGTACACCACAGATGGTTGGCAGAGGTCTATTTGAGCAGATAGGCTAGTAAGAATTCATATGCACTAAAAACTTTTGATGTTTTATCATTCTGTTCCAGACCATACTATCAGTTAAGGTGTTCATTTTCTTCTTTGTCTTCTTTCCCACTCACTATGCTCTTCTGGAACTGTTCTTTAAGGCTGCCTCATTCACTCCAGAAGCAGTTCCTACCGTGTTTCTCCAAAGATAAGACACCGTCTTATATTTATTTTTCCAAAAAAAAACCCCAACCCACTATGGCTTATTTTCAGGGGATGTCTTATTTTTTTATTAAGTATGATACAGTTTAACCTACATGGTTAAACTGCCTATCACTATGGCTTATTTTTTGGGGGGTATGGCTTATATTCCTTGAATGCTTAGAAATCCTGCTATGGCTTATTTTATGGCTACATCTTATTTTCGGAGAAACAGGGTAGGTCTCAGCATAATGACAGCACTAACAGACTTTGTGAGACTATGTCTCAGCCAAATAAGGCAGCGTCCAGAACTTCTTCCCTATACAGTGGAACCTCGGTTTATGAACACCTCAGTTTACGAATTTTCGGTTTACGAATGCCGTGGACCCATCTGGAACGGATTAATTCACTTTCCATTAGTTTCAATGGGAAAGTTCGCTTCAGTTTATGAACGCTTCAGTTTATGAACAGACTTCCGGAACCAATTACACCCATGCTTCGGGTTAAGTACGCTTCCGGTTGAGTACTCCGCGGACCCGTCTGGAACGGATTAATCCACTTTCCATTACTTTCAATGGGAAAGTTCGCTTCAGTTTATGAACGCTTCAGTTTATGAACAGACTTCCGGAACCAATTGTGTTCATAAACCGAGGTACCACTGTATGTTGACTCTAAACAGAATTGTGACTGCATTTTAAGAGCCTATTTTAAACAGAGCATTGACTCTGTGATAATTTGAGAACGGGCCTTTTCGGTGGTGGCTCCCTGGTTGTGCAATGCTTTCCCCAGGAAGACTCACATGGGACCATCTTTATCTATTTTTAGGAACAAGAAAATTGTTTTCCTTTTTAACTGGGCTTTTCACATTTAATTTGAGCAGTTTTGAGTACAGTACCTGTCACCTCTTTTTAGTGGGGTAGGTTTTGTAAGCCCTGCCATTTATTTGTACGGATGTGGGGTTTTTGGGTTTTTATTGGTTGGTTCATTGTACTCAGTGACTAAATAATAATAATAATAATAATCACTTTTTTGAAGAGGGAACCTGGTGGCACACTTGTTAGATATATCTTTTTGGTAAGACAAAAGCAGTTTCCGCTTAAAACAGGCTATGCACTACAAGAATTAGGAACTAGGAACTAACAATTGAATTTTTAGTTCTCAACCATTGCCTCCATTTAGGCTGTTGGGCATTGGGATTTTAAGAGACTCAGTCCCAGTTCTTTGGCCACAAGTATTCAGCACCATTGTAGGGAAACTGGAGCACCTCTGGTCTTCTGGGTCCCAAACAGATCCTATGTCCACTTGTTATGGAAAGAGGCTATGGCTCCTGTGGGTTATAACTGAATTTGCAGTGCAATTAGCTCTGGAGACTACATAATGAAATTCTGCTGCAGTTTGGATTCCACTGGAAAGAAACTCAAATCTGCATGGTAAAGCAAGGAAGATTCTACACTAGCAGCTGGTTTTTGTTTTCCCCTTTGCGGCCTTCCCCCGGGAGCTGCAGATACAGCAATAAGGTGGATAGCTGCTCACCACCTGAAGTTAACAGCATTAAATTGCCACTGGCCACATGAGAGAGCCTGAGCCAAGCAGGTATTTTTTCCAGTTTCCTAGCCTTTGCACCCTCTGGCGTTTCCTTTGAATTAAGATTAAAAGGGGAATTATAGATTTCAGCTTTCAAACATTTCAGAAATCTTGCTACTCATATCAAACCAAAACAGTTGTACAGCTCTAGTGTGTGCAGCCAAGTCAGAGAGTTTAAATGCATGGGCTAAATGTATAACAAAAGCCTAAGCGATAGGGCTGTTAATGTGGTAAATAATAATTATAGAGCTGGAGTCAAAAAAGAAAACTAATCTTGATTTTTCCAGAAACTAAGTGGAAATCGGCACAGAGGGATTTGAAATACTTCCCAAGCAGGCTTGAAGAAATACTGAGTAAAAATAAAAAGGTTTAACTTTTTTATTTAACCAGAGATGCGAGAGAGGAAAGGGCACAATTGCCCACAATTGGGTGGGAATGTATTTGAGTAAAAATAAAATAAAATAGATATGCTTAAGTTGGGGATAACTCAGTCAATAGAGCATAAGACTCAGGGTAATGTGTTTGAGCCCCATGTTGGGCAAAAGATTCCTGCATTGCAGGGGGTTGGACTAGAAGATGATCCTCGTGGTCCCTTCCAACTCTACAATTCTATTGATTCTATTAATTAGATGGATTATTAGGCTCTTGTACTTTTATTTGGAACCCAAAATATAAAAGAAAACAAGTTTCTTTGCCCTGGATTTCAGGACATGATGGTTGAACAGCTCTTAATTCTAAGAGTTCTGGGTCCATTTCCCAAAGCCAGATTCTGAGACAAAAGGGAGGTAAGCAACTTCCTTGAGACTCGAACACTCCTATTTCAGACAGCAGACAAGCAGGAAGGGTATGTTTACTTCACCCTAAGAAGAAAGCTCAGAACATCTCAGTCCCTCTGACATTAGAGACCTACCATTTATTACCGTCTGGACAAAAGGCAACACACCAAACTGGGGGGTGCAATTCAGTCAATAGCATGCAAGACTGCAAGGGACAGGATAGTTAATAAGGTGTGAGTGATATTATGCTCCTGAGGTGGCCAGCTGCATTCTTCCTGTCAAAATGGCTAACATTTGCATGGAGAAAATATGGAGGTTGGTCGAGAGACAACATTCAGAATACTTCCTGCAAATGCTTGGTCAGACGACAAGGTGCAGCAGACCTATTGCTCTGCGCATTGGCTTGTGGACTTGCCAGTGTTGAGCTGGAGACTATTTTTAAAAAAGAAGCCAGAATGTCAAGTTTGCCAGACTAGTCATTAGAGCCAACAGGAATCTGGTTCATCACTTGGTGTTTTGCTCTGATAGATGCCAATAAAAAAAGGTCATTCTGGCCCTTCATCTCTATGGGACATGGCTTATAGTGACAGAAATGCCAATAGATTCATGTGGCAATCAGTTCAGTTTAAAGCTGGAAGTGCCGTTGCATGCAGATAGGCACAAGTTCAATCCCGTGTTGGCTGAAAATACCCCCAGTCTGAAACTCTGGAGAGCTATTGCCAACCAGTTTAGAAAACACTGGGTTGGAGGGACCGATATCCTCAATTTGTATAAGGCAGCTTCCTATGTAGCCTGCCCATTTCCTTCCTTGTAAATACGAAGGGTGGATGTACAGTATAGGCATGCAATCTAGTCAGATGATCTTTCAGCCATCGCTACAAGCATGCAAAATTCCCCAGGCAATTCCGACTTTTTCCACTCGCTTTGGTATTGATTGACCTGAAAGCACAGCAAGCTGCGACCTCTCCGAGATGCTCACTCGCATCCTCCTCCACACAGTCCAGTTTAGTCTTGCATAATAAGCTCCCTTCACAGTTCACTCTTGTGAAAAGATCCCCCAAAAGGTACATGATTCAAAGGGATCCGTTTCGCTTTTTCAATCTACCTGTTGTCGTTGGGTGTTTGCTTAGCCCATCTTTCAAATGTAGCTATTATAGGTATTTTTTTTTAAAAAAATACTGCCCTTTATGCGCAAGACCACAGGCAACCCCCGGCATCTCCAGTCACAAAGGAACTTGGATATTAGCACCAGGAAATCCCAGAAACCTTGCTGGCCAGAGCAGGAGGATCTTGAACTACGTAGGTAGAGCAATGGCCCAACAGCCCCATTTTTCTCTGCATCTTCCTCCCCCTGGATAAAGGCAATTTATTAGTACAGTCAACACAGCAGCAAAACACAAAATCCAATCAGCAGGTTGTCTCCTGGCAGGACAAGTGCTAAATTCTGATTTTCGTACTTGTGGGGAAGGGCAAGTAAGAAATCTAAATGATAAGAATCTATTTTGCAACCCAAGGAAGAGTGCCTGTAGGACAGCAAGGGAAAAGCCAAGATATGTTATGGGGGGGGGGAAATGAAGTTGGTTTTTTATCTCAAGTTACAGTTATTAGGTTGGATTTAGCAGCTCCCCCCACCCAACTCCCCAAGCAACAGAGACTGAGCTCGAAATGTTTTCCAACCAACAGATCCCCTTCCAAAACATGTCATTATCACTAAGATGAGTGCCAGAGCAACCCATCCCGTCGTAAAACAGATCTGGCTTTTGAAGCGCATTCCTGGTGTGTTTGGAAACATAGCTTACGAAAGAGAAGTACTAATAAATGAAATGTACAGTGTGCAGCAGCCCCGTTTGATTCTCAAACTATACATAGCTGTCACGAACGGTATCTCGTCCAGTGTATGAATGGGGATATTTCTCCACTCGTAGATTGCCAAAGAAGGCTAGCCAAAGTGCCAGAGAACATGATAATAATTACAATAAAAATTAGGGAGGGAACAAATAAAGGAAGGGTTGCTCTATTCCAGGCATCCCCAAACTGCGGCCCTCCAGATGTTTTGGCCTACAACTCCCATGATCCCTAGCTAACAGGACCAGTGGTCGGGGAAGATGGGAATTGTTGTCCAAAACATCTGGAGGGCCGAAGTTTGGGGATGCCTGCTCTATTCTCTCCCCTCACCCCACATTTTTCACTGTGTTGTGGTTGCATGCCTATTGTTAGCATCCATATGAGGAAAGGAAGCCAAGGTTTCCTAGAAAAAATTGTAAGGAAATGCCTGGCAAAGTATTATACCATGGGTAGGCAAACTAAGGCCCGGGGTCCGGATCTAGCCCAATTGTCTTCTAAATCCGGCCCGAGGACAGTCCAGGAATCAGCGTGTTTTTACATGAGTAGAATGTGTCCTTTTATTTAAAATGCATGTGGGGCATAGGAATTCATTCACCCCCCCAAAAAAATAGTCCGCCCCCCCACAAGGTCTGGGGGACAGTGGACCGGCCCCCTGCTGAAAAAGTTTGCTGACCCCTGTATTATACTGTCTTCCAGTCTATGCATGGCAGCACACGACTTGTATGTCGTGAATATCAGTCCCATAGGACCAGTGATATGGGTTTCCTGGGAAAAAATGAACTGGAAAATTTTATTTGGTGGGGGGGGGGGATCCCATGCAAATTAGTCTATATTGTGCATAGGATTTTTAACTGAGAAAATGTTCCCATTGCATCTAATTTGCATAGCGTAGTTGGCCTAGGAATATTTTCAGTTGGCATCAGAAAAAGGACATTTTGATATAAGTGTGTGTGTTTTTAATAACCAATTCAACAAAGGAGAAAACAGAAAAAATAAAACACGGAGAAAAGGGGGGAGTGAAAGAGGGGGAAGGAAGAAACCTGTGCATCCATCTTAATTTAAACGTATAAGTTGATACAAGCCACCCAAATGTCCAGATAGGGACCCACATGATTGGCATTTAGAAGAAACATGTTCAAATGTATCAAGGGCTGTGAGGTCGTCAGATCATTGCAAAATAGACACTGGATGTTTACACTTCCAAGCTTGAAGTTTAAGTGTCTAAGCAATAATAAGTTCTCACAACACCTGCTTTTTGTAGTCCAGGACATCTGGAGGACGCCAGGTTGGGGAAGCTGCCTTAGGAAGTGTGAGGCTAAATCAAATGGAAGCAGGTTGTCTCTCCTGCCACTCAACCAGGCAGAGGGACTTCTCAGTAGTGGCGCCCGCCCTGTGGAATGCCCTCAAGGAAATAAACAACTATCTGACTTTTAGAAGACATCTGAAGGCAGCCCTGTTTAGGGAAGTTTTTAATGTTAGATGTTTTATCATGTTTTAAATATTCTGTTGGGAGCCGCCCAGAGTGGCGGGGTATAAATTATTATTATTATTATTATTATTATTATATCAACCACCGCTGCTTGGATCCTGTGAGTGTGGCCTGCTGCAAGATTCTACATGCACCCCATTGAAGTGAATGGGAGTTGTGTAAGAGCAGTATAATGCCATTGCACAACTCAGCTCCCGTTAATGTCTATGGGATTATGCAGGAGAGATTCCCAGTGGATTGTCCCTTTAATTCCTCTAATTTTTGCTTTGGTTTCTCTTTATTCCTCCTTGCAATTTTGTTTTCCATTTTCCCTTCAGCTCTTGATGTTTGAACCTCGTAATTTGTGTTTCCGCCCCACTTCAATATCATATAATGCAGGTGATTGTGTACGATTATGCACCCACTAATTACTACCCTGAGAAAATTTAATGGGGAAGCAGGGTGAAGTTTGTAATTTTTGTTTCATCAATCAACGTTTATAGGGAGAATGTAACTGCGCCAGGCGGGCCTTTAATGGAGTTAATGTTTCTTTATGTTCCCGGTGATAAATAAGCACACCCGTGCAAATAAAAATTACAAATTGAATGGTTGGCAATGGGAGTGGAGAGTAAGTTGATAGGAAAGTAATAATTAGAAAAAGAATAGGCTGTACATTTGGTTCATTAGTTTATAGCAGGCATCCCCAAACTGTGGCCCTCCATGTGTTTTGGCCTACAACTCCCATGATCCCTAGCTAACAGGACCAGTGGCTGGGGAAGATGGGAATTGTAGTCCAAAACATCTGGAGGGCTGAAGTTTGGGGATGCCTGGTTTATAGGCTGTGTGTAACAGTGGGTTGGAACAAAGAGTGATTCTGTATGGATCCTCCCAGGCCCTTCTGCCAGGACCTTCTGCCATGTGAGAGCAGCTGCAGTGTGGCTCCCCCTAGTGCAGGCATGGCCAGACTTGGCCCTCCAGCTGTTTTGGGTCTACAACTCCCATCATCCCTAGCTAACAGGACCAGTGGTAAGGGATGATGGGAATTGTAGTCCCAAAAAAGCTGGAGAGTCAAGTTTGGCCATGTCTGCCCTAGTGGTAACATCAAATGACCAGGACCAGATGGAGGTGCCCAATTCTTGACCTCTCTTCCCCTTGGCAGCAGCATCCCTCATAGAAACTGGGCCAATGCTGGTTTGCCACTCCTTTGGTGCCTAGGGAGGAGACACATTGCAGCATATCACCGTTTCATTTGAGGAGGCTATTTCCTGAAGCTAGCCATGCAACCATCATTGAGAACTCACTGTACTGTTCAGAAACTCTTGGAAACGGCAAGTTCTGTGAACTACTGCACTCTCATTCTCTCTCTCTCTCTCTCTCTCTCTCTCTCTCTCTCTCGTATTTTGCTTTTTTTCCTACAGTGCTTTTAAGATATAATAGGATCAGATGGGGTGGGGGAAGTAAAGATGGAAAACCAAGACAATTAAGCTATGGGGAAAACCAAAATTCAGCTTTCATGAGGGACCATCGTCACGAGAGTGAAATATCAAGGTAGCCTGAATTGGTCCCTTAGGGACCGTATCTAATACATTGGCCAACTCTGTGGAAATGTTTAATATTTGGGTCTAATTAGGAATTCCTGATGTAAAGAAGAAGAAAAAAACCCACTTATGCAAGATGGCAGTGGGGGTTAGCCTATACTTAGAAAATTTGTTTTCAACTGAACATTGTGACCTATATACAATGCAATTTGCTAGGCCTAAAGTTTCCTAAATGCCGAAAGTTTCCATTTCGGCCAGGAAACGCCATGACTTCTGTGCCTCTGGTTTTATTTTTCTAGGCTTTTATCATTGCCGTTCTTCGTTTTCAAGCTTGCTGCACAGGTAATAAAGAAAATGAATCAAGCTGCAAAACGGGAAGTGATCATTCACTCTTAAGGTGCCCTCTGGAGATTTTGCAGCAAAGCCTCGTTGCCTGGGACAGTTTTACTTTGTTTTATGAATGCAAGTCGGAAGAGACCCTGGAGGGTTTCCAAAGTACTGTGTTGAGATTTGCTTCCTTAGATGGATGAGCCTCACACGGGCAATAATGAAAGCACGGCGTTCCGGGGCAAAGGTTGCCCTTCAAGTTGTGGATTCAGATCCATTCGTTTTCAAATGAATAAATATATTTCAATTTCTCAGTTTCTTGGGCTCATACAGTGCGTGTTTCATGGAGTGTTGCTATGAAGAACCTGTGACCCCTTTGATGTTGTTGTTCCAATAGCAATTGGAGAGCTGGAGGTTCCCCCTCTTCACCTTAAATAGTGTTTCACACAATTACTGTAAGGTAGCCGATGGGTCTCAAACCCCCGGTGAGTTAGGGACTTCCCCTGTGTGTAAAGACAGGCTCTGGCAGTGCTATGTACTGAGCTGAATCCTAGAAGCTGAATCCTCTTCTTCTGTTGCTACTACAAGCCGAATAAAGAGCATGAAATTCACTCTCGACTCCGAATATATTTCAGGCAGATTTTGTGGCCAAGACCAATGGTGGGTCCAATGGTCAAGAAGGCAGTTTCTGTACATGCTGTAGAGGGAAGAGGGGCAGGTGGCATACCTGCCAAGTTGCTGTCGGAGAAATAAGGGACCTGGCGGAAGTAGCAGACCGGAAGTAGCGCTGCCGCCATTTTGGAACTGGGCGGAGCATGCTCAGAAGTGACTTTTGATGCTGCTTTGCCCAGTTCCAAAATGGCCGTCGCGCCAGAAGTCGCACTGCAGTCACTTTGGAACTGGGCAGAACAGCATCAAAAGTCGCTTCTGAGCTTGCTCCGCCCAGTTCCAAAATGGCCGCCACGCCAGAATAAACCGGGGGAAAATGAAAAAAATCCGTTTTTTTCAGCTAGGAACAGCTGGAAAAACGGGGATTTCCCAGGGAATACGGGAGACTGGGCAGCTATGGCAGGTGGGGCTCATCAACCTGGGAAGGTAGCCCATGTAGGAGAAGGAAAACTCTGATCCTAAGCTTCTGCTGCCTTGCGAGACATCTTCAGGAAAAGAAATGCTAAAGAGCAAATCCTACCTAAATCCAGAGTGGAGTCCCTAAGATGGTTGGATGGCATTTTGTGGGCCTCCTTCCAGCAACTCCTGCAGCCAAGCTGGTGCCAAACATATTGCTCTGCTTTCCTTTGGACTACATCAGCAAGGCCACGAGGGGGGGGGGTATTGTCATCTGGGCAGCCCAGGACCTCCACAGACAGGCTTGCACCCCGGGGAGGGCACTTGGGTGCTGCTAATGCAGTGGTTTGACATCTATTGTCTCTCGAGACAGATGGATGCCAAGAATAGGGTAAGATGGAGTGACTAACCTTCAGCTCTCTGGGTTTCATTGGACTCCAGCTCTCCACATTCCTTACAAACAAGCTGTATATAAATTTTATGAAATGATAAATGTATAAAATTGACCATGCTGGCTGGGGCTGATGGGATTTCAAGTCCGCAACATCTGGAGGGTCACAGCTTTCCCCCTTCCTGGCTTTTGCAAGAAGTCTACATAGCTTGAGTCATCTTAGTTTAGTGGAGGGAATAGGACTGAAGAGGGATGTGGTAAAGGTAAATTAAATGGTGTGTGGTGTGGGGGAAAACAGAGAAGTTTTTCTACCGTTCCCATAATACCAGAATATTCAGCCATTGCTTCTGACTGGAGATTCAGTAGGAGACTAGAGGAAATGCTTATTCTCCTAGCTATGGGTGTGATAGAACTTGCTGACCCAGGATTTAGTGATGACCACCAGTTTTGATTACAGTAGTACCTCGGTTTAAGAACAGCCCTGTTTATGGACGATTCAGTTTACGAACTCTGCAAAACCGGAAGTAGTGCCCCGGTTTGCGAACTTTTCCTCAGTCTAAGAACGGAATCATACCTGCCAAGTTGCTGTCGGAGAAATAAGGGACCGGGCCGGAAGTAGCAGACCGGAAGTAGTGCTGCCGCCACTTTGGAACTGGGCGGAGCATGCTCAGAAGTGACTTTTGATGCTGCTTTGCCCAGTTCCAAAATGGTCACCGCGCCAGAATAAACCGGGGAAAAACAAAAAAAAATTCGTTTTTTTCAGCTAGGAACAGCTGAAAAAACAGGGATTTCCCGGGAAATACGGGAGACTTGGCAGCTATGAACGGAATCCAAATGGTGGAAGGGCACCAGCGGCAGGAGGCCTCATTAGGGAAAGCACGCCTCGGTTTAAGAATGGTTTCGGTTTAAGAACGGACTTCCAAAACGGATTAAGTTCGTAAACCGAGGTACCACTGTACTTGAAAAAGGCACTAGGGGTCACTTCCAGACGACCTGATTACTGTATTGAGCGTTTATCCTGACTAGTTAGCAAAAGGTTGTGGCGAGACTTGACATTGCCTTTGTATTTTTCATTATTCATTCTGGTTTGTTTGCATAGGGGGTTGTTGACGTTGTGTCAAGGAAGTCCTACACTTCCCAGTGCATTTTCATATCCCCTCCTTTTCCCTTTTGAAAAAGGGGGGCAGTGAAATGGATTTGCTCCAAAAATGCTCCAGATCAGCTTAAATGGCACAAACTTGAATTTCCCAGTATGTGTTTGAATTCCACCCCTAAACAGCAACAGCCTTGAAGCCCCCATAGAGAGGCATGGAGGATAGATCCATCAATGGCTGCTTGTCATATTATGACTGTGTGCAACCTCTGTGTTAAAAGGCCAGTGAGCACCAGCTGCTGGGGAAAACAACAAGAGAGGGTTGTTGCCTTCATGAGTTGCTTTCAAGTTTCTCAGAGGCAAAACAGGAGAGCACAGGAGAGGGTGAAGAGACGTTGCTTTGGCATTGCAAATTCTAAAAATCGCCAAGAGCAATGCACAGGTAATTTGATGGAAGCATTGCTGATGTCTGTCAGTCAGTTTGCAGTTACAGAACAGAGTATCATTCTGGTAGAACCATGGGCTGGATTCAAATCCACAAGTCCTGCTAGCGCAATGGGACTTCCCCACCTTCTACTCTTCCCACACCTTCCCCAAATGTGCTTGGGAGGTTCAGGACAACACCCAGAGTACTCCCAGAGCACAGGGCAATTGGAGCAAAGATCATTCCATCTTGCAGGCAGAAATGCTTGCACTTCTTGGAGACTTGTGAAAGTTTGCTTGACCTCGCTGGTGTTGCTAAGGCAGGCATCCCCAAACTGCGGCCCTCCAGATCTTTTGGCCTACAACTCCCATGATCCCTAGCTAACAGGACCGGTGGTCGGGGAAGATGGGAATTGTAGTCCAAAACATCTGGAGGGCCGAAGTTTGGGGGTGCCTGTGCTAAGGTAACCCAATGCACCTGGCACCCTTATCGCAGAACATCCAAGCATGGGGGGATGTGCTCCTCAAGACATGAGACCAAGCACTGTGTTGTTCAACCCATTGTTCATGTTACACCAACAGCACTGATGGAACAATCTTCTTAGCGTTCCATTGAGTTCCATTGCATGCAACTTCAGCTAGATTTCACATTTGATAAATTACAACCACAGCCCTGTTCCTACTTATTAATCATATGGTTCAATCTTCTGAATCTCATCATGGAGCCAACAAAAATGTAATCTCTGCCTGTGTTTGTTTGTTTGTTTGTTTGTTTGTTTGTTTGTGAGTGTATGCTTCCATGCTGTAAGTATTTTGGGGAAGGATTCAGTTGCAACAAATGGTACAACAAATTTTCCGGGCCCACATCGCCAAGCTGAGTCCCTGGCATACCCTGTTTGAAGGATCAGGCAGCAAGTGATGTGACAGGCTTCAGCCTGAGACCTTAGAGAGCTGTTGCCAGTAGAGATGCAGGGCAAGGGGCAGGGGGGCAGAATTCAATTCAGGTCGCAGTTAAGCAAGAATGTATCAGAGCTGCACAGTATGAGAACTGAAAGACAGCCACCCTTCAAAACTCACACTTTTCCAAATCCTGCGATGCTGATCTCCAGCCGATTGGTGTTTACAAAAATGCATATGTTAGGGGAAGGTGTGCATAAAAATGCACGTTTGTGAAACAACAAACAAAAAATGCATTATATTAGGAGAAGCTGCTTGCGAAAAACATGCACACTAGTCAAAACTGTGGGCAGAATTGTGTTTAGCAGGAGAAAATCACACTAAAATACTGAAGAATCTTCCTGAGGATTTAATAACAACAACAGCACCCTGCAAAACCGCTGCAGAAATGTGGAGGACTGAATTTAAAATGGGGAAATTGAGAAACTTAAGAGAATCGAAATCTACAGATCCTTCCATCCCTAGTTCAGGCAGTGCTAGGCTAGATGGACAAGTAGTTAAAGCAACAACTTCCTATGTGATGGATGTTTTAGGTTGCAGAGAAAAATGTAAACTACCTTCCTGGGCACTGGACTGTGAATACCAGAAGTTGTGCATAATGCAATCCATTTATATGCTGCAAATGAACATGACTTTTGCCTTTCTTTCTTTCTTTCTTTCTTTCTTTCTTTCTTTCTTTCTTTCTTTCTTTCTTTCTTTCTTTCTTTCTTTCTTTCTTTCTTTCCTCCTCTCTCTGGTTTACTGAATATAAGTGAGAAAAAGCTCATCACAGATGCCCTGAGTAGAAACCAATTTCTGAAGAGGCTGGACCCGCAGCAGATCAGAGATATGGTGGAATGTATGTATGGGAGAACGTACCAGCAAGGGAGCTACATAATCAAACAAGGAGAGCCGGGCAACCATATATTTGTACTGGCAGGTTAGTAAACCACATTAAGTTGTACATTTAAATGGCTAGCACTGGGAGTTTTGCTACTTAGACTTGGTATGAATGTGCTATGCTGCAATCTTAGCCCCACTTACCTGGGAGTGAATCCTGTTGAATTAAGTAGGACTTGCTTCTGAGTAGATATGGTTAAACTCTTAAACTCAGGGTTGTGGGTCCGAGCCCCATGCTGGGCAGAAGATTCCTGCATTGCAGGGGGTTGGACTAGATGATCCTTGTGGCCCCCCTCCAACTCTACAATTCTATGACTCTAATATTGCAGCCCAAATGGAAGATAGGGCTTTGCTTCATCTCATCCAGCATCCATCTCCTTGATAGTTTACAAGCAGGGCAATCCTTTTGTCTCTGTAAACTGCACACTGTGTCTGAACCCAGAAGTTCCATTAGCTACTGTGGCCAGCAATGTTTCTAGGCAAATCAACTATTATTTATGACCGCAAGAGGAGCATTGTAATAATGTGTGTTGTGCTTTAAGTGCCTTCCTACCTCATCCATCCATCACAACAGCCCTATGAGATGAGTCATTATTAGTATTATCCGTTTATAAATGGCCAGCTGGATAGCCCACCTTTCCCTATCCCAGAAATGCTCGCAAGAATTATGGAGACAGCTTTCCCTTTTTATTTCTCCCACTTTTGTTGTTGTTGTTTAGTTGTTCAGTTGTGTCTGACTCTTCGTGACCCCATGGACCAGAGCATGCCAGGCACTCCTGTCTTCCACTGCCTCGCGCAGTTTGGTCAGACTCATGTTGGTGGCTTCAAGAACACTGTCCAACCATCTCATCCTCTGTCGTCCCCTTCTCCTTGTGCCCTCCATCTTTCCCAACATCAGGGTCTTTTCCAGGGAGTCTTCT
Organism: Zootoca vivipara; assembly: GCF_965207765.1. Taxonomy (NCBI): domain Eukaryota; kingdom Metazoa; phylum Chordata; class Lepidosauria; order Squamata; family Lacertidae; genus Zootoca; species Zootoca vivipara. The sequence continues at coordinate 63,149,729 of NC_142583.1, forward strand.
CTTCTCATGAGGTGGCCAAAGTATTGGAGCCTCAGCTTCAGGACAGCTAAACCCATCTAGGTTTAAGGTTGCTGAGGGTTGTAAGGAAACCCTTGTTCCCCTCTCCGAGCCTCGGTTCCCAGAGTTCTCTGTGAAGGGGGTTGGATTCTTAAATCGCACCCCGGAAAATTGCAAGAAAGGAGACTCTGACTAAACGTCAGGAAAAACTTTCTGACAGTATGAGCTGTTTGAGAGTGGAATGGACTCCTTTCAAGCAGAGGTTGGATGGTCATCTGTCATGGTTGGGATGACAGTTGGGATTCCTGTATTGCAAGGGATTGGACTAGGATGACCCCAGGATCCCTATGAATTCTACAACTCTATGATTCCATGAAATTGTAGCTCTGGGAGGGGAACAGGGGTCTCCTAACAATTCTCAGCGCCCTTAACAAACCACAGCTCCCCAGTTGTAGTACTTTAGATATGTTGTGACTGTCACTTTACTCATGTACAACCTGATGTAACTTGAGAGTGTGCTCCATTGAATTCAGTGGCACTTCTGAGAAGGCATATCTCAGATTTTCCCAACACCCCGATTCATTGTTGTGCTCATAGCCTGCTTGTGATATATTATTATTATTATTACCCTGCCCATCTGGCTGGGTTTCCCCAGCCATTCTGGGCGGCTCCCAACTGAATAATAATAATATTAATATTAAGCAATAAAACATCAAACATTAAAAACTTCCCTAAACAGGGCTGCCTTCAGATGTCTTCTAAAAGTCAGATAGTTGTTCATTTCCTTGACATCTGATGAGAGGGCGTTCCACAGGGCGGGCGCCACTACCGAGAAGGTCCTCTGCCTGGTTCCTTGTAACCTCACTTCTTGCAGGGAGGGAACCGCCAGAAGGCCCTCGGAGCTGGGCCTCAGTGTCCGGGCAGAATGATGGAGGTGGAGATGCTCCTTCAGGTATACTGGGCTGGGACCCTTTAGGGCTTTAAAGGTCAGCACCAACACTTTGAATTGTGCTTGGAAATGTACTGGGAGCCAATGTAGGTATTTCAAGACCGGTGTTATGTGGTCTCGGCGGCCGCTCCCAGTCACCAGTCTAGCTGCCGCATTCTGGGTTAGTTGCAGTTTCTGGGTCACCTTCAAAGGTAGCCCCACATAGAGCGCACTGCAGTAGTCCAAGTGGGAGATAACTAGAGCATGCACCACTCTGGTGAGACAGTCCGCGGGCAGGTAGGGTCTCAGCCTGCGTACCAGATGGAGCTGATAAACAGCTGCCCTGGACACAGTAATAATGCCCAGGAGGCAACATCAGCACCAGGCGGGCAGTTCTGTGGAAGAGTGGGCTTCAGTCTTCCTGGGAGATGTTGGGAGAAACCACAGTGGGAGATAACTAGAGCCTGCACCACTCTGTCATTGGGGCATATAAATGGCTAATCCTGCAGGGCTCCTCTTCTTACAATATGGGAAGTAAGCAGCACTGCAAGGCAAATGTCTGGAGTGAGACTGTGGGGCAGATTCAGCTCCTTCACCCCTATACCCCGCTTTGACATTCACAATGAGGCAGGCAGGCATACTTTGCCAAGATGTGTGTTTAAATAAACATGGCTGCTGCCGTCACGTTTAGTGTGACCTTTGGTGCAATTAACACTGCCGTAGTTCTAGCTGAGTCGATAGCTAAATCGAGTTACTCCTAATTAAACCAGTGAAATCAATACTAGGGAGGAAATAGCTCCCCTGAACACAGCGTTGAGAGCAAAACTGTCCTTTCCTCCTCGAAAAAGGTTTGCCTCTAATTTCCACTGGCTCTTCCAATATTAGAACCATTATTCAATGTTTAGCAAAATAGCTACTTTCTGGACAGTGTACCTGTGATATATTTGACTCTTTAGCCTCAAAGGAAGCAATTGCAGCAAAGAAACACACAGCCACGTTCAGAGATCACCTGCGCATGAAATCTTGCCGTTAGCTGAAACGAGGAATAAAGTTTTGGATGCAGAAGGCGGTAAAATATTGTTAACTCTAATAAAAATCCATTTATCAGCGAATATATAAAAAAAGGTGTAAGAGAAATTGCCCGGAGCAGAATCTTCATGGAGGGATTGTAATTTATCTTGCCGTAAATATTGAAAATTGGGTGTAAAGCTCATGTAGGGGTTTTAAGCTGTAGGCTTTAAAATCCTTTGAGATTTATTCTTAGTTCCCAGTTCTAAACTGCTAGGGATAGTTCACACTGACACTGAAGTACTAGCTAAGATATTAGATTACCTGGCTGACTGGTTTTCTGGTTATGTTTTATATAAAAGTGACTGTAGGAACCTGCCTCGTAGCTAGTCAGTAAAATCGCACACCATTTTTGATGCTGTCTTTTTCTCCCCGCAGAAGGCAGGTTGGAAGTCTTTCAGCAAAACAAACTCCTCTCTTCGATTCCTGTGTGGACAGCGTTTGGGGAGCTGGCCATTTTGTACAACTGCACAAGGACGGCCTCGGTGAAAGGTGTGTGCACTTACTTAATCCTTCACAATTTTGCAAAAGCGGAAAAGCAACCCTCCCAAGGCTGCTCGTTCCTGATAGAAGAGATTCTAATGACGATGAGACAAACAGAGAAGAGCCGTACAGTGGCCATGTGGGGGTCTTGTGAGACAAAACTTGCAGCTTTGGGTCTGATGCTGCACAGCAAGGATGAGGAGCCGGATGTTGTGTGGTGATGTCCCTCGCTCCCCAGGAAATAAGACACAAGACACAGTGAAATAATTTTAAGTGGGCGAAAAGGCCACAACTTTATTGGTTCCGGATGTTGAGCGGTATTGGCTTAGGCATTGGAACCTAACCGACTATATCCGACTGTAACCCGTGTGTTACAGTCTGGGAGAAATTAACCACCAGAAAGGAGCCCAATGATGTACATCTACTGGGACACCTCCTGTGGCCACCGTTGGGGGGTGCCATAAGGCCCTGACCTCCGCAGGCTCAGGACAAAGCTACCGCCCCCGGAACCCCTTTAACGGGATTAAATCTCCAATTTCTGGGCGGAGAATGACGTAATCTGCCCCCCTTCTTCTTTTATGCAAATTTCCAATGCGCTGAGAGCCGGGGCAGAAGAGGCTGAGCCTGCCTCCGGCTCGTTTAAAAGAAGGGAAGCCTATTGGTCGACCCGGGTATGACGGAGGCGGAAACTCCCATCTCGCGAGGGGGCCGAGCGCTCAGCCCCCATCGCGAGAGTTCGCTCAGGCCACGCCAACAACACCACCTCCGTGAGATGCGGAAGTGGCTTTGTTGGACTCTCATCAGGACCAGTGAGCATGACCAATAGTCAGCGAGCTGTCATCCAACAACAGCTGAAGGACCCCCGGTTCCCCATGCCCGCCATAGAGATTCTGAAGCACAGCATCTGTTCATCTCTAGCTATGGCTATGAGGCCTTGGGCAGCTGAGGTTGGCGGAACAAGCAGTTGTGAGGGGATTTAGCAAATGGAATTCCAAAACTGGAGCAGCAGTTCAGGGGTGAAAGGGCAAAATAAGGTAGCTCAGGGTTAGAGGTGGGCTAATCTGTCAGTTTCAGTTTCTCAGTTTTTCAGTCTTATGATCAGCCCTCCCCATTTCCACCTCAGTTTGCAAATTTATTTATTTCTTTTTTTAAAAAAAAGTCCTCCTGAAAAATTCATCAGCATTCTAGTGCAAATTTCTCCCAGCATACCCTTTTCTTGGACGCAGTTTTGTCCTATATGCACATTTGTGCAAAGTGTATTTTCCCTAATAAAATATTAGGGACTATTAATATTTTCTCTAATATAATGCACGCTTGCATGCCATTTTCAGTAATATATGCATTTGTATGTAATCAGCATATGCATTTTAGTACATGTTAGTTGGCTGGAGAACCGCTCTGCAAAATTCAGAGGAGTGCAAATTTTGAAGGCCGGCTGCATTTCAGTTCACACATAGTTTTGGGAAGTGTGCTTTAGGTAGGTTTGCCTTTAAATGAGAACTGAATCAAACTGAATCAAATTTTGTCTCTGTCTCTAATCAGGGAAGGCAGATGGACAAATATATGTGTCAGGCAGGCAGAGGCTAATCTAATAGGTATGGGAAAACATCCCAGTAGTTTCCCGTGACATGTTCCCACAATGAAGTGCCAAACAAGACCTGGGGAGGTTACTGGTACATAGGGATCTGATCGGTGCATCATTTTCACTCTTGGAAATGTGAGTTCCTCTAAGAGGTTCCTACTATCCGCTCTGAAGTAGCAACAGTTCCCTTCTCTGGCCTGTTGGCCAATGCATTGGCCCAGAACTCCTAGCTCCAGAAGCCTAGTTAGATTCTTGAAGTGCTGTTGGAAAAAGGATCTTTTTGCATGTTGCTCAGATGCAATTCATATTTAGAAAAGCTCAGCACGGAACAATTTCTGCTAATCTCATACAAGAGGCAGCACCATGCAGATTAGTTTATCTGCCATGACCACTTTCTATTTTGATTCTCTCTTGTCCCCCCCCCCTTTTTCTTGTTTTTACGAAGTGCTCCTGAGTTGTCAGCTCGTTACAGCCCCAGGTCAGGTTTTGAGCAGTTTTTGGTGCATGTTAATTAGCAGCCTTTGTCGACGTTTCTGCTTAGCATCCTAAGCACAACTCGGATGTTATTAACTTCTGGGAAGTCTGAAGATTTTTTTTTGGGGGGGGGTATTTGTATTTAATAGCATGCATACATATTGCAGCGGGAATGAGAAGCCCTTTTGATATTAGGGGCAGATTTCCTTCTGGACAATGTTCCAAGGGCCACACTCCAACAGCGAGCAACGCCAGACGCAAAAATGGGCTGAGCAATAGGTGTCAATTTTACTTTTGCACAATGGGCCACTTTCTACATATACCTCTCTATCCTTCATCCAGGCAAGCAAGAGTCATTATCATAAAAGAAAGAAATATTATCCACGGTATTAATAAGAAGGACCGTCAGTTTGTTTATATTTTATTCTTTCTCTGAAAAGTTCAGAGCAAAATACCAAGGGGCTATTTCATCCTTCTGCATGTAGGGGTGGACCGTGGTAATATACCACCCTGTGCATTTGACACCCTACCCCCAGCCTTTGTGGCACCAGCTTAAGCTGGCCTTTGGGAAGGAGGCATGAGGCTCTGGCAGGATCCTAGAGCCCTCCTACCTCCTTCCCAAAGCTCGGTAAGCACTTGCCTGGCTTTGGGAAGGAGGAAGGAGGACTCTAGGACCCTGCCAGATCCCTAATGCCTCCTTCCCAAAGCTGGGCAAGCGCTTACCAGGCTTTGAGAATGCACCCATCTTGGCTGCACACCCGGTGTGGCTGCAGGGCTCATACTGCTCAAAATCCATCTCTGCCCCACAGCAACCCTATGTGGCAACTTAGGGGGGGGGTCAGGGAATGGGCAAAGGCCACCTGATGTCAGGGACTGAGCATAGGAGGAATTGTGGAGACAACCTCCCCAGCATGACCCTTCCAGAGAAGAAGAAGACAGTTCAGAATTACAACAGGCGTTTGAGGGAGGTCACAGCTCAGAGGAAGATGAGGGGGAAAGTTGGGAAATAATAGGAGAGGAGGAGGCAGAGCCAGAGGAGCTGGCTGACACTTTATCACTAGAAAATATTCCAGATCCACCATCTTCCAGAACCTGGCGAGCCTTAAAAGTAGGAGAGCAAAGGGCTTGGAGACAGATGGCTCTAAGTGGCAACCATAGAGGGGTTGGCGAATGAGCAAGTGGGAGAGCTTTACTTGGAGCAATGTCATTATTCCAAGAGGCTGCATTTCTAAGCCTCTCTCTATAAATATTGAATAAAAAGCAGTTGGTAAGAACTTTCGTTGTCTTATCCGTTCCTGGCAACCTGCTGTGGGGATTGGATCTCTGCCACCTGCCACCCACTTGAACACTATTTTCTTTATCCTGGCACTCTAACCCAGCGGGTAGCTATTGTGGTGCCTCCCAGATACTGTTGGACTCCAGTTCCCATAAGCCTCGCTCAGCAATCAAGGATGATGGGACTATTAGTCCCACAAAATCTGGGGTGCATCACCTTGGATCTGTTCCCTTAGAAAGCTCTGAGCTATTGTTAGTTCTTTGCTATGAAATCGTGCTGAGAATGCCAATTATTCATTTACAGCATTTATAAGCTGTCCTGGAATAGAAATCGTCCAGGGTGAAACATGAGCAGTTGCTGTGTAAAATCATATCATCACACCAGCGAGGTGTTGCAGCTTCACTGGCTGACAATTTCTGCTACGAGAAGGTGATACAAAAATCCCACTGTGAGTGTGAATGCCTTCTCAGTTTCACGAAGAACCTCAATGTGCTCACTTCATTGGATTTGCGCTGGGTGTACCCGGGTTACTGTAGAATTGTTTAACTTCTTAATTTTGCTTTTCTTCCCTGCTTGTTCCTAAAGCTGTCACCAGTGTGAAAACATGGGCATTAGACAGAGAGGTTTTCCAGAATATAATGAGGAGGACGGCACAAGCAAGGCATGAGCAATACAAAAACTTCCTCAGAAGGTAAACAACGCATACACTTGTTTTCTCAGGATAGACAGCTAATTATTGCTGCATTTAGTGGGGAGTCTGGTGCATTTAGATACATTGACTTCATTTAGGCAGAATGCTGCACACTGTGGTTTAGCATTAGGAGAACTCCCCTAGCTTGACCTGAGCTTGCAGCTTGCGAGGAGGAAGTCAAAAACTTCAAATTCTGTTTTATATTAACCACGGTTTAGCATGTCATCTGAACCCTAAACTGTGGTTAAATTTAACTGTGGTCAATGAAAAAAATGCCAGCTTCCTAAGCTACTCAGATGATATGGCAAGCTGTGGTTAATGAAAAACAGAAGTGATGGCTTCTGAATTGATCCTCGGGGCAATGCCAGTAAAGGGTGGAGCTTAGGGGGAAGATTATGCTCATGACATTAAACTAGCTGGGCAGCACATCCAGATTGCTGCTGTTTTGGGGTGGGATTCAGACACATAATGGACAAGTACAGTTTATTGGGACTTCTTGAGCAAAAATCCTTCTCCCCACAAATATTGGACTTTTTGTGAAAATGAAAGTGATGGGAAAATTTACTAGATAGTGCATCAGTGCTTGTTTCGACACATTGTCTAACCACTCTGCAAACGAATCAGAATGAATGCTCATTAAATTAGGGTTGCCATATGTCCTCTTTTTCCAGGACACACCCTCTTTTTCATGGGTATGTAAAATGAGAGTCGTCATAGTGATCGATAGTTAAAAGTAAAAGTTGGCAAATGTGCCCTCTGTTTCGCTCTTCAAAATATGGCAGCCCTACATTAAATAGTCAACATTGTCTAAACTCCCTGCAAATGAACCTGGATGAATGTTCAATAAACAGGTCACCTGGAAGAAGCCTAACTGTATATTACTGAAGATAAGCAGAGATCCAAGAATATCAGTCAGTCATTCAATCCTCTTGTTTTTAGATGGCAGAGCCTTGGAACAGATTGCCAAGTAAAACTTCTCTAGCGATTCAGATTTGAATTGTTGTTGTTGTTTAGTCGTTTAGTCGTGTCCGACTCTTCGTGACCCCATGGACCATAGCACGCCAGGCACTCCTGTCTTGCACTGCCTCCCGTAGTTTGGTCAAACTCATGTTCGTAGCTTCGAGAACACTGTCCAACCATCTTGTCCTCTGTCGTCCCCTTCTCCTAGTGCCCTCAATCTTTCCCAACATCAGGGTCTTTTCCAAGGATTCTTCTCTTCTCATGAGGTGGCCAAAGTATTGGAGCCTCAGCTTCACGATCTGTCCTTCCACGGAGCACTCAGGGCTGATTTCCTTAAGAATTGATAGGTTTGATCTTCTAGCAGTCCATGGGACTCTCAAGAGTCTCCTCCAGCACCATAATTCAAAAGCATCAATTCTTCGGCGATCAGCCTTCTTTATGGTCCAGCTCTCACTTCCATACATCACTACTGGGAAAACCATAGCTTTAACTATACGGACCTTTGTCGGCAAGGTGATGTCTCTGCTTTTTAAGATGCTGTCTAGGTTTGTCATTGCTTTTCTCCCAAGAAGCAGGCGTCTTTTAATTTCGTGACTGCTGTCACCATCTGCAGTGATCAAGGAGCCCAAGAAAGTAAAATCTCTCACTGCCTCCATTTCTTCCCCTTCTATTTGCCAGGAGGTGATGGGACCAGTGGCCATGATCTTGGTTTTTTTGATGTTGAGCTTCAGTCAGATTTGAATGTTTTTATTTAATTCCTTACTGCAAGCTGCTTTGACATCAAGTACCCACTTAATGACTCACTGATTGCGGGTGAAGTATCTGCAAATCTGCCGTGGACATTAACTGATTTCAATTACATCTATATTTAGTAAATAAAGTCAATGAGGCAGACATAGCAATATGTCTTGAGAGCAGGCTTGCGGACGGAGAAAATTTTATTTATGGAATTTCTTGCTGGTCTTAGGGCAGGTTACTATAACACAATGGTACAGTATTAGAATCAGATTAAAAATTATATTAGAAGGCCAGATTTCTTGCAGGTATTTTGATTTTGTCTTGTAGCCCACAACTTGTGTGGCTCTATATTCAGAGCTAGAAAGGCTATCAGTGCCTATTTGCAGTGACAATGTTCTCCTTCCGTTATATGCTTCAGAATACCAGTTGCTGGGAATCACAAGTGAGGAGAGTGCTATTGCCCTCACGTTTTGCTCAGGGGCTTCCTGTGGGCATCTGGTTGGGTGTCGGGTGAGCTCCCATTACTTGGTCCCTGCTCCTGCCAACCTAGCAGTTCGAAAGCACATCAAAGTGCAAGTAGATAAATAGGTACCGCTCCAGCGGGAAGATAAACAGCGTTTCCGTGCACTGCTCTGGTTCGCCAGAGGCGGCTTTGTCATGCTGGCCACATGACCCGGAAGCTGAACACCGGCTCCCTCAGCCAATAAAGCAAGATGAGTGCCGCAACCCCAGAATCGTCCGTGACTGGGCCTAACGGTCAGGGGTCCCTTTACCTTTAACCTCAGTAGAGCTCTTCTTTCTGTCACAACTATTTAGCAGCATATCTCTTTAAGGAAGCAGGTAACTTAAATAATAACAAAATATTCCATTATAACTACATAGTGTTGAAAGCACCGAAAAATACATTTTTTCAGGGGTATATTTTCAATTATTTAGCTCACGTTGGTTCTCCTGTGCTACTGCTAAGCCTTATATCAGTACCCCCTACCTGAGTATCATTTGCTTACTCTTTTAGTTGCTTGGATAATTTCTGTTTTGAGAGTTATCATGCATAATATCCTTTTGGATTGGGGGAAGTATTTATCTTATTTAGGTCATAAAATTTATACACCACTCGATTGTAAAAACCCTAAAACGTAACAATACAGTAACTAAAAATAACCTAGCTACCCCGACAATAAATGTTTACAACAGGAAAGCTAAAGCTGTGTGTATAGGAGTTGAAACTCTACATACAAGTTGAATTAAATGCAATCTTTTGATCTTTATATTTCAAAGTGTTTCTCTGCTGAAGAATCTACCTGAAGATAAACTGACAAAGATTATAGACTGCTTGGAAGTGGTAAGTAGTTTTATACCCAATGGCATGGGCTTCCAATGAGATCTCTTGTATTCTGTTTTAAAGCTTCAGGAAAAATCCTGTATGACAGACAGCAGTTAGCCTGGGATTACGTGGTATAAAATAATGTGTTGTAGATTCACATCCACTTTAAGTAACTGGCAGAATCCAGCTGGTGCCCTTGTGCTCTCCAAAAGGACTTTTGATCCTGCAGTGCTTCTGGAAAATCAGCTCCAGAGAGTTGGGGGGGCCCTCTGGAAGAGGAGTGAAAGTGGGCCACACTTTCAGTAGAAGGAGGCATGGGGGGGGGAACTGGCCAGGGGAAGGGAAGATTGGAAAAATACTCCTCCTGTTAGTGGTTGCCTCCATTGGATCAAAAACCTTTTGATCAAGAGTTCAAGGGCACTAATTGGTTGTGCTCTCATTGTAGCATGGGAAATGGGCAGATTATGCTGTCTAATCCTATATATGTTTACTCGGTGCTGGAGGAGACTCTTGAGAGTCCCATGGACTGCTAGAAGAATTATGGTGCTGGAGGAGACTCTTGAGAGTCCCATGGACTGCTAGAAGATCAAACCTATCCATTCTTAAGGAAATCAGCCCTGAGTGCTCCCTGGAAGGACAGATTGTGAAGCTGAGGCTCCAATACTTTGGCCACCTCATGAGAAGAGAAGAATCCTTGGAAAAGACCCTGATGTTGGGAAAGATTGAGGGCACTAGGAGAAGGGGACGACAGAGGACAAGATGGTTGGACAGTGTTCTCGAAGCTACGAACATGAGTGTGACCAAACTGCGGGAGGCAGTGCAAGACAGGAGTGCCTGGCGTGCTATTGTCCATGGGGTCACGAAGAGTCGGACACGACTAAACGACTAAACAACAACATGTTTACTCGGGGTGTGGGGGATACACACTCCCTAAGAAGTGGGTATAGAACGGTAGGCCAGGCCAAGTGGCTGAAGTTTAACCAAAAATAATCTAAGCCTAGTTAGATATGATAGGGACCCAGGTGGTACTGTGGGCTAAACCACTGAGCCTAGGGCTTGCTGATCAGAATGTCGGCGATTCGAATCCCTGTGACGGGGTGAGCTCCCATTGCTCGGTCCCAGCTCCTGCCAACCTAGCAGTTCGAAAGCACGTCAAAATGCAAGTAGATAAATAGGAACCGCTACAGCGGGAAGGTAAACGGCGTTTCCATGTGCTGCTCTGGTTTGCCAGAAGCGGCTTTGTCATGCTGGCCACATGACCTGGAAGCTATATGCCGGCTCCCTCGGGCAATAACACGAGATGAGCACCGCAACCCCAGAGTCGGTCACGACTGGACCTAATGGTCAGGGGTCCCTTTACCTTTACCTTTAGTTAGATATGATAATTTTCCAAACACAGAGCTGTTGTTTTTACGTCGGAGAATATTTCAATAATGCCATCCTGCAGTTGCACAAAGAATCATAGAATCATAGAGTCGGAAGAGACCACAAGGGCCATCCAGTCCAACCCCCTGCCAAGCAGGAAACACCATCAAAGCATTCTTGACATATGCCTGTCAAGCCTCTGCTTAAAGACCTCCAAAGAAGGAGACTCCACCACACTCCTTGGTAGCAAATTCCACTGTGATGAGTGACGGGCTTGTGTTTCTCAGACAGTGACTACATCCACATCATATATCAAGAGCATTGGCATACCATTTTAAACAATCATGGCTTCCCCCAAAGAATCCTGGCAACTGCCGCTTGTTAAGAGTTGTTCCCCTCACCGAGCTGCAGTTCCCAGAGCGGTTTAGCAATCAATCCTTCTTCCCAGGGAATTCTGGGAATGCTTTGTGTGGGGAATAGGGGTCTTCTAACGACACTCAGCACCATTAACAAGCTACAGTTCCCAGGATTCCACAAAGTTAAAGTGGAATTCTGCTGTTTTAAATGTATCGCATGGATGTGGTCAGTGGTACCCCCAAATCACAGCGCTTGCGACGAGAAGCATGTGGATTCTGCTCTTCCAAGAAGACTTTGTGCGTGCAAGCCCCAAGGAGCGCTTAAAATAGCTCTCGACATTGTGGCAATTATCTGTAATGAAATACTTGCTGTGATGAAACTTATGGAAGCCAGCCTTTCCTCCTCTGTCTGTCAAGTAACCAGAATTAATGGAGTAGCGATAGTGACTGATAAAAACTGTACAGAGCTGTCTAGAACAAATGCTAGATTTTTCTCTACACTGCTCAGTTTTCCTTCTTTAGTTATAAAAATATAACGATGATCTTGCAACCGGAATAATTATTTGAAACCTAAAATTATTAGTGGGGTTTTTATTTCTTGGCTCTTGCTTATGTATTTGTCATTGTAAATGAGCAGGCAGTTTTATGTGTGAACGGCTCTGGGCATATTGGTTTAATGTACACTTTATGGTATTGCAACTATATGACTTTATTCTCCGTTGGAACAAATGAGCAGGAAATTGATCTCATTTAGCGCTTTATATCTCCAATCCTGAATGCCATTTACTGGGAAGTAAATGTGCCGTTTAATTTCAGTGGAACTTATTTCTGCAGAAGAGTGTTGCAGAGTGATTTGGCGAGGATTAGGAAATGTAATTTGAGAGACATTCAAAATATTTTGAGCAGGATCCGTAATCAGCCTTTGTCTGATTGTCGATACCTTTCCCCCCTTCCTTTCTTTCCCTTTTTTTTTTTTGCGTGTGCTAGCAAAGCTAATGCCTTATTGTGAGTGATCTGAATTTCTTCCAAGGTTCACAACGCACTCCTTCATTTGACAACACCTCCATTGGAACAATAGTCTGGTGCAGACTGTTTGTAGGGCTGGCCAGACCACGTAAACAGCCCTAACAATATTGGCAGTTCTGAATATTTTTTAGAGAAGTTGAACCGTAGGTGGGTTCCCACAAGGCAAGACAAAGTGATAACGGCAAGAACCTTTATTGAACTAACAGAACTGGACCACAGGGGCGAAGCAACTTCTTATACAGTCGTTCCTCAGGTTATGTACGCAAGTTGCAGGGAACCAGGCAGAGGGCCTTCTCGGTAGTGGCGCCCGCCCTGTGGGAACGCCCTCCCATCAGATGTCAAAGAGAAAAACAACTACCAGACTTTTAGAAGACATCTGAAGGCAGCCCTGTTTAGGGAGGCTTTTAATGTTTAATAGATCACTGTGTTTTATTTTTCTGTTGGAAGCCGCCCAGAGCGGCTGGGGAAACCCAGTCAGATGGGCGGGGTATACATTATATATATTATTATTATTATTATTATTATTATTATTATTATTATTATTATTATTATTCGGGTTGCGTACTTTTCGGGTTACGTACTGTGCAAACCCGGAAGCATGCACAGAAGCGTTCTGCACAGTTCGCGCATGCACAGAAGTGTGTTTTCGCGATTTTTCAGGTTACGTACCGCACCCCGGAACAAATTAGATACGTAACCCGAGGTACCACTGTATATATTTTTGAAGGCCTGAGCCACTCCCACTCCCAACATGACTGGCTGTCTAGACTTACAAGCTATGAATCATAACTCAGAGTTTAAGGGCCGATGGCAGAGGCCCAAATCCTGAAATGTTCTGTGATTGGATATCATGTATCCAATCAGAACAAAGGGGCTCAGAATCCTTAGTGCAGACTCAAGCTCAGGCAAACACAGACCAGTGAATACAAAACAGAAGTCACGGCAGTTCTTGTGGCCTGAGATTTTTGAAAGAGGAGCAGAACATGAGTATATAATAAGGATGATAGTAGTAGTCACCTCGCCCTTTGTAGCTGCTTTGTATTGGTGGAAGGGTTGTGGCTTGGTGGTAGAGCATCTGCACTGTAGGGCTGGGCGATATCTGGTCCTCAACATTGTGATATATCACCAGCTAAACATTGTGATATACCAATATATTGCAATGTCTGAAATAAAGGTGGAGGCATTGGCTGGCTTTACGTTCCCCCCGCCCCCCCACATTGTGATTGTTTGCATAGCACGCACACACGCACCGTGATTTGCAATATATTGCCAGGTCAAAAATTATGAAACAGATATCGCAATATGGACTTCAAAATGGTTAATAATAATAATAATAATAATAATTTATTATTTATACCCCGCCCATCTGGCCGGGTTCCCCCAGCCACTCTGGGCGGCTTCCAACAAAACACTAAAATACAGAAATCCATCAAACATTAAAAGCTTCCCTAAACAGGGCTGCCTTGAGATGCCTTCTAAAGGTCTGGTAATTGTTGTTCTCTTTGACCTCTAGTGGGAGGGCATTCCACAGGGTGGGTGCCACTACCGAGAAGGCCCTCTGCCTGGTTCCCTGTAACTTGGCTTCTCGTAGCGAGGGAACCGCCAGAAGGCCCTCGGGGCTGGACCTCAGTGTCCGGGCAGAATGATGGGGGTGGATGGGTGGTATACTGGACAGAGGCCGTTTAGGGCTTTAAAGGTCAACACCAACACTTTGAATTGTGCTCGGAAACGTACTGGGAGCCAATGTAGGTCTTTCAGGACCGGTGTTATGTGGTCTCGGCGGCAGCTCCCAGTCATATATTTTGGATGAAATATCGCCCACCCCTTCTGCACTGCATGCAGAAGGTTCAATCCCTGCCATCTCCAGGTATAGTCAGGAGAGAACCCTCCCTGAAACCCTAGGGAGCTACTGCCAGTCTGTGTTGACAGTACTGGGCTAGATGGACCAGAGGTTTGACTCAGTGCAGAGCAGCTGTAAGGCAGCCTTCACCAACCGGGTGCCCTCCAGATATTTGGAACTACAACTCCCACCAGCCACCGCCAGAGCAGCCATGTTGGCCATGGCTGCTGGGAGTTATAGCCCCAAAGAAATAATGTGAGATGCTACCTTTTTGTATGAGCCACTGAGCTGTTTGGATGCAGAATAAATATCCCATCTACTGCTTCTGTCAACCTCATGTGCCTGCCATTTTTCTCAAGGCGGCTTCCTTTGAGCTGAGGCCAAAACAAGCTCATACTGTCTGTTTGCCTAGACACATATTTTTGCCACTGTATTTTTCTTACACCTCCACTTCGAAGGTTTCCAGGGACGGCAGCCAACGATGACTCAGGTTCTTATTTAAAGGTTGACTTTTAAAGGTAACAAGGCAGAAGGGGATAATGCTAATGAAGGGTGAGATTTTTCAGAGAGGAGAGGAGTGTCTGCCAGGAAGGAGGAAGTAGTCTGAACGAATCTTTGTGGGGTGCTAAAGGTAAAGGTAAAGGGACCCCTGACCATTAGGTCCAGTCGTGACCAACTCTGGGGTTGCGGCGCTCATCTCATGTTATTGGCCGTGGGAGCCGGCGTACAGCTTCCAGGTCATGTGGCCAGCATGACAAAGTCGCTTCTGGCGAACCAGAGCAGCACACAGAAACACCGTTTACCTTCCCGCTGTAGCGGTAGCTATTTATCTACTTGCACTTTGGCGTGCTTTCGAACTGCTAGGTTGGCAGGAGCTGGGACCGAGCAACGGGAGCTCACCCCATCGCGGGGATTCGAACCACCGACCTTTTGATCGGCAAGCCCTAGGCTCTATGGTTTAACCCAAAGCGCCACCCGCGTCCCTTGTGGGGTGCTACATAATAGCATTTGGAGACTGTGGGAAGAAAGGAAAGCTCTTATCCCCGCCACCATCATACTGCATTTAGAAAACTGGTGCACTCAGGCCTCCTATGAGCCTCTGGTCGGCCACAGTGAGAACAGGATGCTGAGCCAGCAGTGCCCTTCTTATGCAATTCCCCTACAAAACAGGCAGCCCTGCATAATTTGCCCCAGGCCACACCCTGCCCAGCTACACCTATCTAACCTTTAAGTCACAGTGGTATGGCTGCAAAGCAGAGGAATAGCATCTTGCTGCAAAGAAAATGCAGGCTGTTGGGCTGGATGCTTGATCCATGTCCTGCCCCCACTGTCAGCAGCTGTAGCCTCTTTGGAATTTGCATGATCTTACCTGCTCAGACGCGGGTGGCGATGTGGGTTAAACCACAGAGCCTAGGGCTTGCTGATCAGAAGGTCGGCAGTTCGAATCCCTGCAGTTGGGTAAGCTCCTGTTGCTCGGTCCCAGCTCCAGCCTACCTAGCAGTTTGAAAGCACATCAAAGTGCAAGTAGATAAATAGGTACCGCTCCGGCGGGAAGGTAAACGGCGTTTCCATCTGCTGCTCTGGTTTGCCAGAAGTGGCTTTGTCATGCTGGCCACATGACCTGGAAGCTGTACGCCGGCTCCCTCGGCCAGTAAAGCGAGATGAGCGCCGTAACCCCAGAGTGGTCCGCAACTGGACCTAATGGTCAGGGGTCCCTTTACCTCTACCTGCTCAGAAGCATTCTGCTGCCCAGTTGCAGGAAATCTGCAAGGAAGGTTGTAGTTATGTAACACTGGGATCATCCCTGCTTGAAAGGTATATACCCCAATCCACCTGTGTCTTAAGCAGACTGAATAATTCGACCTTTTTATCTGGCTCCGAACTGTGGGGATCGGTACGAATTTAAATAATTGTCTATATTAAAACCGACACGCTTGACAATGTTCTGTAAAATGCTGGTGGTTTTTTCCCCTTTCGCCCCCTGGAAGGCTCTGAATGGGTTGCTACATCCTCTTATAATCTGCATTATTTCTGCCCCCTAGGAATACTATGACAAAGGTGATTATGTTATTCGGGAGGGAGAGGAAGGAAACACCTTCTTCGTTATATCCAAAGGGAAGGTAAGTTGCCACTGAAAATGCACAGGTATATTTGCCAAAGGGTAGGAACATGAAAGTTTGTTTGGTTGCAATCACAACAGATGACTGTTCTGCCTCTTCCAAGGACGTGAGCGATACTGAAATGAAGGTCACAGTTAGGGGCGGAGGAGAATTTGGTTTAATCTTCCTTTTTAAGCCAACCAATCAAATTTGCAGCTTGTGGACCAATAACACACAGATTTTTAACATAATTATCCTCTGTATTTCTGTGAATTCTATGACACACTTTTCTGCTCAAATTGTCTACCAAAGAACATAAAAATGTGTGTTTTAAGTTGAAATAGTTCTAGAAATGAATTACTTAAAATATGCTCGGGCAGCGCATGCACATCATACCACGCATGCACATCATACCAAACCTGGAAATGACCCCAAAAGTCACAAAAAAAATCACAAAAAGGGGTGGAACAGGGCAGAATGCGGTGGGGTGGGATGAGGCAGGAACAGGGCATTTTAAGGCTTTTCCCATGGTGTTTCAAAGATATGCAATTTCACCTAGGTGCAGTGCCTTGGAACATAACCCCCCACACACACACACACAAATTGGTAGTTGCCTGTATTTAAAATACATATATTAAATATACATGTATAAAATATGTATTTAAATATGTATGTTGTGGTAAAATATGCATTTGCATGCCTTTTGTTAAGGGCTATGTATGGAGCTCCCCTTGAATATGAATCAGACACTTCAATTGGTCCAAAATTTAGCAGCCAGAATATTGGCTGGGGCTCCATTTAGATATCACAGAACCCTAGTTTTAAAACAGCTCCACTGTTGCCAGTTCGTTTCTGACCCAATTTAAGGTCAGAAAGATATCTGAAAGATCCCCTCCTCTGCTCCTTAGACCTTATTGGGTGCCGAGATCAGCAGAGGAGGCCCTCTTGGTAGTTTCTCCACCCCCAGAGACTTGGGGGGGTTGCCCAGGAAAAGGTCTTCTTGGTGGTGGCCCCTAAGCTGTGGAACTCCTTCCCCACAGAGGTGTATCCGGCACCTTCATTGTACAGCTTCCAGCTAATGATGAAGATGCACCTCTTTACCCTGGTTTTTGACGCTTGAGGGGTATATTTTAGGACCCACTTTATTTGGGGAGTTGCAAGTTATTTTAAACTGTTTTTAATATTGTGTTGCAATATTGTAACCCACCCTGGGACCTTGGGGTGTAGGGTGGGTAATCAATAAAAACCCACAAGTGCTGGATAGCAAAGTGAAAATCCAACTGTAGGTGCCCAAGAGCCTAGGGCTTGCCGATCAGAAGGTCGGCGGTTCGAATCCCCACGACGGGGTGAGCTCCCGTTTCTCAATCCCAGCTCCTGCCAACCTAACAGTTCAAAAGCACAAAGTGCAAGTAGATAAATAGGTACCGCTCCGGTGCGAAGGTAAACGGCGTTTCCGTGCGCTGCGCTGGTTCACCAGATGCGGCTTAGTCATGCTGGCCACATGACCCGGAAGCTGTATGCCAGCTCCCTTGGCCAGTAAAGCGAGATGAGCACCGCAACCCCAGAGTCGTCCGCGACTGGACCTAATGGTCAGGGGTCCCTTTACCTTTACCTTTAAGATAACTCTGGAGCCCAGCCAAAGCCTCGAAAAACAGAACAAAACATTTCCTTTTTTTATGGAGAGGGGGAAGGGACTTAATCAAAAAACATTTATGTGTTAACTATTGGGGAATGAGCAGCTCAGCTGTCGTGCTGGAATAGACGCAGATGGCGCATTACCAGTTGGCAAGTGCCAGGGATAAACACGTCTGCAGCTCGCTCAGAGAAAGCAAGCAAATGCGTGCTGGCAGGAATCGGTCCGTGTTGGGCACATCTCAGGCGATTTGCTTATTGAATCTGGGAGCTGGCAGATCTGGGAACGGTTTGGGCTTTTTGCAAGATATTTTATTGTGTTGTGTTTGGTGGATTCCAATCTACAATCAAATGCTGTTGTTGTTGTTTTTTAAAGGGGGGTCTAGGGAACCTGTGCCATTTCAGGTGCTGATGAAATCTTTTCAGCCTCAGTCAGCATGGGTGATGGGAGAGGGTTGGTGAGACTTTTAACAGTGTGAGCGCCGGCGCCTACGATTTCTAGCGTCTGTGCAGATACAATTTCCAGCGTCTGCATCTGCGCAGACTTGATTTCCGGCATCTGCACATGCGCAGGCGCGATTTCCAGCACTGTGAAAGCGAGTCCCTGTGCCGGTTTAGTGCAGCGTGTGGGGACTCGCCGAGCGGGCGGCTCGGTTCGGGGGCGGCTTGTGGGATGGTAAAACAACCCCCGTGGGCCGCTTGTGGCCCATGGGCCTTAGGTTGCCAACCCCTGCTCTATATAGCTCACAAGCAGGGCATGAATAGCTGCTTAGCCATCATGACTAGTAGATATCAAGAGATAGATCTTCCTTTATTTTTCTCATCGTCTTTTAAAGCCGCCTTTCACAGTGGACAGCACAGTATTCTGTGCCAGCAAATCCAATCTATTTGCCTATGCAGGCAGTTTAGAGTAGACCCCCCACAATGGTCGATTGAAGTCTGTTTTTAATTTCCTTTTCCTTTTCCTTTACATTTTTCTTTTAACTTGTTATGATTTTATTGTCTGGTTTTATGTTGCTGCAAACCACTGTGGTATACTTTCATGATACAGCGGTATATAAATATTTTTATGCCGTATGTAAAACATACGTATGTAAACGAAGAAGTCTGAAACCAAGCAGGCTTTCCTTTTAAGAAAACTGCTCCAAATGCTTAACATTTTTAGGTCACCTGGCTCTGTGATAACTTATTCTTTTTTAAAAAATGAGGCAAAATCAAACACTCAGCCTGTTAATAATGCATATGGCGTGTTTCTCCGAAAATAAGACATACCCCGAAAATAAGCCATACTCCGAAAATAAGCCATAGTGATAGGCAGTTTAACCTTGTAGGTTAACTGTACCATACTTAATTTTTTTTAAAAAGAAGACATCCCCTGAAAATAAGCCACCATGTTTTTGTTTTTTTTTTGAAATAAATATAAGACGGTGTCTTATTTTTGGAGAAACACGGTAGCAGTCCTGCAAAGGCTGACTGTCTGAATATGCAGACAAATGAGCTGGTCAAGTGGGAAGTTGAGGTAGAAAAACGCATTAAAGGTTGCAGAATCCAATATACCGTGTTTCTCATATTATAAGACATGTCTTATATTTATTTTTTCCTCAAAAAAAACACACTATGGCTTATTTTCAAGGGATGTCTTATTTTTTTCCTCCTCCTCCTGCCGCGGCTGGCATTGCTGCTGCGCCTATCACTATGTCTTATTTTCGGGGTATGGCTTATATTCCTTGAATGCTTAAAAATCCTGCTATGGCTTATTTTATGGGTATGTCTTAAAATATGAGAAACAGGGTAGTTATATGTTTTGCAATATATAGTTGTAATACATAATTACGACGTAACAACAGTAGTCATAAACAATAAACAAAACATCAGGAAGTGCACATAAATCATAATAATATCTAAATTACAGATACCAAAAATTAATAGCAATAACAGCAACAACCCCGACCCGACAAAGAACTCTAAACAATAGCCCAGCTCAATTATGGTTGTTCTTGTTGGGTGATAAATTGTATGGGTGATGAAACAACTGTGGCCACATTCATACCACATATTTAAAGCACAATAGCAGCACTTGGCTTCCCTCCCAAAATCTGGGAGCTTTAGTTTGTTAAGGGTGCTGAGAGTTGCTAAGAGAGCCCTGTTTCCCTCACAGAACTTCAGTTCCCAAAGTGGTTTAACTCTCATACCTTGCTTCACAAGGAGTTCTGGGAATTGTAGCTCTGTGAGGAGAATAGAGGTCTCCTAACCATACCTGCCAAGTCCTGGACTGCAAAATCCGGGATCGGCAGCCGCATGACACCAGAAGTTGCGTAGACGCAACTTCCGGTGTCGCTTTGCCCATCTATGGGCACCAAAAATGGCCGGCGCCGGCAACGGAAGTCGCGTCTACGCATGTCCGGAAGTGCGTAGACGCATCTATGTGTTGTGACGTGGGGTTTGTGATTTCAGCTCTCTTCACATAACATGCTGGAGACAGTTCTCTAGTAACAGCTCTTTATTAAAGTGAACAAGACTGAAGACTGAGGAGAGGAAAGCTACATTTATAGGGACAGGGGACTAGCTAGGAAGGGATACATTTTGGAGGGAACAATATCAGGCAATCACAGTGCTGCCTTTTGGAGGGAACCAGTAAGACAGAGGATCCAAATACAGCAGCTTAAATGAACCAATAGTAGCTGTACCCTCTGGAACCAAAAGGCAGTTACTTTATCCTAATGCAAATACAGACAATAATAATACAGATATAAAATCCTTTGACTCAATACACAACACCCCTCCCCCCCTAGTGAGCACAGCAGACGTAATCCCTCAGGTACTGTGGGGTCCTACAACTTCTACCTGATCTCCTGACAACAGGTGTTGCAGGTTCTGGATTGGGTGTTACCTGTGGTGGAGGGGCTGCTATAGGGGTTTCATCAGGAACAGATGGAGTCCCAGACATCTCAGGGTCCCCGACCTGTACCTCGTCATCCTGAGGACTAGCAGACCCTGGTTCATTTGCTGAAGCCCCTGGTGACTGCACCTCTGGGCCATCTTCACTCTGGTCTCGCAGCTGTGCGTCATTAGCCAGGGATGAATTATCTGACTCCTCCCTGCTGAGCGCCCGGCGCCTCAGCTGATCTATATGTCTCTTCCAAACTTGCCCATTTTCCAAGGTCACATAATAGGACACAGGTCCACTAGCCCGGGTGATCACACCGGCCACCCACCGCGGACCTCGTGAATAGTTCCTCACCCAGACCAGATCTTCAGGGGCGAGATACCTTGTTGTGTCAGTCTCAGCCTGGGGGGTTGCTCTTGAATTACGGTTTGGCATTTTATCTGGGTGGACATAATCCAGCACCGTTACCAGTCTTCTACCTAAGAGCAGCTCGGCTGGCGACTTGCCCGTCGCAGTACACGGTGTCGCATGCTGCAAAAATAACATTCGCGCAATGCGAGCCGACCAGTTACCCTCCATTAAGCGCGCAATGGATTCTTTGGCTGTTCTTACCATGCGCTCAGCCTGCCCATTGGAGGATGGGTGAAGGGCGCGGATGTGACCCCTCTTATAAAGTTATCAGCCAAGAATGCCCTGAATTATTGGGATACAAAAGCTGCCCCATTATCTGATACAATGGTCTCAGGTAACCCGTGGGTAGCAAACAGCTGCCTCAACACCTTGATTACGGCAGCTGATGCCATGCTAGGGACCATCGCCACTTCTAACCATTTGGAATATGCATCAACGATAACCAAAAAGACCTTCCCTTGGAATGGCCCAGCAAAATCTATGTGCAGCCGGCTCCAGGGAGTCCTGGACTGCTCCCACCAGTGGACTGGTGCTCTGGCCACTTCTGGCCGCACCTCTTGGCATGCCTTGCATGTTCGTACCCATTGTTCTATGTTCTGGTCCATTCCAGGCCACCACACATAACATCGGGCTAGCGACTTCATCCTGACCATTCCCGGGTGTCCCATGTGAAGCGTCTCAAGAACCCTGTTTCTCAGTGGTGCTGGGATGATCACCCTATCTCCCCATAGGAGACAACCCTTATGCATGGACAATTCGTGCTGCCTTGTCGCATAAGGCCTGAATTTTTCTTCATGCGGACCACCTGGCCACCCCCTCCCCACCCAAGTGAGCACACGGGAGAGAACAGCATCTTTCCTAGTTTTCTCAGCTATATCCGTAGCTGTTACAGGAGCCCCCGGAAGTGTTTCTAGCATCATAATGTGCTCCGCCGGAGCAGGATCCTCATTGCTCCCGCCAGGAAGGGGCAATCGACTCAGCGCATCAGCATGGCACAACTGTTTCCCTGGCACATGGGTCAAGGTGTACTGGAACCCATTCAGGAATATTGACCAACGCAACATTCTGGGGGAGAGAATTTGTGGCGTTTGTTTGTTTGGGTTGAACAACCCTAACAGTGGTTTGTGGTCCGTTTCAATGGAGAAATGGCGACCGTACAAATAATCATAGAACCTTTTGATTCCGGACACAATAGCCAGTGCCTCTTTATCAATTTGAGCATAGTTGCGCTCTGTGGGCGACAACGTACGGGAATAGAAAGAGATGGGCTTTTCCGACCCATCCGGTTCCCTATGACTCAGCACAGCCCCCAGACCGTATTGAGAGGCATCACATGCCAGGACCAGCGGCTTTGACTCATCATAATGAGCAAGGACGCTCCTGCTACTCAGCATTCCTCGCAAGGAGTCAAAAGCCTTCTGCTGCTCCCGCCCCCATCGCCACACATTCTTTTTCTGCAATAGTCTATGTAATGGTTCAGCTACCGAAGCTTTCTGGGGTAAGAACGAATGATAAAAGTTAATAAGTCCCAGGAATGACTGCAACTCCGTCTTGTTCTGTGGTTGTGGTGCCTCGATGATGGCCTTAATCTTAGCATCTGTGGAGTGGATGCCTGATGCATCAATTTTAAACCCCAAGAAATCCACAGTTGGCACCCCAAAACTGCATTTTTCTTTTTTCAGTTGCAACCCCACCTCCTTGAACTTGAGCAACACTGCACGGACACGCGCAACCAGTTCCTGTGGGTCTTTTCCAGCAATCAAAACGTCATCAAAAAATGGCAAGACCCCCGGCAGACCTCTTAACAGGCGTTCCATGAGCCCTTGAAAAATCCCTGGGGCCACACAAACTCCGAACTGTAATCTGTTAACTCTGAACGCCCCTTTATGTGTGACAATAGTCTGTGCTTCCGCTGATTGTGGGGTTACTGGCAGCTGTTGGTAAGCTTGTGCCAGGTCAATTTTGGCGAACACCTTGCCCCCAGCCAGTTTAGCCAACAGATGTGATACGACTGGAATGGGGTATGAGTTTCCCCTGAGTGCCTTATTGATAGTACATTTGTAATCTGCACATATCCTGACTTCCCCATTTGCTTTAAGGGGCGTGACAATTGGAGTCTCCCACTTAGCAGAGTCCACGGGTGAGAGAACTCCCTGCTTGACCAATTTATCCAGCTCTGCCTCGATCTTGGGTTGCAGTGCAAATGGCACTCGCCTTGGTTTGAGTCGGATTGGAGCCACCCCGGGGTCCAACTCGAAGTCAACTGGGGGCCCTTTATAACAACCCAGTTTTCCATTAAAGAGACCAGCAAATTCCTTGCATAATACCTCACTCATCTCAGGGCAGGTTTGGATTGAATTAAGCCCTGAGATACTCAGTCCCAGGGCAGGGAACCAGTCAGTGCCCAGGAGACTGGGGCGACTGCCCTTCGCAATCACCAGTTTGAGTACAGCCTGTTTGTCCCGGAACTGTACTCTCACGGCACACATTCCCATAACGTGGATGCGGCCTGCTGAGTACGACTGCAAGGTTGCCGGAAAGGGCTCCAGAGGGGGCAACTTACCCCTGGGGAAGAATGTCTTCGCGGTCTGGTCCGACACGATGGTGAATGCGGATCCGGAGTCCACCTCCATGTCGCACTGCTGACCCTCAATCTTCATCTTGACGTGTGCCTTGCCTTGCGCTGGAAACTGCACGGCCCTCCCATTGATCTCCGTTACGTAGTGGCAGTCCTTTAGAAAACGAGTTGCTGTGGGCGGTCTGCGATGCTCCAGTCTAGGTGCTCCTGTCGCTCCCGACGCCGCCGATCTACAGACCCTGGCGATGTGACCCGTCTTTCCGCACGTCCGGCAGATAGCATCCCTGAAACGACAACTCTTCCTTTCATGGTTTCCGCCACAACCTGGGCAACTGCCTCGGCGATCTCTGTGCACTGTGCAGGCCTGACGCACCGACTCGACCCCACGGACTGGGCTCTGGCTCGGAGTAGCCTCTAGCTCGTCCATGGCATGCGCAACTTCTATCTGTGGCTTAGTGGCCTTGCGACTGGCATCAAGCTCCTCTCTTTCATAATTCTCCGTGGCGGTGGCCTCTTTCAAGGCTGAAGCAAGGGTAACCTCTTCTTTAGCCACGATGCGTCTTCTGGCTTTCTTGCTGCTCAGACCACCAATAAACCGATCCAGGAGAGTCTCTTCCAGATTTTGGAAGCCGCAGTGCTGAGCGAGCTTCCGGAGTTCAGCCAGAAATGTGGATACAGACTCCCCAGCACGCTGCTGCCTCTTATGGAACTCCATCCGCCGGGCCATCTTGGTCTCAGTAGGCGCCAAGTGGCTTGTTAGGCAGGCAAGAATATCTTTGAGAGATGTCTCACTCAGCTTCGCTGGAGCAAGTAATGCCTTGGCCAGCTTGAAGGTCTCGGGCCCACAGTAGCTCAGGAATGTGGCCCTTCTTTTGCTGGCATCGGTGATCCCTTGAGCCACTGCAAAGAACTCGAAGCGTTCGACGTAGTCTTCCCATGTGTGGGGCTCTGATGGCTGGAAGGGCTCCAATACCCTTGGACTCTCCATTGTCCTAGCGGGCAGGGTCGTCTTCTCAGCTGGCCAGTGAGTCTTGTTCTCAGCTGCAATCCGGACTCTGAGGCAGGGCTGTGTTTAACCGCTCCTCAGCATTCCGGATCCCATCCTCGTCGCCAGTTGTTGTGACGTGGGGTTTGTGATTTCAGCTCTCTTCACATAACATGCTGGAGACAGTTCTCTAGTAACAGCTCTTTATTAAAGTGAACAAGACTGAAGACTGAGGAGAGGAAAGCTACATTTATAGGGACAGGGGACTAGCTAGGAAGGGATACATTTTGGAGGGAACAATATCAGGCAATCACAGTGCTGCCTTTTGGAGGGAACCAGTAAGACAGAGGATCCAAATACAGCAGCTTAAATGAACCAATAGTAGCTGTACCCTCTGGAACCAAAAGGCAGTTACTTTATCCTAATGCAAATACAGACAATAATAATACAGATATAAAATCCTTTGACTCAATACACAACACTATGGGCACCAAAAATGGCCAGCAACGGAAGCCATGTCTACGCATGTCCAGAAGTGCGTAGACACAACTGCCAGTGTCGCTTTGCCCATCTATGGGCACCGAAAATGGTCAACGCCGGCAACGGAAGTCGCGTCTACGCATGTCCAGAAGTGCGTAGACGCAACATCCGGTGTCGCTTTGTCCATCTAAGGGCAATGAAAATGGCCGGCGCCAGCGCCATAAGTCGCATCTATGCACTTCCGGACATGCGCAGATGCGACTTCTGTTGCCAGCGCCGGCCATTTTTTGTGCCCATAGATGGGCAAAGCAGCAAAAAAGAAGAAGAAGAAGAAAAAAGCCGCCGACAGGAGCGAAATAAGGGAGAATAACGGGAGAGGAACCGATATGGGGGACCACCGGGAATCGGTACAAAAAAAAAATGGGGGTTTCCCGGGAGATATGGAGTACTTGGCAGCTATGCTCCTAAGAACTTTCCGCACCCTGAACAAACTACAACTCCCAGGATTCTTTGGGGGAAGCCTCGACTGTGCTCCCAAGGCGATTTAAATGTATGGTGTGAACGTGGCCTTGGTATCATTGTATGTGTGTTTGACAAGTGATTGTGTAACATGTAGTCCTCCAAATCCTAGGTTAAGGTTACCCAAACTGCAGAAGGTCAGACACAGTCTCAGCTCATTAAAACGCTGCAGAAAGGAGATTACTTCGGGGAAAAGGCCCTGATCAGGTGAGTTGGAAATTGCTTTTAAAAATCGCTAGCATTCACATTTGCTTCTAGAAATGTTTATAAAGTGGGATGGCTGAGGAGTTCAGGAGCAGGACTTGGGAATATGAGTCTTGGGCACAATCCTAAGGGGGAAATTGACTAACCACTTTGCCATAAAAATAATGAATATTTAACAAGAACTACCAACAAAAGAAGACAGGCAGATGAAAATGATGGACTTTGCGGAACTGGCGAAGCTGACGGGAAAAATGCGAAACAAGCATGATCAAGTATTCCAAAAAGGCTGGAGTAAATTTATACAATATTTGAAAGATCATTGTAAGCAGTTGACAACACTGCTTACAGTGTTGGGTTGTATGAAGTAGGGTTGTATGAAGACTTGTAATGAGAAACTTTTTACCTTTCTATATTTATTTAAACTGCGAGGTATTTTGTACCGAGTTATATTAGAACTGGAAAATATATAAAATGCTGTGATATAAAGGTTAGTTTTGAAAGCCAAGAGGCAGGAGGGAACGAAGTTGACAGGCTCTAAAGAGCCAAAGAAGTAAAGTGGATAATAATGATGTGATTATATATGTTTAAATGGAAAATTAATAAAAAATATTAAAAAATAAAAATAATATTTGTGCTGCCCATTTCCCCCACTGATTTATTCGCCCACAAGTTGCAGCCTGAGTCTCTTCCGTTTCAGTTGTATTTAAGTGTTCTGCTGTGATTTGAATTCTTCCCCCTACAATGAAGTGGTATATAAACTTTTATCAAATGAATGATGTTTTAGCTTCCACTATGATCCATGACGGGAGGGTGGGGGGGGGACAGATGAGCAGTGGCACCCCCCCCCACTGGTGCTGTGTTCACTGGGACAGGGGTCAGGGCTGTCTTAAGCATATGTGGTGCCGGGGTGCAAAGATCCACCCCCCCACAGGTTGCCCAGTCCCAGGCACGCAGGAGGGCGGAGTCGGCCAGCCACCTCAGCGTCTCACTGGCTCGGTCGCCCCCGAACTCACAGCACAGAGCTGCCCACAGCTGAAGAGCCCACCACGGTGTTCCAACTGATGGGCGGGCTCTTCCCCAGACTCAACTCTCGGGCTCTGGACTCTCGGCCTGGCGCCCCTGAGAGCCCGGCACCTGGGTGCCCTGCACCCCTAGCACCTATGGGTAAGACGGCCCTGATGGGTAGAGCAAGGCATCTGTGAGGTTGCAGAAGTTTGGGTTGGTGCCGTTGGTCTCCTGCAGGCTGCCATTGCCAGCCCAGGATTCCCATAACCTTGCTACCACTGCACCTCATCCCTTTCCTATTGAGCTCAGCACCTCTGGGGTATCTGTTGTGCTGTTCCGTCCTCCTCATGCTCCACTTCTGCCAATTGTACTCAAGCTGACATCTAATAAGCCACTTCTTAATATCTCTGTATTGGACAGAACAATTTAATCAGTGTAATGCCTTGATATATTTCTGTTTGCAGTGATGACGTTAGGTCTGCTAATATAATTGCCGACGAAAACGACGTGGAGTGCCTTGTCATAGACAGAGAGTAAGTAGCATCTTTGTGACTTTGTGCTCCCCACAGTCAAACAACTCTTAGCATTAGAAAGTTCTTCATAATGTTTAGGCAGAATCTTCCTTTCTTGTCATATGAATCTATAGCTTCATGTCCTACCCTCTGGAGCATGGGCAGGCAAACTAAGGCCCACAGGCTGGATCAGGCCCAATTGCCTTCTGGATCCGACCCGTGGACAGTCCAGGAATCGCAAGCGCACACGTTCTTTCCCTCTCCCTCACAGGGCGGTGGCGGCGCCAGCGCCTCCACCCTCCCTCCTCCTGGCTGCTCCCCGCCCTGCCTAGAGGGGGAAGGGGGCTGGGCTTTGTTGGTACCAGCAGCAGCAGCGCTCGAGTGGCTGCCATTTTAAGCAGCCCCTCTCCAGAGCCCTTTCGTGCGCCGCGCATCGTCCCGCCGCCAGCCCCTGCCGCTTGCCAGACACAGGTTAGCAGCCACCGGGGCTCGTGGTGCTCTTGCATCATTTCCCCCCTCCAAAATATAGTCTGGCCCCCCACAAGGTCTGAGGGACAGTGGACCGACCCCCTGCTGAAAATGTCTGCTGACCCCTGCTCTGGAGCAACAGAAAACAAGCGCGCTCCATCTTGAAGATGGCTATCATGTCACCTCTCAGTCTTCTCTTCTCCGGGCACAATTAGCGCTGCTTCCATTCCGCTGCAGTTTGGTTTCCGCTAAATATTTTGTTATTTGCCTGTTATTTGATGTAAAGTGATGTAGCTTAGGTAACTTTTTATTTCAACGTAAATGAAACAGCAAAACGATGTATTTTTTAAAAAATAACTAAGTAGCTACTTATTGTTTGAGAAAACAGCAACAACGATGCGAACAATTACAAACTGCACACACTTGACTGATTTCCATTCCTGAGCACAGGTGAATTTTCACTTCCATTTCTAGTTTTGTTGCAATTCGCCGACATCCCTACTAAAGGCACAGCAAGTCCCGTTGTTCGTTGTAGGAGAGGTTTAAACACATATTTCATACCTTTGAAAACCAGTGAAAATTAAGAGTCCATTAAACGTTGATTCCTGGATCATATCCGAAATAAGTAACTTCCTCTTCTCTCTCCTGCCTGCCCCAGACGCCCTGTTTACCAAGCATCCATCCTGGTTTGTTTGCACAAAGTGTGAGCACATTTGAGGATGCCAGCTATTTACTGAGCATTCATTCTCATTCATTTGCAGGATGGGTTATATGATGTTGACTCAAGCCAATGTTATCTCACTTTTTCCAATGCATTTTCCCACCCCTGTCCTTATCACAAAATGTTCAGGTTTGTCGCACAAGAGCTCAAAATAGACTTTAATTCCACAACCTGAGTTTGCCAGTGTGCTAAATCATTCGTGGGAGATGAGGTTTCCTAAAAGACTGCTTATCCACAAACTGCCTATTTCTCCAAATCAACTTTCATCGCACACCCTGAGTTTGCCAGTCCCATCTGAAAATAGCGACAGTTTGGAAACACCCCCATTCCATCCTCGTACCTCTCTCCGTGTCTGTCTGTCTGTCTGTACCATCCTTTTTCTTTCTCTCTCTTTCTGACACACCCTTCTCTGCCTGTTTCTTTTTTTAAAAAAATAACTTTATTTCGAATTTTTAAAACATTACAAAGATATTACAAATCATAACAAAACTTATAACTGTATATTCAAAACAAAACAAAACCTCCTCTCAACCTCCCCTCCCTCTCCCACCCTTCCCACCCTCCGCTTCCCCCCACGGTTTACCGACTTCCCTTTCCATTTTAGCATTCACTTGTGCATTTGTTTTCTATACAGCTCTATATTAAAACTAGATAATAATAACTCAAATGCTAATTACCTTGTATTTCTCTTCATACCTCCTACTCAACGCATACTAGCATGTCTTCTTTCGAACAATGCTTTCTCATATATTCATCATAGCTTTTCCACTCCCTTCTTAATTCCTGTTTGGACTGGTTCCTTATTGCTGCTGTTAATCTTGCCATTAGAAGGTACTCACTCAATTTGATAATCCATTCTTGTCTAGATGGTACTTTAGTTGTTCTCCAATTGGCTGCTATTAATATTCTCGCTGCTGAGCTTGCATACAGAAATACTTTTTTTATTTTCTTTCGGGATTTCCTCATTTAATAAACCTAATAAATACATATCTGGCTTTTTGGGGATTGATTTTTTTCATCATTCTTTAAATTTCCTCATGTGTTATGTTCCAAAATTTAGCAATCTCCTCGCATTTCCACCAAACATGTATGAAAGTTCCCGGTTCTTTGTTGCATCTCCAGCACAGATTTCTCTGCCTGTTTCTTGTCAAGCCGCTCTTGTTTTCGCGGTCAGCAAATATAGGAGGTCGATGAAGTTCCCTGTGGGCCACGCTACATAGTGTGGTGATGTGAGTTCAGCTTGGTTGGTCACAGGTTGTGAAGGCCCGTCGTAGAGTGTTAATTTCCTATATTTGCATTCAAGCTGGTGCAATCAGGCTTTTTTTAAAAAAATGGTTCTTATTATTTTCTTGTGTTACAAAAACAAACAAGGAAAACAGCGTCTCCATATTCAATTAATAGAGTCTTTTTCACGGTTTGATTACATTTGGTGTGAGGCACTATTGTCATAGACACAAGGCAGTTGTGGGGGAAAGAAAGGGGGGGAGCTGCAGAGGGCTAATGTTATTTCATTCTATTGCATAGTGTTTGTGTAGGGATTTGTAACAGATGCAGCTCCAGAACTAGCCTTATTAAATATCTTCCAGGACAACAACAACACATGCACATGACAAGGAGCTAATAGGTCACGTGCTCTCAGCAGCTAGAAACATCAGGTCAGGATGCTGGGGGTGGCTCCCCGCTGGTTGCCCAGGAAAGTATAAAGACAAGGGAAAGTTTCTTACGGTCCTTTTTTATTTCAAAATTTACAGAGAGAGGCTCTAGAACTCAGCCTCTTGGATAATGGCCTTTTCCCAAGTGAATCTCCACCCTCCGTCTCTCCCACTTCCTCTTTCTTCATCATCATCACCTCCTCTACGGGTGCCACTAAGTGCCCTCTGTCTTCGAGCTCTTTGTTCTCCTACTTTTAAGGCCTGCCGGGTTCTGGGAGATGGTGGGTCTGGAATGCTTTCTAGTGACAACATATCAGTCAGCTTCTCTGGCTCTCCCACAATTTCCCAACTTTTCCCCTCATCTGCCTCTGAGCTGTGACCTCCCTCAAACTCCCTGTTGTAAATCTATAATGTCTTCATCTTCCTCCTCCCTGGGGAGGTGGTCTCCACCATTTCTCCTCTGCCCTGTCCCTGACACATCATAATTAAACTCTGGAAGGTCCTATCAGGAGTGAACGTAGACTCCTGGTACCAAAATGTATGGGAAACTGCCCTACTAGAAAATTTAACCAACAAACTTAAACTAGCACGGGAACAAGCAAAGGAGGACGCCTTCACCCCATTGTGGCTCCCCCTTTGTGTACCAAGACCCCCAGAAAATTCCCACCAATAACTCAGACAGACACATCATTTTAGGTTTTTGTTTTTTGGCTTAATTCTGGCCACAACTTTATTTAAAATTACAAATTAATTTGAGTGTTGGTCTTAGGCTTTGGTTAATCTTCTGCCCCACGGTGGGACAGGACCAGCTCTGACTTCCTACGGTAGGAAAGTCAAGTAAACACCCCATGGTGGAGGAGATAGCTGAGTCCAGGCCATCTCCCCCACCAGAAATGTTCCCCAAGGCTCGTGCTCTGTATTGGCCCCAGCCCTGCACCATTGCGGGGGTGTAAGGACTAGAGCCCCGGAGCCCCAGGATTCCTTTAACGGAATACTTCTATAAGAGCAACACTGAGGGGCATGCACCTCCATGCGATGCCCCTCCCAAACTCATCAACCAAAGCCTAACCTGCCAACCTAACAAGTTGTGACTATTGCTAAGCAGTAGGCGAAAAACCAGATGGCAAAAGCCAATCAGCCAAATGGAAAAAAATTCCTACTGGGCCCTGAATACAGGCGGCGCCATAGCAAGGTCACTCTAAACCAGGAGTGAGCTGGATACGAAAAATGCTGAGTACTTAAGCACTCGCCCTGTCAATCAAGGAATGGATACATGCAATTTACCCCAGCAACACTCAGCCCTCCAATCAAATTCTCTCTTAAGCTTAGACCCACCCCCTAACACACACACAGTCTTTTCTGTTGGGTCCGGCCGCAACCCCCATTATTCCCCATGGGGTTAATGAGCTTTGTCACATATACAGCACAACAAGACAATTTTCATCCCCGCCCCCCAACAGCATATGCATCAATATGGCAACCAGGTTTTTCAGTGCTTGTGTGTATTGCGGCCTCATGCAGTGTTCGCCCATTGAAGCTGTTTCGTTCAAACACAGCAATTATCTCTGGGTGTTTTTTATTCATTACCGTATGTCTGGCTCACAAGATCTAAGTAGAAATCAAATATACTTCTGTGGTATATTTAATTGGGGGGACGGGGACAAACTGACGGAAATGTGTTCTTGTCGCTCCTAGCGATGATTTTCCATGTTGGTTCATTCCTTTTGTTCTGCAGAACCTTCAGTCAAACAGTTGGGACTTTTGAAGAACTCCAGGCATACCTTGCGGGTTATGTGGCTACCCTGGCTCGGGATGATGAAAAAAGACAGGCTCAGTAAGTCTTGCAGCTGATCCTCGAAATTGCACGGAAAGTAACCTCTTCCGCACTCTGTGGGGTTGGCGGCATATATCTGCATTACGACAGACGACCTGTGAAAAGGGCATAACAGACTGCAGCACCTCTGAAATTGGACTCATGGGTGACCAAAGTCGCTGTGGTTTTTTGTCTGTTTATTTATTAACTTGGCATCCAGCATTTTTCAGCCGCTTTCAAGTCCCGCAAATCCACAAGCTAACTGAGACCTTGAAAACTCTCGCGGCATCTCAGATTTAGCTGGCATTTAAGAGTAACATAAGATTACAACATAGAAAAGGTAAAGGAGCCTCTGACCATCAGGTCCAGTCGTGTCCGACTCTGGGGTTGCGACGCTCATCTCGCTCTATAGGCCGAGGGAGCCGGTGTTTGTCCGCAGGCAGCTTCCAGGTCATGTGGCCAGCATGACAAAGCTGCTTCTGGCAAACCAGAACAGCGCACGGAAATGCCGTTTACCTTCCCGACAGAGCGGTCCCTATTTATCTACTTGCACTTTGATGCGCTTTCGAACTGCTAGGTGGGCAGGAGCTGGGACCGAGCAACGGGAGCTCACCCCGTTGCAGGGATTCGAACCACCGACCTTCTGATCAGCAAGCCCTAGACTCTGTGGTTTAACCCACAGCGCCACCTGGGTCCAACAGAGCTGCTCAGTGATGACATCTTCCAGTACATCTATGCTTTTTTCTCATTTTAAGTATTTCGGTGGGTTTTTTCCTTCAGTATTTCGGCTGTGTTGCCATAACATATGGCATCACTGTGAGGGTCACTGGGCAACAGGGCAGGGGTGGGGGGTTTCCAATGCATTGGCCACAATCTAGAACCTTCCCATAATTTTTTTTTTTAGTTTTCCATTCAGTTCTTTGCATGCATGCTTTCCACTTTGCCTTTCTCATAAACGATAATAGGAAGATCTTAAGCACAGCTGTTTAATTTTTTTCCTCAGAAATGTCTAGCTACATGCAATCTTAACCCAGGCTGCATGCAATTTTAGCCATTCCAGCCCTGGTCCAAACTGACTTAGCCTGGCTCAGCGTGGGAACAAGAATTTGCTTTATAGCATCACTATATGTGCACGCTCACTGCAGACATAATGTCACCTTGAGTAAAAACAGAAGTGGGATGCATTAATTGAAAAAAACTGTGGCTTCAAATGGACTCTATCTGCTACTAGCACCATATTTTTCCCTTTAGTGCCGATCAGAGCCACGGAAACACAGGCACCAGTCACAGCAATATTAGGCAATATTAGGCAGTCTCAGTATCAAGTTGAAGAAATTACCATTGGCATTCTGACGAGAAATTATTTGGCCCTCACTTCATTACAATAAACCTACAAAAGGCCACTGAGAGATGCGATAAAAGCAGATGGCTGTTCATCAAATAAATTGCCATTTCAGACCCGAGGTACCCAAACAGAGAGATTGCAATCAATATTTAATGTCTCATGAAATGCTGCCACTAAAAAGAGACTTTCAGCAGAACAGCAGGTGACAGCTGCAATTCATCTGCATGTATTTTTGACACGTGGAGGGGAACTCTCAAAACTTCATTAGAAAAAGATCGCATTCTGTATTGGATAATAATATATATATGATAAGAATAATATTGGAGAAAACTGGGTATTGAAACTTGCTTAATCTTAATCATCTATCCCAGTTTCCAGCGGCCCTTTAAAGTACGCTTCACGCAGATTATACACAGTCAGAAGTTGACCTGGCTAAGAAAACACCACCAAGAGCGTAGGGAATTATCTCCCTTATGTGAAACCCCTTACTAGCTGTACGCTTGTAAAAGCATGCAAATGAAAATACAAACTGTTGGGTTTCTTTAACTGAAAAACAAACTGACTCTAAAGAGACTTTAAACTAAAGATAAATGCTTTCTCTCTTAGATAAAGATAAATGTTATCTACCCACGTTCAAAACCTCCCACAAACCTCCCATTAAACTACCCGAGAATTAACAGCATTCTAGCATTATAACTAAGCAATCATACTAAGATTCAACTAAGGAATCTCTTAAACTGAGAACAACTGAGAGAGTGATCTACTACGAGATGAATCAAACTGAAAGATCTAACTAAGAGATGCAGAAGGCTTTCTGGCAGAGCCTTATATACAAGGAGCAGAGCCCACGCCTGTGAGCAATTAACAGAAACACCGGCACCTGTTACACTTAGACAGTATTTACATTAGACCGGCTCTAAAGTAACTTGACTATTCAAAAAAATCCAACATTCTGTTCCTGATCAAATCTTCCCCAAAAAACAACAACACTATTTTCCTATTATTGATGCTAACTTTTCTCCTGTAAGAAGACGTGAAATTCTCTTCTCCTTTTACATGCTAAAGACATTCTAATTCAAGGACACCAAAAATGCTGCAAGATGTTCCTCTCCTATTGAGACACACCTGCCATCGTTCCTTTGATGACTTATCCAGGACAAATAACTCACAACACCTGGCTCTGCCTTTCCTCTGAGCCAGGAGGAAACCCTCCTTCCTATTCCTTAGACCTACACTGGTGGCTTCTTCTTCAAACTTCAGTGAGCTATGAAAAGGTCTTGAAACTGAACTTGCACAAACAAAATAATTTAAATGAATTTGGGGTGTGTGTGTGTTTTCAGCTCAATCAGAAAAGGGCCATCTGTGAGCTCATTGCTCCAGGTGCTTGAGGAAAGATACCTTTGGATCCACGCCAGTGCAGTGGAGGAATGTCGAAAACATTTATCAGGCGTTATCAGACCACCGCAGCAATTCTCGGTTGCACACTCAGTGAGATTGAACTGAAGGGGGTGTTTAATTTCTTTTTAATGCAGAGTTTCTTCCTTGGAGCGGCTACCCAGCGACGTCTCTTTGGAGATGATACAGCTGAAAGAAAAAGTAACCCAGTTTCCTTCCTCCTGCCCGTTTCAGAACCTGGAAATTGTGGCTACCCTGGGTGTTGGTGGATTTGGAAGAGTGGAACTTGTAAGAATTTGCCTTTTAAATGTTTTGACTGCCGCTTTTGATCTGAATGTCTTGGTGTATCTGTGCTAGCGTGGATGATCTTGCACTTCCTAGGGTCTCAGGATTCCCATATTTTTAAGTGCATTCTCTTACGCAGGGGTTGGCAACCTAAGGTCCACGAGCCGGATCAGGCCCAATTGCCCTCTGGATCTGGCCCGTGGACGGTCCTGGAATTGCCACATGGATCAGCATGATCGTTGGGGCTGAGCCATTCACACATACACACATTGCAGCGCCGCCACCTCCCGCCCTCCTCCTGGCTTCTCCCTGCCCCATGGAGGAAGGGAGCTGGGCTTTGATTTGTGCTGGCAGCAAGCCAATCCAAAGCCTCGCTGCCCGCGTGCTGACTCGCCACCTGCCTGCCGGCCTCTTTGCCCATAGCCGCGCTGCGGGCATTGTGACAGGTACATCGTGATGGCAGCATCACAGGGCTTCGGCTGGAGCTTGGTGCGCCTGCTGGCCCCCGGGAAAGCTGGCCCGCAAGTTTTGTAGAAAATGCTGATCTCTCAACAGATTTGTGAAGGTTCAAGCAAATGATTATTAAAAATGGATAGTATAGATACTACCCGGTAGGGTGATGACTTTTTTACAGCCTCATTTCCCTGTATCATAATTTGATGAGCTTTCATTAAAGAGTAGATAAAATCTTACTTTCAAAGAGATTTGATTTAAAAAAAACCTCACGCACAAAATGATTTTAAAAAATTTATTTATCAGTTTTTTGACCATTTTTGAAGTCACTGTAAGCAGATATAAAATTGAACCCAAGCTTTAGAGTCACATATATACAACATTATATAGGGTCATCAAACACACAAGGAAGCTTTTCTTCGCTGCAGTAACAGTATAGAGGACGGTGTTTTGCTACCTCTCCTGTAGGTTCTTTTCCCAGCATGCCCTGGCAGGGTCTGCTGGCTGAGTTTTGAGGTCCCCAAAAGGGGCTTTTACCTTGTGCAGATGTGACATTTGTATACCCTATGTTGCTAAGAACACTCCCCACTGTGGAATGTCCAAATTTGATACGAAATATATATAGAATTGTTGATAAAATTTTATTAAAAGGTAAAACAGCATACAAAAAAATTAAAAGCAGTTTGTGCGTAACCTTTTTAAATATTTCAATGGAATATACCTCATTTTAGTCATTAATAGGCAAAAGTTCATCCATTTGTGCTACAGGAAATAATTTTTGAGGGGGGGGGGAATGAAAAAGTCATCACCCTAATGGAT
Organism: Zootoca vivipara; assembly: GCF_965207765.1. Lineage (NCBI taxonomy): Eukaryota > Metazoa > Chordata > Lepidosauria > Squamata > Lacertidae > Zootoca > Zootoca vivipara. The sequence continues at coordinate 63,186,100 of NC_142583.1, forward strand.
ACAGGTATGTTCCACATATATGAACAAAGAACATAAAAGTGCAATATAAGAAGGGCTGGAAACCACTATGGGGGTGGGGTGGGGTGGGACAGAGGGTGGTAACCTCAAATTTCAAAAAAAAAAGATTGAATTTTTAAAATAAAAAAAGGAAAGCTTGCCCGGAAAACAGAGGCGGCGCCGCCGCCACCACCGCCTACTCCCAACCACAGGGAGATTGGAGGAGAAGGTAGGAATGGGAGGGAATGGGCTGGGGGAGAGAGAGAAAGAAGCCCCCCTCTGCCACATGCGTTTGCACGCGGAGTCCAGCCCACCTCAAGGTCTGAGGGGCGGCGAACCGGCCCCCTCCTAAAAAAGTTTGCTGACCCCTCCTCTAATGCATGAGTCCTTGAGCACTTGTGAGAAACGGTGGCACTTGCGGGAAACAGCTCCCTTCTATTACACTAGCGATCAGCACATCTTGCAGGCTGCCAATTGCTGGTTGTGGGGGGAGGTGGGGGGAGCAGTTGGTTGGCTGGCGGATTCCTCCAAATATATAAACAGGCTAAGGCTCATTGCAGCTAATTGGGCCTAACCAGACAATGACACACACGCCCCGCCCCCGGTTTCTAATGTTCAGGTTGTGATTGCCATTGCACAAGAGGGAGATACCAGCTGGCTTTTGAGGTGGGGTGGGAATAGGGTTTCCAGAATGATTAAAAAAACACCTTTATGAATTAAATCCTAAGTGATGGGGGGACGGGGATGGGAGAGAGCAAACTACCCAATGAGGACTGAGCGTGCTCAATGGTCAATAGAATGCTGAATGGCTATTTTGAAAAGAAAAGTAGGGAGTGGAATTGACTGGCTGGAATCTTGAATGGCAGTGTGTCATACTGCCACACTTTGTTGCAGTTCTCACGTGTTAAATCCTCAGGTCTAGTGGTTTTCCGTAGCTTCATATTCTGTGAATGCTTGATCCTATGGGCCCCGCCAAATATCTTAGACAAAACCCATCATATTGAAGGGCATTTTTCTCCAGAATTCTTATAACATATATGCACAATAAACCCTTTCCTATCAACATAATTTACAGCACTTATCATTCTGTTCTGTTTACTCTGCAAAATAAAAAATAAAAAAATTGAGGGACCAGGGAAGGGTGGGAGCTTTTGATTGTGTAGCCCTTTAAAACTTTCGGTTTTTTTTTCTTAATGTGAACTCAGGTGAAAGTGAAGAATGAGAACATAGCATTTGCCATGAAATGTATCAAGAAGAAACACATAGTGGATACCAAACAGCAGGAGCACATTCACTCCGAAAAGAAAATTCTAGAAGAAGCCTGCTCTCCCTTCATTGTGAAGTAAATTGCTTTCTCTGTTTTCTATTCAGCTTTCACCACTGTTATAGAAAATGACACAGGCCAGGTATGGTTTAGCTTAATAATTTTCCAGCTTGCTCAGGTGCTTGTGTTTTATGGGAGGTTTTTGCATTGTGTTATGTTTTTTCCTGGAAATTGTATTTTTTAAATAAACAAATCTGTTATTCTGTAAATCGTCCTGAGTGAGTTTTGCTCATAAAGGATGGCCTAAAAATAATTTCAATTGACTGATTTCCCTCCAATTCACTTCAGATTGTACCGCACTTTCAAAGACAACAAATATGTTTACATGCTCTTGGAAGCCTGTCTTGGGGGTGAGCTGTGGAGTATCCTGAGAGACAGGTAATAATTAATCATTTTTTGTTCAAGCCCCATTTTTGTTTTCTACCTGAAGAACAACTTTTTAAAAAAATGATTTAGAAGGAGAGAAAGAAGCACATGCTCAGTGGGGCTGCGTACAGACTACAGGCTTTCAGACACTTAACAGGGCAATGTGATAGAGTTATCTTTTTATTATTATTATTACATTTGTATCTCACCTTCTCGGTGGTGGCACCCACCTTGTGGAATGCCCTTCCATCAGATGTCAAAGAGAAAAACAGCTACCAGATTTTTAGAAGACATCTGAAGGCAGCCCTGTTTAGGGAGGCTTTTAATATTTAATAGATTTTATTTTATTTCATTTTTCTGTTGGAAGCCGCCCAGAGTGGCTGGGGAAATCCAGCCAGATGGGTGGGGTATAAATGATATATTATTATTATTATTATTATTATTATTATTATTATTATTAGACTTTTAGAAGACATCTCAAGGCAGCCCTATTCAGGGAAGTTTTAAATGGTTGAAAGTTTATTGTGTTTTTAATATTTTGTTGGGTGCCGCTAAGAGTGGCTGGGGCAACCCAGACAGATGGGTGACATATTATTATTATTATTATTATTATTATTATTATTATTATTATTAACCTTTCTTCCAAGGAGCTGGCATACATAGTTTCCGTCCTCCCCATTTTGTCCTCACAACAACCCTGTGAGGTAGGTTAGGCTGAGAGCGAGTCACCTAGCGAGCTTCACCCAGTGAGCTTCATGGCCAAGTGGGGATTTGAACCCAGGTCTTCCAGGTCCTAGTCTAACAGCCTAACCACTACACCACACTGCCCATGGGGAAGTTTCTCCCGTGGTCTCTAGACGAGGGGTTTTGCAATTACTAAAATGTTTCATAAACCTGCAAGAAGGGCCCCTCCAGACCTGTGTTTTGTTGCAGGTGCGTTTTGCAACCAGTTCTTGACGCAGTATTAATGCATTAGTGACGAATTTGTCCTGCTTTAGTTTGTTCTGCAGTGGCTTCCTCAGTGCTAGCACATTATTGCTGTCCGGAGGGGCTAGAGGGCAACCAAAGTAGGAGAATCATAAAATCATGGAGTTGGAAGGGACCCCCAGGGTCAGCTAGCCCAATGCAGGAATCTCAACCAAAGAACCCATGACAGATGGCCATTCTACCTCTGTTTATAAATCTCCAATGAAGGAGAGTGCACCACCTCCCGAGGGAGTTCGTTCCCCTGTCGAATAGCTCTTGCTGTTGGAAACTTCTTCCCGATGCTTACTCAGAATCTCCTTTCTTGCAACTTGAAGCCATTGGTTCGAGGCCTACCCTCCGGAGCAGGAGAAAAAAAAAAAAACCCAGAACATTTCTGGTATTAGGAAGTTGAACGATTTCAGCAGTAAGTTCTACGATACAAACTGACTGGTAATGAAGCAGTGTGACTGCCCCCAAACTTTTGTAGACACAAATAGTATTGAAAGTGGTTTTGGGCATGACCACCCCGCAATAGCATCATGAGCACAAATACTCATGAATTTGCAATTAAAATGAAATCTGTAGGAGTCCTCAGGCTATATCAGGGGGTCAGCAAACTTTTTCAGCAGGGGGCTGGTCCACTGTCCCTCAGACCTTGTGGGGGGCCGGACTATATTTTGGGGAAAAAATATGAACGAATTCCTATGCCCCACAAATAACCCAGAGATGCATTTTAAATAAAAGGACACATTCTACTCATGTAAAAACACCAGGCAGGCCCCACAAATAACCCAGAGATGCATTTTAAATAAAAGGACACATTCTACTCATGTAAAAACATGCTGATTCCCGGACCGTCCGCGGGCCGGATTGAGAAGGCGATTGGGCCGCATGTGGCCCCCGGGCCTTAGTTTGGGGACCCCTGGGCTATATACTGCAGCCGCAGACCTGCTTATTTAGACCCAGCTCTCCTTGTATCGAATAAAATGTGAGAGAGATAGAGGATCTTGATTTCTGGAGCTCAAGGATTGCAGGGGATATGGAAGAACTACAGAACTACAGCAAGTGTGAAAAGGATGGAAAATGTTTGCTTTCTTTCAGAGGGAGCTTTGATGAAACTACTACAAAGTTCTGTGTTGGATGTGTGACGGAAGCCGTCGAATATTTGCATTACATCAGTGTGATCTACAGGGACTTGAAGCCCGAAAATTTAATTTTGGACGCCCAAGGATATATAAAGCTGGTGAGGTTGTGGTTTGTTTGTTTTTCTTTAATGCCCATAACCATATTGCAGAGAGAAGCCTGCTTTTCATCCAGTGCCATGCCCATTAAAGGGAAATTTTAAGAGCACTTAATCCTTGAAGCCTCTGTCGCACTCGACCCAAGGGTTAGGAAGGAATATTATTCCCCTGGGTGTGTCGATTCCACCCCCTCCCTCCCAGGTTACAATTTTAATTCACAATAATCTTCCTGTAAATTGCGTGCTTGGTCTTAAGTGGAAGGGATGGTCCTCGAGGTCAGCAATTGTGGGAGGCCCCCTGGGTCAGATCTGGGCCTCTGAGGAATATAGTTTGCCAGCCCAAAGTCAAAGGGATCATTCACAAAGAAAGGAAACTTCCTTGCACTCCACTTGGGCAGAGTGAGGATGGAAACCAGCAAGCCACCCGCAATCTCCTCCTGATTGACAAATTGCATCCATATTTTCATGTAGACTCTTCATAGGTTCTTGACATACCTGTGTGCTGCAGAACCAAAGTACCACCTCAAAATGCTAAGGTGAAAATAGGATGATGGAAGGGCCATAGCTCGGTGTACATGCCAAGGTCAAGATTCAACCCCTGGTGTCTCCAAGTTGGGCTGGGAAAGACTTTTGTCCGAAACCATGGAGAGCTGCTACTGGTTCAGGTAGACCAGGGATTCCCAAACTGGGGTCTCCAGCCTGGACTACAATGCCCATCATCCCTAGCTAGCATGAGCAGTGTCACTGCCTCCTTTGAGAGTGAGTTCCATAATTTAACTATGTGCTGGGGAAGTAAAAGACTTTGCTGGAAGTCAGTGTAGGCACCAAGCTGGCAGAGGGAGCAGAAAGAGATGGAAGAGAAAAGCAACCTAAGTACAGTGGTACCTTGGTTCTCAAACACCTTGGTACTCAAATAACTTGGAACCCAAACACTGCAAACCCGGAAGTACCGTGTTTCCCCCTTTTTAAGACGTAGCCATAATATAAGACATAGCAGGATTTCTAAGCAGTTGCGCGATATAAGCCATAACCCGAAAATAAGACATAGTGATAGACCCTTCCCCCCTCCCGCCAGCCAACTCTCCCCCATAAAAATCTCTCCCCATTTTACTGTCGCTCCAAAGACACGTATTTCTTTTAAAAGCTTGTAAAAATGCACCGTAGAGCCGTTCCTGCAGCCTCGTGATTCCCCCTCCTGTTTCTGTAAGCATTTTTTAAAATACCTGTAAAAGGATTCCAAAATATTTTTTTTTAGCTAGGCTGTGTGAGCTCTGCTTGCTTGGTGAAGAGGAGAAAAGTGGCATTTGCGGTGGGGAGAAGATGAAAGCACGAGGGAAAAAAGAGGGGCGATTGAAGACGCTGCCTTCCCCTTTAGGGAGAGACTCTGTGTGCGCGTCTCTCTCTCTCCCCCCCCCCCGCCTCTCTCTCTCTCTCTCTCTCTCTCTCTCACACACACACACACACAGCCCACCTCTCGCTTCCCCCCACCTTTCCCCCTTTTAATAGCCTTTTAAAAAGTGAGGATTCTTTTTTCTTTCCATTGCTTGTCTGTAGAGCTTCCCCTTTAAGGATTTGTACCGGTACCGGGATCGCTGCCGGTGGCGCAGTCCTTGCCTTGGGGATTAAGGACTTTCCCCTTCTCGCTGTTTAGGAGCTGCTAAACACTGCCCTACACCCTACACAAAAGTTAACATTTTGTGGGTAAGAGAAACACGGATGGGTTGTTAGGACCAGCAGATTATCTCACCCCGCTTTCTGCTGGCTCAATTGCTACTTAATTGCTACCATTTACCATCTTAATTGCTGCTCAGCTGGCTTCTTTGTTTTCTACAGTATCTCAGCCGGTAGCCTCTTTGCTATCAGTGCTACAAAGTGCTACATTGTTGGAACTTTCGCTCTTAAGTCTTGGGCAGTTGGCTGGCTGGTAGAGATCCTTATTTGCTTTAGTATAGGCTACTGCTACGACTGCATCACACAGATAGATTCCATTATACTGTACTGGTTTAAATTTAAGAAGCTCCAGTGTAGCAGATTGCTATTAAGTGAGTCCCCACCTGTGAGGGGAGAGAGAGAGAGCAGCCCTTCGGAGGAGCTCCTTCCCTCCCTCACGAACATCCCAGGGCCGGGGAGAGAGGGCTGGGCCAGCGATGCACACACCTCCCTTCCCTCAGACTCCCTCTCATGGAGCTTGGTGGTGGCTGTTGCCCGTCATTTTCTTTCAGTCAAGAGTCCTGCCCCGCAGGGAGACAGGGAGCAAGAGGGGCACTGCTCCTGATGTAATAAAAATACCGGTAAGACATTCCCTGAAAATAAGCCACCCAGTGTTTTTTTGAGGAAAAAAAGTGATAAGACGGTGTCTTAAAATGTGGGAAAGACGGTAAGTGTTCCAAGTGTTCCAGTTTGCGAACTTTTTTCGGAAGCCAAAGGTGCTCCGTTTTGAGTGCTATGCTTCCATTTTGAGTGCCACACTTCCATTTTGAGTGTTACGCTGAGGTGTGTCTGTTTTTGCTATTTATTTTGCGTTTTTGCTTTTGCGGCTCTTTTGTTTTTGTGGCTGTGTGGAACCCAGTTCAGCTACTGATCGATTGTGTGACTGCAGTACATGGTTTATTGCTTTCATTTTATGGATCAGTGGTTTCGTTAGATAGTAAAATTCATGTTAAATTGCTGTTTTAGGGATTGTTTTTTAAAAGTCTGGAACAGATTAATCCATTTTGCCTTACTTTCTATGGGAAAGCCTGCCTTGGTTTTGGAACGCTTTGGTTTTGGAATGGACTTCCGGAACAGATTAAGTTTGAGAACCAAGGTACCACTATAAATGGCAGCCCCCTTCCCTTGGCCTTCCAAAGCCCACTTGTAAATGCCCAGGGTTGCAGAAAGCCAGCATGGCAGCTATGAGCTTTGGAGCCACGCCCCATAGCCCTGCCCTAGTGGGCTAGATGCTGCGAACAAGAACAGCCAAAGCTAAAAGTCTCACTGTCTGATGATAGTATTTGTCCCCGTCCCCCCGTGAGGTTGATTTTGGGTTCGCTAAGAAGATTGGAGCTGGGCAAAAGACCTGGACATTCTGCGGGACTCCTGAGTACGTTGCCCCTGAAGTCATCCTGAATAAAGGACACGATTTCAGCGTGGACTTCTGGTCTCTTGGTATCCTAGTGTATGAGCTGCTGACAGGAAAGTAAGTGCCAAGTCAGTTACCTCGGGAACCACTGCTTCTATGAACTCTTTACACAAATAGGTTATTTCCTGTTGTTTTGCTTGGTTATTATATTATGGGGAGAGTCCATATTGTAGAGCCCACACTTTATAGCTGGGGTGAGGAACCTTTTTTTAAAAAAAATTGAGAGCTGCTATTGTGGAAATAATTGGGGAGGGGGGGGCTGTATGCCAACAGTGGGCAGGGATGAAGCCATTTTTGGGTGGGGCCAGTGGTAGAGCATCTGCTTTGTAAACAAGAGTCACCAGTATCTTCATTTAAAAGCACCAGGTAGCAGGTCATAGATTCATAGAATTGTAGAGTTGGAAGGGACCACAAGGGTCATCTAGTCCAAACCAGTGGAAGAGACCCTGGATTGCTGCTACCAGTCAGAGTAGACAATTCTGGTCTGCTAGGACAGAAAGTGAGACTTCCTATAAAACAGCTTCCTGCGAATTTTAGCTGTACCTAAAATAGAATTTCTCTTTTGTCATTACTAACTCCTTTTTACTTGGGTTTTTTTTTCCTTCCTTCTCTCTCTCTCTCTCCCACCCCCCACCCACCCAAATGCATTCCTAAAAATCGTGACATTTACTCTAGTCCTCCATTTTCTGGGGTCGATCAAATGATGACCTACAATTTGATTCTGAAAGGCGTCGAAAGGCTGGATTTTCCCAGGATAATAACAAAGCGGCCTGAAGATTTGATTCGGCGGCTCTGCAGGTGAGGAGCGCAATTTTGTCGCGAAGGTATGAAAAGAATACTTTAGCAGTGTTACATTCTCCCAGGCGCACAAAATCAAAGCTTTTCTCTCTTTTGAAGCAAAAAAACATCCTGCTGAGATGTTTGGGTGTTAACTACCGGTATTAAACTGAGGGTGTGTTGTTGTTGTTGTTGTTGTTTTAAAAAATGCATTTTTGCTTAATGTTTACCGGATGTGAGATACTTGATTATTTATTTTACAGTGCAATTCCATTCAAGTATTGCTACTTGATTGCTACTCTGTCCACTTTGGGCATTCTGAGTGAAGGTAGATAATATGCACCATCAAAGTGTATAGCCAGGCTGCCTATTTATGCTCAGGCAACTTTTGCCCAGACCCAAAGCCTCACTGGGGCCTGTTGTCTCTCCGACTCTTCTCTTCAGATTAGGCTGCGCTTGTTTCTGTGTTAATCAGCTGCATTTTGGCTTCCCTGTTCACATTAAAATCTCCCTCGCAAGTTGCTAGGCAACCAACATAAAACCGAAGACGTGTATTGGAAGTTGCTGCCAGTTCACCACTGGAAGGCTGAGGTTCTGAGCCTTTCCTTTGTTTCAGAGGCCTGCTTCTTGGGTCTTTGGATTGGCATGTCCCATTCTTGCAAGTCCATTGCTCATGGAAGTAAACAACAACAACAACAACAAAGGCAGGTGATTCAATGGCCTTGCTGAAGCCGAGCCAGCCCAGATCTAGGCTGTGCCTGGATGGGAGACCACCTGGAGACAGGTATCTGCCACCAAAGAAAGAGACAGAAGACCAGGAAAACTGGAAGATCAAGGTTGCTGCAGAAGAGCACATGGACCCTGATCCAGGACCTCTGTTCCAGGTCTTCTGTTTGCCCCACTTCAAGCAAACTGGATTCATTGACTCAGCACCTCAGTGTCCAGAATGAACCCCCCCTTCTCCATCTGTTCATGCTCTTAGCCTCCTGTCTTATAATTAACTACAAGCTTGCAGCAGTTGTAATATCACACAGAGTACAAGAAGCTTCTTCTCTGCTATACCTTGAGTGTGCAAAGTGGCAATGATCAGAGCATTTGCAGTAAGGATGAGTCGTTGCCTTTGGCTTTTATCATTTCTTCTGTTGGGGGGGGAATGGGGTTTGGATTTTACAGCCTCAGCCCTCTCCCCCATCAAGAGAAATTATATCCCTTGCATCTCGGTCAGAGATGACACAATGAGGCAACAAAGAAGACAAGGCAAGCTGTTGGTCTCTATTGATCTGTTTGCAAGTAGAGTCTCTCCATGCAAGGAGACTAGGGAGCCCAGAACAAAGGTGTGTGTGGCAACTTTTAAAGACTGTAGGAATTGCCCAACCCCTTAAAGGTAAAGGGACCCCTGACCACTAGGTCCAGTCGTGACTGACTCTGGGGTTGCGCGCTCGTCTCGCATTATTGGCCGAGGGAGCCGGCGTATAGCTTCCAGGTCATGTGGCCAGCATGACAAAGCTGCTTCTGGCAAACCAGAGCAGCACATGGAAACGCTGTTTATCTTCCCGCTGTAGTGGTTCCTATTTATCTACTTGCATTTTGACGTGCTTTCGAACTGCTAGGTTGCCAGGAGCTGGGACCAAGCAATGGGAGCTCACCCCGTCACAGGGATTTGAACCGCCGACCTTCTGATTGGCAAGCCCTAGGCTCAGTGGTTTAACCCACAGCTCTACCTGGGTCCCTCGTCCAACCCCTTAGATCCCTGCTAATCTTTGCTGATTGCCTTTTCCTGGCCAGTCTGGGTCATTCTTTTGATACGGTGACTGCCATGACTCCATGATCCATTGTCACAGACCTGTTTCATTCATGCATAGGAATCTGCTCTTTTGACAACTCTGATTGGATAGTTATCAATATTTGTTAAACCTGTTTCTAGGGTTGCCAGACTCAATAGAGGACAGGACTTGTGTGCCTTTAATTGCCCTGCTCTCTTTTGAGTCTGGGAACCTTAAAGAGAAACCAGCAGACCCTTTGTTTAATTTCCAAGCAAAGGAAATTGATTTTTCATAACACTTCTCTTATCTCTCACTTGGGAGAGAAGTTGCCGAGGGTGTTTCAAGCCATGGGTAGGGAGCGCATGCATACACATGGATTCTGGCTGCTGGAGCTGGGGAAAGCACATACTCTCCCTCCCACCCACTTGCAAATATAGGGAGCCCAACAAAATGAACATTGCTAGAAATCAGCCCCACTTTCTGTGGACCGAGAGCATATTATTTATAAGGTCATGCTGAAAGTTTCTCTGCCTTGATTTTAAATAGACAGCTGGTGCAAATGGAGGTTTTCTGGGAAGAGCCCTTGGAAGTTTCAAATCTGTTTGCTAACAGGCAACTGAAGATCACCAAGTTGGGGAAGGCTGATTTAGGCTTTTTTAAATATATGGGTAGGATCCAACCTGTTGAATTGCATTAAAACACAGAAGGTGATAGTATTATTAAATTACGAAGCTTCCAAATTATGGAGCATTGACTTTGCTCTTGTTTTGTTTTGTTTATAGGCAAAATCCTACTGAGAGGTTAGGAAATCTGAAGAATGGTATCCATGATATTAAGAGACATAGGTAAGGAAAGGAATGGCAGGGTTCCTTGCAAACCAGGGTCCCTTCTTCTTCTCCTGCTTTTGTCTCTAATGCTGTAGAGCAGAGGAGAAAGCAGGAAGTCTTTGTATGGCCACAGGAAGGATGAGATGCTGCTCCCTTCCAAGATAGATGCACCTCTTGTCTTATAACCACTGAAGCCTGCTTCACTGAGCTTCTTGTTCTGAAACTTCCTTCCTAGGTGGCTGAATGGTTTTAACTGGGAAGGACTCAAGGCAAGGAAGTTAACATCTCCTTTAAAAAGAGAGGTACTGAGCACATCATACTATGCGGAATCAAACGCTTGTCATTTGACAATTTGCACAAGGGTGAAGTCTTGTTTGCGTCAGAAGGGGTGAATGGGGATTCGAACTCGGGTCTCACAGAACTTCTCTTCCATGCATAGCTGTCAACTTTCAGATTTGAAAATAAGGGATCAGCAGCAGCCTCACCTGTCCCAGGGACAGTCTACGGTATACAGTGGTACCTCGACTTACGAACGACTCGACAACCGAATTTTTCAACTTACAAATGGGGTTAATGGCTGCGCGCTTATGAATGTCTCAACATCCGGGGGGGGGGGGAACGCGGCGGTTTTAGATAGGGATTTTTTGACTTACAGATTTTTAGATAGGGTTGCTTTGACTTCCAAATTTTTCCATTTTCAATGCATTCCCATGGGAATTTGCGTTTCCAATGGCGTTTTTCGACTTATGAATTTTTCAACTTATGAAGGTGTCTTCGGAACGGATTAAATTCGTAAGTCAAGGCACCACTGTATCTAACAATCCAGGATAGCAGCAGGAAATGGCGCTGGAATAAGGGAATTTCCAGCAAAAAAAGGGAAGGCTGACAGTTGTGGCTTGGAATAAGGGAGTTTCCCGCAAAATAAGGGAGGGTTGACAGCTATGCTTCTATGTCAACGGTGCTTGATTTCATTTGGGCAAGATCAGTGGATAGTTGCAAAGAGTGTCATTGCCTGGCATGATGCTATCCCAGCATGCTTTGGGAATGTGGCTAGGAAGTCGGGCAAAGCCTATCTGCCTTAAATGCCAGTGGGGTTGGACTAGGTGGTGATGATGATGATGATGATAGTAATAATTTTATTATTTCTACCCCACACATCTGACTGGGTTGCCCAGCCACTCTGGGCGGTTCCCAGCATATAAAGAAACATAACCAAACATTAAAAACTTCCCTATACGGGGCTGCCTTCAGATGACTTCTAAAGATTGCATAGCTCCTTATTTCCTTGACATCTGGTGGGAGGGCGTTCCACAGGGCGGGCGCCACTACCGAGAAGGCCCTCTGCCTGGTTCCCTGTAACCTCACTTCTCGCAATGAGGGAACTGCCAGAAGGCCCTCGCCGCTGGATCTCAGCTGATAATTATGATTCTGTAACTGCTTTTTGCCTGCTGTCTCCTTTAAGATTTTCTTTACGCATGTTTCTTTCGCAGCTTTCTGGTCCGATGGATTACAGCTACTTCGACCGATACCCTCCTGAACAGGGAACCCCACCAGATGAGCTTTCAGGCTGGGATAAAGACTTCTAAGAAGAGAAAAGAAGAGGCAGGTTTATAGATCAACAAATACGAGCACCCACAGATTGTTTGTACTAATCATGTAACGTAATTGTTAGGAGCCCAACCCAGCTGCATTCAGATCAAGGAGACTTCTGCATTTAGAGTGAGCTGGATACAGAGCTGGCCGATGCCCGCCCCCCCCGCCCCTTTTAACTTGCTTTGCAGCTTCACAGCATGACGGGTTTCGCCTTGTCCTTTGAAGGACGGGGCAGTGGCAGTGGCAAGAAGCATCACTCCCTATTTAATTGCAAATGGAAGTTCTTCATCTCTCGTAGAGATGTGCGACACAGTCGTTGTGTCAGAATGCTCCTTCCGCTGCTCCTTACATAATGCCCCTACAGTGGTACCGCGGAAGTCGAACAGAATCCATTCCGGAAGTCCGTTCGACTTCCAAAGCTCTTGCAGCCAAGGTATGACTGTATTGGCAACTGTGAGCCCTCAGTATGAGGAATGAAAGGACGCAGGAGATGTCAGAAGCAGATCAGCATTCTGAACGGCTTCGTGGAGGTGGCCTATTCTGGGTAGATTTTAAAAGTAGCTTTTAAAATATCCCGCTCATGTTGTGATGTACAGAAGCCCCACATGAAGCACTCAGGAGTCAAGCTGTAGTTTAAGTAGGGCTTTATTCCAGCTGCAGTCTTGCATCAGCATAAAGCAGTCTTCTTAACAATGTCTTAGCTGCCAAGTATCCCGTTTTTCGCGGGAAACCCCTGGATTTTAATCCGTTTCCCGCTGTTCTCCTGAATGGAGAAAAATCCCAGAAATCCCCCGGATTTCCTACCTGCCAGGGAGCCTCCATTTTGGGTGCCGCTCTGCCCATGTGTGGGCACCGGAAATCGGGCAGAGCGGCACCAGAAGTCGCTTCTACGCATATCCGGCGACCATCTTGGTGGTGGCTGCATGGTGGCGGCCACCACCAAGATGACCACCAGGCATGCGCAGAAGCGACTTCCGGTGCCACTCTGCCCGATTTCCGGTACCCACACATGGGCAGAGCGGCCCTGGAAGTTGCTTCTACGCAACTTCTGGTGCTGCACCGCTGCTGATCCCGCATTTTTCAGCGGGAGACTTGGCAGGTATGCTTAACATCCAAGAATCGGCATACACAGGTGGGATACTCATATGCACCGTACATATGCATTCCTACAGAAAAATGCTATTAATATCAGTGCAGAGAGGAACTAAAAGGATTGTGCAATATTGTTACAAGATGGTCAACTTACAGTTTCAACAAGAAAGTCAATTATTGCAGAACAGTTACCTTCAGTATGGTAGACTTTCCCCCAAATAACTGTTCTCTCTGTGTGTCGTTTTTTAAATATATATAAAAAGCTTGATTTAGCAGAGATTTCAGCATATATTTCTGAAATCAATTCCTGTGCAGTATTGGTGCCTCACAACACACTGAAAAACCATGACGTGAAGCGTGAAAGAGCTGGAATTGGCTGCAGTTACCCCATTCAGGACCAGGGAGTCCTCCTATCCCCCCAAAACAGTACTTCTGTCTTGTCGGGATTCAAGGAAGGGATGGGAAATGTATTGGGCCTTTGGCTGTTATTGAACCACAACTCCCATCAGCCCTAGTTAGCACAGCCGATGCTCAAGGATAATGGGAGTTGTAGTCCTTGTAGTGTCTGGGGGAGGGGCACCTGGTAGCTCCTCCCTGATCCTATAGAAACCACTCAAGTGCTTGCAGGTACCAGTTAGTAATACCAAAGACTGTGCAGTGTCTCCAAGATCTGTATCTTCTTTAGTGCACATCATCTATATTTTTGTGCCCCGTTTCTAGAAGGTATCAAAAATGTAAAGGCTGTAAAAACCTTTTTTTAAAAAAAGAAAATAGATGGAGTCCCCCCCCCCAGTTTATTTGTATATATGCCCAGTTTTCATATATGCCTATTTTTTAAATGAGAAAGTATATGTAGGTTTTATTACACAAGAGTGCTGCTGGTATGTACACACAGGGAGAGAAATGCCTTGGTCCTTTTTAAACCAGCTGTAAAATGCATTGTGTGCACAAATAAATCTATTACACGGCACCTTCAGCATGCTCTGTTTGTGTTTTCCAACACCCTCCAGAGAGCCAGTGTGGTGTAGTGGTTAAGAGCGGTAGCCTTGTAATCTGGGGAACCGGGTTCGAGTCTCCGCTCCTCCACATGCAGCTGCTGGATGACCTTGGGCTAGTCACACTTCTCTGAAGACTCTCAGCCCCACTCACCTCACAGAGTGTTTGTTGTGGGGGAGGAGGGGAAAGGAGAATGTGAGCCGCTTTGAGACTCCTTCAGGTACTGATAAAGCGGGATATCAAATCCAAACTCTTCTTCTTCTTCTTCCTTTATGGCTGGCCAGAATGTGGGCTTCATTGCATTGGTATTGCAATGAAGATGTATTGACCTCAGTGGGGTCTTTACTTGGGAGTAAATGCAATCTGTGGATGGAAGACATTAGTTTCGAGAAACAATTATTTGGAGATTTCTTCTTCTTCTTCTTCTTCTTCTTCTTCTTCTTCTTCTTCTTCTTCTTCTTCTTCTTCTTCTTCTTCTTCTTCTTCTTCTTCTTCTTCTTCTTCTTCTTCTTCTTCTTCTTCTTCTTGCCAGATTCTTAACTGGAAATAACTTATCCACAAGGGGTTTTCCTCTTGGTTAAGGAGAACAAAGGAGATGATCGGTTGGGTTCTGTAACAATGCTCTTTACGATCCAAAAGTAACACCTAGTATTGCATTTGGAAGTGGGTTGAAAGCCAATAGGAACTCTGTGTGGAGCGCAGGTGTAACTTGTTCCCGGTGGTGAAAACACCAGGCAGATGGAAAGTAGTTTTGTGCAGGAAATTTTGAGGGTAATTCAGATGCTGGCTTTGCCGCAAAGGGGCTAATTGTTTTGCCAACTGAATGCAGGCAGTAAATGCAAACCCACTAGTGTAGCCGTGGTCCCATCTTCAATTGCCAGCTGCAGAGACCAAAGCATCTAGAAAACCATGGAGAAGTCCCAAAGCCCATTTACTAGCCTATATTCTTTTATAAGGTGACAAAATGCAATCCTGCTCTTTAAAGGCCAGACATCTGCTCCGTGTTCCTCTAAAGCCACGTGACATTTTCTTGGTCGTGTTATGCCTGCAACTCCAGGCAAAAGCCGCAGCGGGGAGCACACGGCTTCCAGAGTTAGGGCCTTTTTGCTGTTGCTGTTACAAAAAAGTTGCCAGCATGGGTTGAAAATGTGGGTGTGGAAAGCTGTGCCACTTAATCGCTCATCACTTCACTAATTATATCCCCAAGGCCCATGGCACCCTTGGGCAGCTGGCAGGACCCAGGCAACCTGGCTGGGTTTGCCATGCCCACTAGTTTTAAGCAATTCCCCCCCCCCCCAGCATGCCACCGCAAAAAAGATATTGGGAGAGGTTAGGGAAAGGGCAACCAAATTTATCACAAGGGTGGAACAACTATGAAGAAAGCTTGGAGCATTTGAGACATCTTAGTTTAGAGAAAACGGGATGCAAGTGGCGCTGTGGGTTAAACCACAGAGCCTAGGGCTTGCCGATCAGAAGGTCAGCGGTTCGAATCCGGGGTGAGCTCCCGTTGCTCGGTCCCTGCTCCTGCCAACCTAGCAATTCGAAAGCACGTCAAAATGCAAGTAGATAAATAGGTAGATACTAGTTTATGGTGCTGGAGGAGACTCTTGAGAGTCCCATGGACTGCAAGAAGATCAAACCTATCCATTCTTAAGGAAATCAGCCCTGAGTGCTCCCTGGAAGGACAGATCGTGAAGCTGAGGCTCCAATACTTTGGCCACCTCATGAGAAGAGAAGAATCCTTGGAAAAGACCCTGATGTTGGGAAAGATTGAGGGCACTAGGAGAAGGGGACGTCAGAGGACAAGATGGTTGGATAGTGTTCTCGAAACTACGAACATGAGTTTGACCAAACTGCGGGAGGCAGTGCAAGACAGGAGTGCCTGGCGTGCTATGGTCCATGGGATCACGAAGAGTCGGACACGACTAAACGACTAAACAACAACAACAGTTTAGAGAAAAGGCGAGGAAGAGGCAATGTGATAGAAGGGCATGGAATTATTCATGCACAAAGTGGATAAAAGTTTTCCTCCTTCCCGCATAGTGCCTGAACCCGTGGACATCTGAATGTTGGAAAATACAGGACAGATATAAAGCAATACTTTCCCACATAGGGCACAATTAAACTATGGAACTCGCTCCTAAGCAGGGGTGCCAACTTGAATAAAATATTTGGGCATTGCCCATTTACTTGGGTGGCCCCCCTCAAATACTTTATTGGGGTGGGGGGTGCCAAAGGGACCTTGGCCCCTAGGAGTTGGCTCCTATGCTCCTAACTTGGATTTGGTTGTGGCTATTACTGCCTGCCACTGTGTTGTCAGGCTAGTCTCTGCAGTCAGCTGCCTCCAATCTGGATCTGGCCAGGTTTGTAGTGTCAGATTAAAACCGCGGAGACCTCTAGGCAGTCGAAACCTGGCAGGGGGCGGGGGGAGGCTTGCAAATTATCTCCTAATACACTTTTGTAATTTTCTTTCAAGATCAAGTGAATAGTATTTTGAGCCACTGTCGTGGGGGCCCTAGAGGGCATGGCGCCTATAGACCTGCTCTTCCTATTTGGTAATCTGGCACTGAACATCTGAACATCTGGCTGGCCACAGAACAATTGACTTGATGGGTTTTCCGTCTGATCCAGGAGGGCAGGTGTAGTATTCCTACAGAACTTTGAATTAAAAGCTTTTTTTTAAAAAAAGAATCTTCTAAGTGCTTTAATGCCCTCCCCGCAACATCTCAGAGAACAAACAACATGTATTTTACTTCAGTATAAATGAATACATGCACATAAATAGCACCAACCCTTTTCCACCTGAATTGCCTCTTTTCAACATAATGCCACGCTTTTTTAAAAATTTGGCTTTGAAGTTTTACCCAGGTCTTACCTAACATCTTTTTGGGGGGCGGAAACCTGCAATGTGCATTGAAGAATGGAAAAGAAAAGAGAGCTTTGATCTCTGGAAAGTTTAGATAAAAGACTTCTCTTGCCCCTTCCTTCACCACATGGGGATTTTTCAAAAGCTGTTTTATGAAAAAGTTGTGCTTTTCTTTGCCATCTTATCATCCTCTTTTATGGTGATACGGCGTGCAAAGAATCCGCTTCTCATAAACCAATCCTATCTGGTGGGCCACAAACTAATTCCCATTCCCACTAAAATTTGGTTAGTTGCTCAACCAACCCAGAAAAGGCTGTATTCGGTTTAAAACCCTAACATTTTTTAGCTCATCAAAACCAGTCTCAGTCCTTTTGTTCTCCAGAGTAGCATCCGATCCACACAGAGGAACTTCACTATTACAGGCCCCTTACATTCCTCACACACCAAAATGAAATATTTATTTACTTCAGCTAGAATGGGGTTGGCGAAATTGGGTCCTCTCTGTTACTCATTTTTATTCAGTTCAGATTTTGGATATGCAGGCAATAAGGGGTGGGAAATTTACTTATAATTGCCTCCCTCTGCATTCTGTTAACAGATGCCTTACATCAACAAAGCAACACCCATTGCATTCAACCCAACGGGAAATTTGGCAGCTTTTGGCCATCAACAATGAGTCGCTAGCGCTGGCCACAGTGGGGGAAACTTCTTCTAAGTATAGGTCTTTGCTACAATTTTTTGCAGTTCACTACCGTTAACCCAAGTGTCTGCCTATTGCAGTCCTGGCTAGTCTTTGACTTACTATGATACTTGCCTAATCTTATAGGGACTTTTGTTGCCTGGAACTGCAGGAAATCTGTGTGGAGAGTGGTAAAAGGTAAAGGTAAAGGGACCCCTGACCGTTAGGTCCAGTCGCGGACGACTCTGGGGTTGTGGCGCTCATCTCGCTCTATTAGCTGAGGGAGCTGGCGTTTGTCCGCAGACAGCTTCCAGGTCATGTGGCCAGCATGACTAAGCCGCTTCTGGCGAACCAGAGCAGCGCATGGAAACGCTGTTTACCTTCCCTCCGGAGCGGTACCTATTTATCTACTTGCACTTTGACGTGCTTTCAAACTGCTAGGTTGGCAGGAGCTGGGACCGAGCAACGGGAGCTCACCCCGTCGCAGGGATTCGAACCGCCGATCTTCTGATCTGCAAGCCCTAGGCTCTGTGGTTTAGACCACAGCGCCACCCGCGTCCCGTGGAGAGTGGTAGGAACATAGAAAACTACCTGAGTCCATCTAGCTCAGTATTGTCTATGGCACCCAGCAGCAATTTTATAGGGTTTCGGATATGGGACACTCCCTGTGCTACCTCAAGACGCCAGGGATCGATCTTGCGACCTTCTGCATGCAAAGCAGGTGTCTTATCCCTGAGCTATGGCCCTTACTAAGAGTGCTTGTTGGGTTACAGCAGTGGGGTTGTTTGGCTTGGTAAGTCACGACTTGTATAGTTCAACTGACATCAACTCTATTTTCTGTAACCTACATTAACTACTCCTGCCAACCTAGCAGTTCGAAAGGACATCAAAGTGCAAGTAGATAAATAGGTACCGCTCCAAGCGGGAAGGCAAACAGCGTTTCCGTGCGCTGCTCTGGTTCGCCAGAAGCGGCTTTGTCATGCTGGCCACATGACCTGAAAGCTGTATGCCGGCTCCCTCGGCCAATAACGCAAGATGAGCGCCGCAACCCCAGAGTCTGTCACGACTGGACCTAATGGTCAGGGGTCCCTTTACCTTTACCTTAACTACAGCGAGTGACAATTTGGGTGTTGTTGTTTTTTTTATAAAAAGGAACTTCTTCCAAAATGAAAGCCCATTCATTTATTGAAAACCTGTTTGTCATCCTTTGCAAATCAAGGACGGATCATGTATCCTGTTTTAAACTATTCTGTGCAAAGTGATATTAAAAATTAAGAGAGAGAATGCAGATTCACATAAAAAAAATTTTTTTTACTCGTACATAGTAGTTTGCAGTGAAAAATTCCTATTACTGAAGGAGAGAAACAAATACAAGTCAGGCAAGCTTATACATCAGTAGTGAAAAGTGTCCCTTCTCAGTGTGCCTCCATCCCGTAAATTTGGTTTCGATGGCATGCAGCTCCTCTAATCATAGATACATGATTTTGTAAAATGAATGCAGAAACCAATGTTTTTGAGAGTACTAAAAAGTGGAAATTAATTAACACACAGGAAGGCAACAAACATAAAATAAATTAAAGGCATGAATAGAAGCTTCTTTTTATATACAAATATCCTTTGGGTTTTTTTTTTCCTTTTAACTTTACTGACGCCGACTGTACAAGCATTACAATTCCTAAGCAAAATAAAAATAAAAATGTACAAAGTCTTGTTTTAATTTTTTTAAAAAATGGGAAAGGAGATAGCTTAATAATGTCAGCTCCCCAGCAAGAGGAACCAACCCTTTGAAGCTGCAATATAACTCTATTGAGCTGGAAATGAAAGCTTTCCACTCCATTCCAAGCTTTAGAGTTTTGCTTGAATAAAAGAAAGATGCACAGTGTTCTATTGGCAGAGACTGGAAGGCACTTCGTATCTTCTGCGAGATGCATAGCAATCATATGTCAAAGTCCATCCCAAACGCTGGCCTTTCCAGGTAGTGTGGTCAAGGCGCACACATTTGCACGCATTGCATTCAGCACCAACTTCCTCTGACAAAAGCAGATGCTACTCCCAATTTTTCATCTGCAAGCAGGAGACCAAATAACTCTCAACCTATGCACTGTTTGCCTGCTAATCCGATTGCCTAGCCATGATATATGTTTGCAGGCTGGATAGTTTATAATTCCTGAAGGGCATGGGCTAATGACTCAACCTCTGCTTAGTCTTTGGTCCCGCTGAATAAAGATGAGCTCGTGGATATGCAGTTAAGCGGCCTTGTGCTGCACTCGATATGTCTATACAGTATTGCTCTAAAGCTATGAAAGTGGATGTCACTGAGCTGTCATGATTTCATACGTAGCACGAGCGCAGGGACAGCTAGATCAAGAATTACATGAGAAAGCCATTGCTAGCAGGGAGGGAAGACGAAGCAGGAAACTCAGAAGTGCAAGATACAGGAATTCATTGCAGCCATGAATAAATCATCTGTTATGGGATGCAACCGTTTTTCTTCCAAATGTATGTAGCTTCTCATGGTCCACATAAGGAAATGTGGTTTTGCTGTAGGCCTACAGTAATACCTCCACGAATGTCTGCCTTGTCTAGCATCCGTTCCGACGAACGTCCATGGCAAACCCGGAAGTATCGGAACGGGTTCCTTCCAGGTTTGCCACTTGCGCATGTGCAGTGCGCACGCTTGCACAGACACGGCGCTTTGTCTTGCGTCCCTTTCCGCCAGCGGCTGGGGCTCCAGAACGGATCCTGGTCACTAAACAAGGTACGACTGTAATTGGAACCTACGATATGATTTTGTATCCGCTCGATTATTGGCTTTTGTGAACTCGCGCTCTCCTTGCGCCAGTGCTATTTTGGGGAGGGACTGCACTCTGTTCCTAAACAGTGAGGGCTGCTCTAAATGTGATACAGCACATTTTGGGGGTGGGGAGGATGACCCAGGCAGGGCCCTGGGCATTAGGGATTTTGTATGCTGCCTGCCTGAGAATTGCAGGTGGACAGAACAGGTCCTGCTTGAGATTTCCCCATCAGCATCTGGCTGACTCCCTTGGCCTGATCCAGCACGTTTCTTCATACATTCTTCTTTCAACTGGCTTGCAGGCACCTGCACACATGACATTAGCATGCCAAGTATCCATTCCTTACGAACACACGGTTCTAGCAGGCTGAAATTGCATACACGAGTGCTAGTGATGAGGTTCATACGTGTGTCACTGAGCACGTGGAACCTCGCACCAGGAAGCTGAAAAAGGCAGACACACGGTCATGTTTCAAATCACACCCGACAGGGCTTAACTACCAGCGCAAGGAGCTGCCCATTGCACAAGGAAAGTGTAGGAAACCTTTGGCCCTCCAAATGTTGCTGGCCTCCAACTCCCATCAGCCCCAGCAAGCATGGCCAATGGCATGGGGTGATGGGGGTTGTAGTTCAGCAATATCTGGAGGGCCATGGTAACCTCCTGGGAGTCCCCTACTTTTCTCTTTCGCATTCACCACTTTCCTGCAAAGACCAGCACTAGGTCAATGAGTAGGATTTTGGTAGATTTACTTGCCTGTGCATATCGATCTTTAGTAGTTATGCAAAGAGGAAAAATATTTTTTTGCTTGCAACATAAAGGTTTCCATTACTCTGTGAAAGGAAGCCCTTGTCTGTGTAGAGGCACGCACAAACACAGAGCACTTCTGACATGCCACAACAGGGAAACAAACACCTCACACTAGATTTTCTTAGGCTCTTTGCATAAGTCAGAACCGACTGAGTTGTTCAGCACTTTGGGAAGTTCTCCTGTAACCTAAGGCTGAAAAGCTTTGCTTTAGACGCATAACATATAATCTTATATCTCCTTCACCACTAGATTCTAAAAGAGTGGATTTGAAAAACCAGCAGTTTTGATGAACCATTTACAAAGCTTTGTACAGAAATATACGAAATGGTCTTCCTGCCAATCTTCATATCATCTTGATGAGTTCTTTGCAGATTTCATTCTCCCCCCCACCCCCATGCATAGCTTGCAACAGCAAGGTATGTTGCTTGCTCTACCGGTGCTGAGCTTTCCATTCCCCCCACCACCATATTCTCACAGTAAGAAAGTTACAGTCTAGTCCTTCCACATTGTGGTAACCTATGGTGTGTTCCTTCTTGGCTCCTGCACGCCTTTTCATTCATACTTGTTTATAAATCTTTGGAGAATGAAATGCATTGGCAGTGCAAAACGGGGTCAGGGGGGGGGGACTGTTAAGCAACAAAGTCAATGCAGGAGGTGTTTTGTTTTTTTAAGATAAGGCTTCTTGGGTTGCAGGGGAGGGTATTATCTGCAGGCGCAGGATTCCACTGTCATGTTTGGGTAGACTTTGAGTACCACGTTCTTGTTTTCATCGAAGAATAAGATGCTGAGAGATGACATCTTGTCTGGGACGCAGCAAGGCTCTGGAATCCCAGAGACCACACCCACAGCTCTCACAATGCTTTGGATAGTTGCATGGTTGGAGGGCTTCAAGGCCTGCAGAAGAGAAGAACAGCAGTTAACCGGACTGGGAACACACCGTGTTTAACCGATCCTTTACAGCAGCAGCACCGTGAATAGATCTGCAGTGTTTAATCGCCAAGGCTTCCCTGAAGGAACGATGGTTTATTCTGATGCTTTAGTTCTGATGGCTCTTTTGCAATTTGTTGTTGCGGTTCTGGCATGAATATTTTGCCCTTACGACTGCGGTTTGAACAGGGATCGCTCCGTATTTCAGGATTGTTAGGATACGTGGGTTTGTTAGCCACCTTGATTTTCCTTTGAAAATAAGGCAGGATACACACACACACACACACACACAAACACACACACACACACACACACACAATATTAAATAATAAATTCACTGTATGTCCTAATATCTCAGTTTGGTTTGGCATTATTTCAGGTTGATTAGAGATAAAGTGACTTGGAAGGCTTGCAGCTCCCAGTCCTACACGTGTTTATGTTTACAGAGTTCGATGAGTTCCTCGGGCTACTGTACACCCTCTGCACATAGGTTAGCATTACTAATTAATTCTTCACATTACAGTTTATGTAAGTGAAAAAACCACCAATCAAGCCATCTTATTGGACACTGTACACCTTCCTTAACTGATCTGAAAACCAGCTCTGATATAGAGCAAGTGGTTGGTGACCCAGGGTTTGAAATAGCTGCCGTGTTGGATATTACTTATCAAATGCAATTTACGAACCGTTTGCCTGTCAAAGTGCCACCCTTTGTATGTAGGATTATCACTTATCAAATAAAATTCACAAACCGCTGCATGCCGTCCTTCCTCTTAAGAGCTCATAAAAGGAGGCTGCCCAGTTTAGACTTGACATACTCTGCATTGTCTATAAAAGTGCAGGGGCTGAATGTGGTTCTCTCTGTTTGGCCCTTTGGACTCTCAAGTCACAAACCCTCTTTCACCTGTCACCAGCCCAACATCACACCTGCCCAGTGTTTTTGTCTGGTTGGAATGTGTTCTCCAGCTCTGATAATACTTTTTGGTTGCCTGGAGGATGGAGAGAGGTGTGTGAGATCTGGGTAGATACTAGCCTACTGTACAAAGGTAAAATTTACATGTAATTCTCTGCCCTCTTTTGCCTCTGGCCCCACCAGTGGCCATGCAGAGGGAGGGAAATGGACGGAGTACGCATGCGTACTCAACTGCCCAACAGCGTCTGTGTCACCCAGAAGATCGTAGCTGCAAAGAAAAGAAAAGAGAAGCTGTTCCATTGTTTGGAGAGATCACTTCCTGGTTCACACAGAGAAGCCATTTTCAATGGAGCCCAGCAAGAGAAGCGCAGAGATATATTGAGGCAGCGCTGGGTGTTGAAATTTTGCACCCCTAGGAATTTTGTGCTCGGGGCAACTGTCTCTGTGCACATACCCCATGCTCTGCCACTGGGCCTCACCCACTGCTGGCATGTGCCAACCACCCTTCCTGTGAAGGCTGCCTAGAAGGAAATGTGCCCATTGGGCAGAAAAATGTTTCCGCCTTGATCTGTTTTCTGCAATTATTAGTAGCAACACAAAGTGCATCTTGCCGAACATGCACATTAGCGGCCATGTCTATGCAAAATCAGGTTTCCTAACTGGATGTGGGAACATGCATACAAATTGATGGTGTCCATATGGTTTTCCCAGTAGTGATGTATGGAAGTGAGAGCTGGAGCACAAAGAAGGCTGATCGCCGAAGAATGGATGCTTTTGAATTACGGTGCTGGAGGAGACTCTTGAGAGTCCCATGGACTGCAAGAGGATCAAACCTATCCATTCTGAAGGAAATCAGCCCTGAGTGCTCACTGGAAGGGCAGATCGTGAAGCTGAGGCTACAATACTTTGGCCACCTCATGAGAAGAAAAGACTCTGATGTTGGGAAAGATTGAGGGCACAAGGAGAAGGGGACGACAGAGGATGAGATCGTTGGACAGTGTTCTCGAAGCTACCAACATGAGTTTGACCAAACTGCAGGAGGCAGTAGAAGACAGGAGTGCTTGGCGTGCTCTGGTCCATGGGGTCAAAAAGAGTCGGACACGACTAAACAACAACAACAACATGTTCCCCCAGCTGACTCCAGTTATCAGGACTGCATGTTTGTAGCCCAGAAAGCAGCAAAGCTGGAATACGAGCCAGCTCTTTGGGAGGAAAGAGGGGACTGGATTCTGTCCCCTCTCTGCCCCTTCCCCATCAAACAGGCGGATTCCAGCTCCCCTTATCACGCTATGCATGGCTATCTGTGGCTGTTGCACATGCACTTTGTTGGATTTGGCCTCTCACTCCATTCAAGTGCTGGCGGGTAAGATGTGTTTTTAATTTCAGTGCAAGATGCAATTTCCCTCCCGGTAATCTTTAAATTCCTCTCCAAAATGGAACGTAATGCCAGCAGAACTCTCTCCCTTTCCGCAGATGATTTGCTGAAATGGAAGGTGTAGCAGTTTATAAAAGAGATCTCTCTTTTTGCATCCCCAAAATGGGGAAAAGGGGGTTCCCCAATGCGCTGCCAGTCAATATCTTACACAAGAATAATTTGCAATATATTGCTCTCTGTCTTATGCTCAGTCTTATGTTCCTCCCCCAGTGTTCCTGTTAAAGGATGTAATGCCTCAAATGTGGGGTGGAGTGGGGCAGGGAAGAGGAGGAGACCTTAGAGCCCATTGTCTGGATTTCTTTTCCAGAAACCTTTCTAGAGGTCCCACATCTTTAGAGTATGGACAAAATGAAGTCAAGAAAACAGGAGAAGACTATTTTACTGCAGGCATACGGATTAGGGCAGAGAAATGAAGGCTCTTATGCTATCCCTAGACGTGCGCAGGAATTTTCTAAGGTCCTTTTGCTCTCACCGAATGCCAGGAACAAAAGGTTGCATTAGGGATCCATGAAATATCCATTGTGTCTTATGAGCTAGAAGGAATTGGAAACAGGTGCTCTGCTTATGTCGAGTCTATTTTATTAGGAACGCTGGGAGGTTATGCTTCTCCAAAGTCAATTACAGTTTCTGAAAGGGGTTGTGAGTTTATTGTTCTGCTTTTGTGGTTTTATGCACAAAATAGCAATAAAGATGTTTGCTGGCCCCCGGTACCCTTCCTGCATGGTTGTGGTATGAGAGCAACTACTCTCCGGTTGACGCAGAGCCTTGCTTGGATGCGGTTTTAAGTTTAAATTTAAAACTCTTGGTTTTCCCTTCCAGGCACTGCACTAAGAAATATGAATGAAACTCTTGTTACTCAGAGCCAGCCTAGACATTCAACAGAATCAAGCTGTAAAGTTTTTCCTGGTCTTCAGGCTATAGTAAAATAGCATGTCAAGGAGGATTCCCCCCCCTCCGCTGTTCATTTTCTATGTGCAGTTTTTATATGAACATACAGTGCGGCACTTAAAGCAAGTATTACTGGGAAACAGAGCCAGCCAATATGGTGTTCCAGAGTTTGCTGCCCCAGAGTTTGCTGAACTGCCCCAGAGTTTGCTGAACTACAATTCCCATCATCCCTAGCAATTTGTGTTGCTGCCTGGGACCAATGAGAGTTGTCGTCCAAAGCATCACATGGGCTACTCATCGTGTAAACTGACCCACAGGGTCATACTAGATGTGATGGTGGAAGTTCTATGTGTTTAAACACAAAATAGATGGTGACAGCAGTCACGAAATTAAAAGACGTCTGCTTCTTGGGAGAAAAGCAATGACAAACTTAGACAGCATCTTAAAAAGCAGAGACATCACCTTGCCACAAAGGTCCGTATAGTAAAAGCTATGGTTTTCCCAGTAGTGAGTATGGAAGTGAGAGCTGGACCATAAAGAAGGCTGATCGCCAAAGAATTGATGCTTTTTAATTATGGTGCTGGAGGAGACTCTTGAGAGTCCCATGGACTGCAAGAAGATCAAACCTATCCATTCTGAAGGAAATCAGCCCTGAGTGCTCACTGGAAGGACAGATTGTGAAGCTGAGGCTCCAATACTTTGGCCACCTCATGAGAAGAGAAGACTCCCTGGAAAAGACCCTGATGTTGGGAAAGATGGAGGGCACAAGGAGAAGGGGACGGCAGAGGACGAGATGGTTGGACAGTGTTCTCGAAGCTACGAACATGAGTCTGACCAAACTGCGGGAGGCAGTGGAAGACAGGAGTGCCTGGCGTGCTCTGGTCCATGGGGTCACGAAGAGTTGGACACGACTAAACAACAACAACAACAACAACAAACACAAAACTGCTTTGATCATGGCACGTGTCTGAGCGAGGAGAAGGGAATCCTTCTGCCTGCCTGAAGCTTCTCTCCTGAGCTACTGTTCTCCTCAGCTGAAGTCTGACCCTGGAAGTGGGCTCAGCTATCCAAAAAGTTCTTTGGGAGCTATAAGCATCAGCAGGCCCAGAGAGAGTTGAGTTTCATGCCACCTTCTTCCCGTTAGAATCAGATTGCTTATTCACATATTTGGTACATTTGTAGCATATATTTCCTTCAAAGTGTTCAAGATGGCATTACATTATTTATTTGCAAAAATATTTGTGCACAGGCAATGACCGATGCATCCTTGATCGCATGACACCAAACCCAGAAGTGACCTGAAAGCATTATTAAAAGTAACTGAAAGGGTGGAACTGGGTGGGGCAGAATATTTTACACAGGCTCCACCAGAACTGACACATGGGGATCCGGAACGTAACCCCCTGCACAAAACAAGGATTGCCTGTATCGCCATACAGTGGTATCTCTGGTTACGAACTTAATCCATTCCGGAGGTCCGTTCTTAACACGAAACCGTTCTTAACATGAGGCACACTTTTGCTAATTGGGCCTCCCACTGCCGCCACTGCTGCACAACCTCCGCTCACATCCCGGGGCAAAGTTCGCAACCAGGAGCATCTACTTCCAGGTTAGTGGAGCTCGTTACCCGAAGCCCCAGATTTACAGAAGCTGCCCCAGTTTCTGATTTGATCTCAGAATGTTCTCCTTTTCCTTAGGACACCCCTATTTTCATTGGAGAAATGTTGGAGGGTATGGAATTATGTGACCCTCTGAGTCAAGGAGATAAGTAACTATACAACCTTTAGAAGACAACTGGAGGCAGCCCCATACGGGGGAAGTTTCTAAACGTTTTATTATGTATTTATATACGTTGGAAGCCGCCCAGAGTGGCTGGGGCAACCCTGTCAGATGGGCTGGGTGTATATACGTATATAATAAACTTGTTGTTGTTGTCAGAATAGGATGTCCCTGTTTTCATTGGAGAAATGTTGGAGGGTATGCCTGAAGGCCAGTAACAAAAGCGGGTGTGGCTCTTACCTTTGCACCATAGGTTGCATTTCAGCCACACATAAAACCAGAGGGTTGCTGCACACACCCAAACCTTCCATCCATGCAAACATGCAGCATTGTCACAGGTCAATGACACATTCCATGCAGGCAAAAGCACTCCAGGAGGGTGTGACCTGAAGGGATTCCCAAGGGCCATCTAGAGAGGCCTGGGGCTCACATTTGCCTCCTGGGCTTGAGGTTCTCTCCATCACCCCTGAGCTATAGAGTAGAGAAGAAAGAGGAATTCCTTTTCAGAAGCAATTTTTTGGTCCTAGCTTTCCCTTTGAGTAGCAATTCTTTATGTGTGGGACTATTGGAATGCCCAGTCCTCTGCCTGCAGTACTTTTCGGCGCATATATTTGTCTCCGCATTAGAGCAGCTCCAGACTTTGCACAACAGCCACCTTTTGTGTTGCGCAGGTGTTTCCTGTAGAAAACACATGAAGTGTAAAAAAAAATATGATGAGTGTCCTCAGACACCTACGGACATGTTTTTGGGAAGCTAGATGAAAGCAGGGCTGTTAAGACAGACAGAGTGGTAATGATTCAAATCCACATGGATTTCCCCTCTCCACCTCTTCGTTTTTATTATCTCCCCCAGCTCCCAGCTGGTCTGCATCTGGATATCCAAGATGCCTATCCGAGCAAGAGAGGGTTAATGGAAACACAGCAAGGAAGGGGAAAAGGAAGAAGTGTTAGTAGTTACAAAGGAGCAGAGGAAGCTGCCTTGTATCAAGTCACGCCATTAGTCCATAGGAATGGAAGAAGAATTTGGTTCAGTTCACATTTGAAGGCAAACCGACTGAACTTGCACTTAAGATGCTGAGCCGTCTTCTGAAAAAAATAAGCAAACCAAAACGCAACAATCCTTCCCCGGTTTGCGCTTCTCTGAATTTTGCAATGGAGCTCTCCAGCCAAGTAATGTGTATTAAAAAGCACATATTAAGGTGGATGTAAATGCATATATTAGTGAAAACGACATATAAAAGTGCATTATGTTAGGGAAAATATCGCACAAAGGTGCATTAGATAAGGGATAATCACTTTGCAAAAATGTGAAGTCCTCATTGCCCAAGTAGCGAAATGGTTAGAGAATGGCGCTGATAATGCCAAGGTTGCAGGTTCAATCCCCCTATGGGAGGGCTGCATATTCCTGCATTGCAGAGGGTTGGAGTAGATGGCCCTCAGGGTCCCCTCCCACTGTACAGTTCTATGAGAAGACTGGCATTGCATTGCAAGTGCATTGCAAAATTCAGAGAAGTGCAAATTTCGCAGGATGGCTGGACTTTGGCGAGCAAACCAAATGCAAACTGCATTTAATGTCTCTAATGCACATCTCTAGGCCCCATCCAGGCACTGACCAGAACCAGCCCTACTTATTTTCAACCAAGTGGATACACCACATGCCTTTCCTCTAGTTCCCTTGAAAGGAAGAGGTCTACCAGAAGCAATCCCTTGAAACATTATATGGGGAAATGACAAAATCTTTTGTTTCGCGGGTCTTTAGGGGACTCTAACATGATTTTTATTTGCTGTTCTTCTGCTTAAATGTAGTTGTTACTGGTGTTTATTTTTTTGCGATTTTTTGTGGCTTTATACGCAGTATTCTTGGGGTGTTGTTTCAAATTGTAAGCAGCCTTAAGGGCTTTGTGAAAGGTCAAATGTTGGCGGAATAACAAAAAAATAAAGGCCTATTAATAGTTAGAAACCCAAAAATATAAAATAAAAGCACACCATTGTCCTACGGCATCAGCAGCAAAGGAGAATTCCTTCCCAAACCAAAGGCAGCCATCTGCACACACCATTCCAGGCACAGAAACTGATGAAATAGGCAATGGAATCTTACTTCAACATGGGCAATGAGTCAGAGTCATTCACTGTACTTGAGGGCCACAGGGTCAAGCACCTCGTTGCTGCCCCCCAACATCAGCTGCCTGAGTTGGTCACCTCACTCTGCCTAATGATAGGGCCGGTTACAGGTAGGTAGCCGTGTTGGTCTGGGTCGAAGTAAAATAAAAAAATTCCTTCAGTAGCACCTTAAAGACCAACTAAGTTTTTATTTTGGTATGAGCTTTCGTGTGCATGCACACTTCTTCAGATACAGTGAAACTAATGATAGGGCCGACATGGGCAGGGGCACCCAAGAGTTGTGAAGAAGAAGAAGAAGAAGAAGAAGAAGAAGAAGAAGAAGAAGAAGAAGAAGAAGAAGAAGAAGAAGAAGAAGAGGAGGAGGAGGAGGAGGAGGAGGAGGAGGAGGAGGAGGAGGAGGAGGAGGAGGAGGAGGAGGAGGAGGAATAATAATAATAATAATAATAATAATAATAATAATAATAATTATACCCCGCCCATCTGGCTGGCTTTTCCCAGCCACTCTGTGTGGCTCACAGAATATGTAAAACATAATAAAGCATCAAACATTAAAAACTCCCCAATTCAGAGCTGCCTTCAGATGTCTTCTAAAAGTTATGTACAGTGGACCCTCGGGTTACGTTACCCATGGAATCCAGGTGGTAGCTGAAACTGATGATGCTGTGAAACATCCCATGCCAATGGCGTGATTTCTTCTCCACCCTAGTGGAACCTCGTGGCTTAGGGCAACCTGCTCCCCAACCAAAGCACTTATTTTCCAGCACACCAAATTTTAGAAATGGGCTGCAACTTTTATAAAGCACTAAACACGGTTGTATTTTTAAATATATATTTTGAGAAATGGGCATGCAGGGGATATTAGGGATGATTAACCAGGCAGTCACGAGTTCGCACATTATTATTACCCAATAAGCAATTTATAGCATATTTGAATTCTGTACAAAAGCCTGCTGTAATTCTCCCCTGAAACTTTTTATATCTTTGTGTAAATCCGTTCTGGATTCTTACTTAGCCTTTAGGAGAGAGAGAGAGAGAGAGAGAGAGAGAGAGAGAGAGAGAGCCCACTTACTGCATACTATGGTTTAATAACAATCAAGCTGGATTTTATTGACATTTTTAAGAAAGCCACGTGCAGTTTGTTAAAAGGATGGGGGTTGCATTTTTCCACACTGTGTAGCGATAAAGCAAGATTAAAAAACGAGAGAGAGAGAGAGAGAGAGAGAGAAATACTGTACCTTTGGAATCGGGAACTGGCATTCACCTGAGCAATAATATGCATCAAAAGATTTAGGGGAAATAATCCATTCGCTCCAGCCAATATCTGCAAAATCCACTTTGAGGTAGCGCCGTGAGCAGAATCTGGGTTCATTCCACTGCTTCCTCCTTGCCTTTTTCAGGGTCTGCTCATCAAACTGCAGCGTCTGG
This sequence comes from Zootoca vivipara, assembly GCF_965207765.1. Classification (NCBI taxonomy): domain Eukaryota; kingdom Metazoa; phylum Chordata; class Lepidosauria; order Squamata; family Lacertidae; genus Zootoca; species Zootoca vivipara. Next base: position 63,216,796 of record NC_142583.1, read on the forward strand.
CTTTTCTGGTGGTTGTTCTTTCTCTGCTTCTTCTTGTTCTTTGCCCTCTCCGCCAGCCGGGGCTGCAGCGTTTTGTAGTGCTTCCTCTCCTCCCAACCTTCGTCTTCGCTGTACTGGTACTCGGCTCCCGGGAGCTCGTTGTTCTGCAGAGGCAGCAGGACGCTGGCGGAGCGCTTTTGCCGCCGTTCCCCCAGCCCGCGTTTCAAATGGCTGTCTAATTTTGGAAAGCTGGCTGGAAGTGGGCTCCAGTGCCCTTGCAAGCTGGAGACGACACTCTCGGGCTCCGAAATCGCAGAGTCATTTGCGTAAACGAGAATGTACGGCTCGTAGCTGGGATGCATGTTCTTCCAGGTGTGCCGGCCGACAGAGGCCATTTTGACTCCAATGAGCAGGTCGTTGTTTTGCTTTGCCTTACTCAAGACTTGAGTAATGTTCTTCCACTGCCAAGAAAGGATGTCCCGAAAAGCAGTGGAGATGTTGATGGAGTAATGCCCCAGGGTCCGAGTTTGGTTTCCCGATGGAGGAAAACTCAACAGCGAGAGGCTGATCTGCATGTCGGCCTTCCTGTGCCCATGGCGAGAGCAGCCCTTGATATGAGGGCAATTATTGCTCCTGTTATGGAGATCCCCAACATAGTAATGCAACAGGGCAGACAAGATGTTTTCAGACTTGGTGAGGGAGGTCAAGTTAAAAACCCGCACTTCTTTGTTGCCCGGGATCCCTAGGAGAAGAGAAAAACATTTGTGTGAGGATAGAAAAGGCCAGGTGTCTGTCTGCCTGTGGCTATCATGCAAGTCACTTTAACACAAAATTTCATTTTTAATTGCAACAGATATTCATTCATTTCCTTTAACTGATTCATCTTGGCCTATAGATAAAACAGGACTTCAGCTGATCAATGGGCAAGGATGCATTTTCATCAATGGGGATGAGGTGGGAAGGACACACCAGATTTTGCTTTGCTACTTTCTTGGAACGAAAAAGAAAATGTTACCGGTAAATATAGAGGTGGGAATTTAATAACTAACAAGCCCGAGCTTGCCTTTTCCTCCTCCCTCCCCAACCGTTTTCCTCTCGGGTTGTGTCTTTAGAATGTAAGCCTGAGGACAGAGACTGTATTATTGCTGCTATACTGCATCATCACTGATATTTTAAAGACACCCTGCCCTGGAAACCGTGTTTTTTGTTTTTTGTTTAAACTGAGGAGCAGAATCAAAGTGCTTTAAGTAAATAACTTAACGAATAAAATTGTCCATTCTCCAACATAATACAAAAAGCAACCATATCCACAGATGATTCCTCATTGAAGGGGGTTGGACTAGATGAACCTCAGGGTCCCTTCCAACTCTACAATTCTATTATCATAGAATCATAGAACACAATTCTGAGTACATGCCTCCCCAGGTGTTAATCCAACTGAGCTCACTTGGGCTTACTTTGAAGTGAGTGAGTATGGAACTGTAACCTGAAAGCAGCTTCACGCATCTAAAAATGAAATTCCTGCAATTATTAGTATTATTATTCCCTATGTTTCCTCCAAGGATCTTAAGTTGGCCCAACACCCTAACCACTACACCACACTGTCTCTCGTGATTTACATTCATGCGGGCACACTCATCAGGATTCTGGGATTTGCTGTAGGAAGGGATGGGAGAGAAAATCAGTTTAGTTTGCGTTTTAATGCCAGTTTGCATTTTAACACCAATCAACTTGCACTTCCCAAAATAAGACGCGGACTGAAACACGGGTTTCCTCTGAAAAATCACTCTTGCAATGCAGTTCTCCATCAAATTAACTGGACACAAATGTGCATGTTAGGGATATTATATATATTGAACAAAACAGCACACGAAAATGTGAGTATTGGGTGGTTGGAAAAAGGAGAATCTGAAATTGATGGATTCATCCATTCCTAGCTGTAGCTCCCTGCTGCATGTAGATAACGTGGCAAGCACAGGTTTTGCAGCCTTGGAATGTGTGAAATAGCCTTTCGTCTGCGAAAATATCCAGAGTGTTAAAATATGTGTTTCCCCTGTTTGTCCTCTTTTGGTTGGACAGGAGTCCAGCCGCTTGTGCTGGAGCTATGGAAGTTAGTCACACAGCACCTAACGGAGAAGAGAGGGAAAGTATGTCCATCCAAAGACTGACATTATCTGCTTTAATGAAACAATCCTGTTTGCAGCTGGCTTGGAGGGGGTGTTAAAGGGGGAGATTTAATAATAATAATAATAATAATAATAATAATAATAATAATAATAATTTATTTATACCTCACCCACCTGGCTGGCTTTCCCCAGCCACTCTGGGCAGCTCCCAATCGAATATTAAAAACACAATATAGCATTAAACATTAAGAACAGGGCTGCCTTCAGATGTCTTTTAAAAGCAGGATAGTTGCTTATTTCCTTGACATCTGACGGAAGGGCATTCCACAGGGCAGGCGCCACTACCGAGAAGGTCCTCTGCCTGTGAGGGAACCGCCAGAATGCCCTCGGCGCTGGATCTCAGTGTCTGGGCTGAACGATGGGGGTGGAGACTGCTGGGACACCCCCCCCCCCCAAAAAATGCTCAGAATTATAAAGGCAAATTGTAAAGTCTGCAATCTTAGCTGGGAAGAAAACTGCTGTTCTAGCTGGTGCTTCTTGTCTTCCATTTTGGAGCTCCAACCATTTAAACAGCTGCAGAGTGGCATCTGGAAGCAACCTTAGTGCTCTGCGACCTATAACAACTTTTTAAACCCTCTTATAAAATTGGTGAGCTCATACAGACAATCAAAAGAGCACAGAGTGGAGACTCTCGTCCCTAGATAGTTTGGTCAGTGATCTCACCCTTTTAGGATTTTTGCATACTTCAGGTGTAGGTTAGTAGCAAAATGGCCATCTTTACCCAAGAGCCGTTTGCATCATCGGTACCGTGGCAATTGCTGAACTCCATGTAGAATTTAAACCAGTGTTCAGAGCACGTTGTGAAAAAATGATGAAGTGAAATTCAAACAAGAGGGTCACGTTCTAGTTTTAAAGCCATTCCACTAAAGATACCCAAAGCAAGTTTCATGTTGTTTTAAAAACTTGCTGCTCTTCATCAATAGATGTCACTGTTTTCCTGCATTTTCAGCTAGCAACTGTTAGGGAAACTCTTGCAAGCTGGTTCTTGGATGCTGTCACCACAGATGCTGTGATGTTACATTAGCTTTGATTTAGAAAAGGCAGAAAGGAACACATGTCTATAACTCTGGAAGAGAAGTGGGGGAAATAATTTTTTCATGGAGCAGATACGCAGTTTGCTAATCATCATCTTTTGAATCATGGACAGCAGCCCAAGTAGAAAGCACGACCCAGAAGCCAAACCACAAGACGAAGACAAGCGATGCTCAAATTGCTTTTTTTACATTTCCCATATTTGTAGCTCTAATGTAATGCCTGCACAAACTGGAAAGCAAACTGGATTAAAAATAACTCTCTTCTGCTTTCAGCCCCGCATTAGCAGCGTTCACACAACTGACAAGTGCCAGGCCAAAACAGCAAACCCAGGTAAACTTGCTTGTCCGTCTCATCTAATGGGATTTAACTTCCCAAGTTACCGTTTAAGACTGGGGCATGGGGTGGGGTTGCTTCTTCTTTTCAAAGCATCCCTTGATTTCAAAAACAGGGCCCAGAGCTGCATTTTTCATTCTGTTGCAACCTCTTTGATTGGTTTGCATGGCCCTGGTAAAACTATAAAAATATGAAGGTGCTACGTTGCAGCAGCAGCAGCGAGGGCAAAGGTAGCCAAAGTGATACCGCCCCCATTTGTTGCTGGACTACAACGATCTGGACTACAATGATCAGGAGTGATGGGAGTTGTAGTCCAGCCACATCTGGAGGGCCACAGGTTCCTGGGGGAAGGTATTGTTTCGGGATGATTTTAAAGCCAGGAAACTGTAATGTTTTTTGCTTTACTGGGTCTTGACTGTTTTTAACTGGAAATTTTGCGCATGCATGCATGCGCGCACACGCGCACGCTCACACACACACACACACACACACATGCCTGCCTTGGGTCTTCAGGATGCAGTAGATATAAATCAAGCACGTAATTTTTTTGTTTCAATTAACAAAATTTATGCTGCTGGGTTGCAACAAAACTTCTAAGTACTGTACATTTAGTGGCCAGAACCATATTGGAAGAATCAACACGGCTGTAGGACGATCCTGGATATCAGATTCCTTTAGATTTTTATTTGCAGCAGTAAGTTAAAAGCAAATAACTTATCGCAAGCGTGTTCCTTACTCCATCGCTGCCAACCCCTGTTCATTTTCCTCCTCCTGCCATTTTGGGCACTTTCACACGGCTGAATCAGTCTCCGTATTGGCACAGGGCTGATTTTGCTTAACTATGAGTCAAACGTGTCAAAGCGATGATGGAGTGATGGATGGATGTGGACAGATTTTTGCAGAAGGGCTGCTTTGTACCCTCCCCCCACCCCCCACACGCCTGATTGCCAATTTCACATGTGCTTCACATATGGTTTGTGGGAATACACACGGAATATATATCCAGCCCCATGATAGGAAGTAATGGGTCTGCTTCTGCTTGTGGAGGGGGGAGCTTCTGCTGGCCCAACTTTGCGCTGAGAAAGCAACACTTCAGGATGGGGCAGGCTGAGGAAGCACAATTATTTCCAAACCACAATATTTAAACATTATTGATGCATGACACTGGGGTTGCAGTTGCAATGAAAGACTTTAGGAGTGTGAGATCAGGAAGCATTGGGAAACACTGTAATAGGTGCATTCAACAGGTAAATAAATACCTACCGCTCTATTCTGCTTTTCAGACCATTATTGTCTCCCAAAGCAGCTCACATTAATTAAGTGGTGGTGGTGGTGGGGGGGGGCAGGATACATGAGGGAAGAGGAGCAGACAGGGAATTGATGGACTGGTTCCCAGTCCACTCACTAGCGACACTATAGAGAGCACAAGCCTTCCCTAAAAGCTCCTTGCCCACTCCTCAGGCAGCAAAATGTCTTAGGCCGGCCCTAAGACAGCTGTGTCGGTTGCCAGCCACTACTGTCTGCAGAAGCTGTCATGGGCTCAGAGAAAATGCCGTTTGCAAAGAGGGCTCACCGATGCAAAAGTAATAAATGTCTGTGCATCACAGCTTATTTGCTGCTTAAATGAAAATGAGAGAGAGAACCAAGGGAAGAAGCCCAGTACAGATGCTATTATGGTAGTGATACATCTCCGCCTAGTTGCCACAATAAATTAACCTGATTTACTTAGTGCCATCTGTTTGCGCTCAGTGTTCTGCAGAAGACACAAGGGTAGGTCTCTGCCTGAGGACCTAACGACACAAGGGAAACAGAGGAAGGTGAGGAAACTGAAGGTGAGACATACAGGGAAAGAATGTGCTTCAGTAATATGATTATGGTACATTACAGTAGGGCTGTTATACACCTCTATGGTGCAATTGCCTTTGGAATAGCGTGTGCAGTTCTGGTCACCTCGCCTAGAAAAGGGCACGGTGAAAATGGGTTGAGAAATGTCTCTCACCCTTCGTCATAAAGCCAGAACCTACGGGTGTTGGAAGTCTCAGGGCAGACAAAGGAAAGTACTTATCCACACCGTGCATAGTTAAAAAGTATGGAATTCACCCAGTGAATGCTCCCGCAGCCCGGGGGTGGGGCATAGCTGCCAAGTCTCCCGTTTTCCCCGGGAAATCCCCGTTTTTCCAGCTGTTCCTAGCTGAAAAAATTGAATTTTTTTGTTTTCCCCCGGTTTATTCTGGCGCGGCGGCCATTTTGGAACTGGGCAGAGCATGCTCAGAAGCAACTTTTGATGCTGCTCTGCCCAGTTCCAAAATGGCTGCAGTGCGACTTCTGGCGCGGCGTCCATTTTGGAACTGGGCAAAGCAGCATCAAAAGTCACTTCTGAGCATGCTCCGCCCAGTTCCAAAATGTCCGCAGCGCTACTTCCGGTCTGCTATTTCCGACATGGTCCCTTATTTCTCTGACAGCAACTTGGCAGGTATGGGGTGGGGTGCAAAGTGACCCCACTGCTCCCGGCCCGGCTGGGTGCAAGAATGCTGCTTTGGCAGCACACTTGCAAGGTGTCACCCACCCAAGGAGAGGGGCAGCAATGCCGCCACCAACTCTCCTCTCTCCGCCCCCCCCCCCCAGGTCAGGCTTGACCTGGGAGTGGAATGGCCGGCTATAGCCTGGCTGCTTGTCAGGGACAAGGGCTGAGTGAGCAGAGGGTGAAGAGCACCCTTTGTGCCTCACCCAACCCTCGTCACTGACAGGTGGGCAGGAGCACGCTGGGCGAGAGTGGGGTGCAGAGGGTGCTGGTCTTCACCTTCCATATTCACCCAGCTGTGCGGCGGGGATTTCTGCGGGAGGAGGTACACCTGGTTCGCATGCCCCTCCCCATTGTGGGCTCGGGGCAATGCCCCCTGGGACCCCCCCCCCCCAAGTTACACCAGTGAATTAACACACACACACACACACACACACACACACACACACCAAAGGAAGCAGAGATGGCCATCAACTTGGATGGCTTTAAAAGAGGATTAGACAAATTCATGCAGGAATAAGGCTATCAATGGCCGCTGTCTATGATGGCCACAGTCAAATACCAGTTGCTGGAATGGGGAGAGTGCTCTTGTGCTCAGGTTCCGTTGCTACTATCACTAACACATGTTTCTGGGAGCTAGAACAAGTCCACTAGCATGTGGCATGTTTACCTTTACAGGGGATATACTGACATTTTTATGGATTGCCAAATCTATCCCACGGGTGAAAAGGGATGCAATAATGAGGGCTGTTTAGTTATATAGTCATCATTAGCCCTACTTTAAATTAGATATTAAAGCAGCATGCTGGCCCCATATACTTATACACCAGCACTTCCATTATTAAAACCTTTTTTTGTGGCTTTATAACTCAGTCCCCAGTAGTGTGCTCTGAGGTGGAACTGAGAAGTAGAAAGCGCAAGCCTGCAAATGCTTTTTTTCTTTCAACCCTTACTTACGTAGTAACTCCTTCAGATTCCTCTCTCAGTTTGCTCTGTTTTCACTTCCCCGGTAATCCTCTATTATAAAAATAAAAAGTACCCTATGTACATTCAGTAAATTTGTTTATGAAATGGGGTGACACAAATTTTATTTACGCGTTTATGGGCTGCCCAAACTTCATTGAAACAAGCACAGCTGAAAGAACGGTGAAGGAAATTCTGTTTTCATTGCCCTCTTCCCCCTGTGAAAGAAAGAAAGAAAGAAAGAAAGAAAGAAAGAAAGAAAGAAAGAAAGAAAGAAAGAAAGAAAGAAAGAAAGAAAGAAATCCTTGTTTTTCTCTTCCCAACCCAATAGTGTTTGGTGCTTCTTAGTAAGGTTCACTATGCTTCATTTCCTGTGTTATTTTTGACTGGTGTTTCAAACTGAACTAAGAAAAAGAACAGCTCAAAAAAAAGTAGTAGGGAACCATATGGTTGTAATTGGCTCAAGGGCAGGTGTAATACCTGAAATGACTTTTCAGAGATCTAGGGTTTTGGGTTTGTTTTTGTTTTTTTAGTGTTGATGAAGTTAAATTACTGGTAACTGTGTTCATTAAATAGAAATGTTTGGTCTCTGTTCTGCCTTCTTTAAGTCTGCAGTCCTAAACACACCTATCTAGGAATAAGCCCATACATTGGGATCTGCTTCTGAGTAGACATGCACACAGGATTGCTAAAGAACCCATCTCCAAGAAAATGAAGGGATAAATTCAACATAGTGCTATGGCGATTGTTCCACCGGTGCAAGCATTCCAGTCCCCCTCTACTCCCCCATGTGCTATTTAGGGGTTCTCGTGCCTGCCCCCCCCAAATGCCAATTTGGGAGGGGTCAGTAGGCACACGGGAGGAGAGAGAGGGGAAAACCCTTGCTAACGGAAAATCATTGTGCAGGTTTCTCTTGCTTACCCCACTCTGGCCAAGGCAACCCCAAGACATTTTGCTGCCTGGTGACTAACATCACCACCACAGGGTCAAGGAAAACACAGTACTCAGGGCTGGGTCAAGTCATTTTGGCACTTGAGGCTGAAACCCACACAAACACCTCTTCCTAGCAGTAAAACAAAACAAAACAATGATATTTACTGCATAATTCAATTAAATAACCAACAAACAATTTACTGCCCTTTCATGAGGTAGCTGCCTCTAAGGTGGCCCTGTGTCCTATTTTACAAGGGATAGTCCTCTATTTGAAGGACTGACATTTTGCAAGTCTAGTTTAAAGTGTGTGTGTGTGTGTGTGTGTGTATATATATATATATATATATATATATATATATATATATATATAAAACCATAGAAGAAGTGAAGGGGGTGAAGGGGCCTGGAAATGTGCTATTTACAATGAATTCACATATTCCAGGAAAGGTCCTACCGCCGATGCAGATATTCACTTGTGGGATTCAGTTGGGGAGAGAGAGAGAGAGTACAATGGGAACAGTTTGGGTTGGTTACTTACTTCAGTTTTGTACTCTGCTGAAGAATCTCAAGTGTAGAAAGTTCATGCAGTGACAAAGTGGGAGAGGCATTCGAGCTAAAACTTCTATTTTTATCCACACTGCAAAATTCAATTTGAAATAAATTGGTTTTGGTGGGGAAGCCTCAAATCACTGCACATTTAAGAACGGCCATCCTTAAGAAAGGATGATGGTTTCTCAAGAATTTAAAGCAGATTATGATGTTGGACTGATCAAAACTGCCACTCTAAACCTGAGTTGCCTTCAACATTTTTAGACTTGAGATCCACCTTTAAGATAAAACTGCAACATGGGAAAACCTCTTTTCTTTTCGTTTACCAGAGTCCACCTTCCTCCCATGCCACTCTTTTTGTTTACTATCTCCCTGCCCTTCCACTTTCTCTTGAAAACAATTAGAAAAGATGGTGATGCTGCAATAACTACCCACTGTGATGCATCCAAGGAACATTTCACATGCAGTGGAACCTCGGTTTATGAACACCTCGGTTTACGAATTTTCGGATTACGAACGCCGCAGACCCATCTGGAACGGATTAATTCACTTTCCATTACTTTCAATGGGAAAGTTCGCTTCAGTTTATGAACGCTTCAGTTTATGAACAGACTTCCGGAACCAATTACACCCATGCTTCGGGTTAAGTACTCTTCAGGTTGAGTACTCCGCGGACCCGTCTGGAACAGATTAATCCACTTTCCATTACTTTTAATGGGAAAGTTCGCTTCAGTTTATGAACGCTTCAGTTTAAGTACTCCGTGGACCATCTGGAACAGATTAATCCACTTTCCATTACTTTCAATGGGAAAGTTCGCTTCAGTTTATGAACGCTTCAGTTTATAAACAGACTTCAGGAACCAATTGTGTTCATAAACCGAGGTACCACTGTATAAAGCACTTTTCTACCGATAGGTCTATATTCAATTACTGTAATCCAATATGAGTCATGCACAGAAAAGACCCACGGAAATTAGAGGACATGGCTTTCTGCAGAGACAGGCTTTGGTAATCTTTTGTAATATTGTGCCCTGAGCAAGGCCAAAACTTGGCGCCGCCAAATGGATCTTCTCAATTAGGGATCAAATGGATCTTCTCAATTTTGCTTCCATTTGGCTCAGTGCCCCATGCCACTGCTTACTTATGTCCATTAATTTCAGTGGGTTATGTCTGAGCAGAATTTAGTTGGATATAACCCAGCGTCTCCAAGCCAGTTCGCATACATCAGCCTTTGCCAACCTGATGCCCTCCGGTAGTTTTTGGACCAGAACTACCATCAACACGACCTGGCTATGGCTGATGGGAGTTGTAGTCCAACAACTTCTGGAGGGCCCCAAGCTGGTGAACTTCCATAAGATTATATATCTGATATAATAATATATAAGATTATATATAAGATTATATATCTGCATACACACAGATAAGACAAAGACTGAAACCAGTGCGAAATATCCTCAGCAACAGGTTTTTAAAGTGCAGTAATTATATTCCACCAGGAGCCTTGGAGAAAACAGCTTTCACCTGCACACCCGGCAGGGATATTCAGCTAATCCTGGCTCTTTGATAACACCTGTGTGATGCGTCTGTTGTCACACACCTGCTTGCAGCATTCACACACTTTGCATTTTTAGGTGTACACAGAATATGTGAGGAGGTCCTTTTAGCTGTGCCTTCTCAGTGGAGAAATTATGCCCAGTGTCAGTTCAAGCGGGGGGTGAGGTGTTGTTCAGTGCCAAAGACAACTATAAATAATAGTTCCCTTCTTGGCTGTTTCTGGACATTGTATCGAAACAACGTAATTACTGCAATGTATATTTTCATTTATGACTGGATCTTCCCAAAGTTCTTTCAAGATGGTATGCCTCCCTGCCCCACCATGACTGACTTTTCCTGATATTCAGGCGGACACACAATCCATCACCTAGAGGATGTGATCTCCAAATCCCTTATTCAGACATTCTCACAATACTGAAGTCTAAGGGACTAATGGGGGTGGGGGGGGGAGAGAGTCATGCAAAGATTCCTAACAGATGACTTTTTTATTTGTTTTAATTGTTAGATAAGCTATCCAGCAAAGAGATGCCTTTCCCCTGATGAGACACCCATATTCTACAGCTGGCCCAAAATCTTTAATGAGGATGAACCTACCGGTAACATAGAAAAGTATCCGCATTGCATTTGCCCTATAGAATCACAAGAACTGGGGATTTCGAGGAGAGGGAGGGACAAATCATCACGTGGGAAAAATAATAAGTACAACTTATAAACAAGGGTCTTCCTACATCAGCCTTCGCCAACCTGGTGCCCTCCGGAAGTTTTTGGACCAGAACTCCCATCAGCATGACCTGGCTATGATCCAGCAGATACCCTTCTTATCTTATTCCTCATAACGGATAAACCAGCTGTTAAAACTGGTAAGAACGGATTCCCGTGAAACCTTTTGGTGGAGGAGGTGGGGGAAAACCCATTAATTCCCTGAGAAATTAATTCACGGATGAGTCAAAATTGCCACCAAAGACCAGTGGAAATGGGGCCCACCCACATGCCGTGGAAGGCAATGCCAAAATCCTCAACTGGCTTCAACGGCTCAGCGTGGCCAAATAATTTGTGTGCATTTTTGCTTACGAAACGAAAGGTGAAGACGGAGGCAGGCACGATTTTTTTTTTCTGTGCAAATTCCAGCTAGCATCCAGTGTGTGTTGCGGATAAATTTCAATATGAAATACCTACAAATGGAAACAAAATATCCAATTTCCACTCCATTTTCAGCCAAGTGTGGAACCTAGTGGGGGGAAATGAGAACCACTCCCCGCCTTTATACGAGCTAAGGTTTCACAGAAAATGTAGTTCTCTGCCATTAAAAACCTTACAAATGAGCTGTCACATCCTAAGGGACAGGAAAGATAACACCTAACCGGTTAAATATTTTGCATAAATACTTATAAAAGTGTCAAAAAAAACTTATAGCCACTTCAAATTTATTTCTTTGGCACTTGAACTGCAAAAGGATCAGGGGGGGGGGGAGGAGGAAAAGGGTGAGCGAACTGTGTATTTATAGGACTTTTGCCACCCACAGTCAAGAAACAGAGTAAATACAAGCTAAAAGACCGCAAAGATGGGCTCCTTTCCAAAGACATTTTAGGTTTAGAACAATAAATACCTTTTAATCAGGTATCCTGAAAGGAGCCAAGATAACTTCCCCCAAGTTATACCTGTGCCCTTTTTGATGGGTGGCACCGAAAACGAGAAGACAAGAGCTCTGGACCATTTTGTTCCAAGAGGACTTTTTAAAATATGGAATTCTCTTCAGAGCCTTGGTTTGTTAACTGGCATTAAAGCGGAGTTTCCCCGGCTGGGTGCAAAGAGGAATTCTAAAGCAATGCAAGCCATGATCTTTGTGCAGCTGAAGCCAGAATGGGATGGGAAGAGTGGAGAAGCAAGGGAGGGGCATTTAACCACAGTCTCAAGAGACAATTGCCCATGGAGCCATGGATGATCATTTGAACACGGCCTGCCTATGGCAATGGGAGCCTGTGATGTGAAAGTATTGGCTCAGTGTTAATGGTACCATCCGAATATATAAAAGCCGGTTCCCAATGCTGTCACACTATGGTGTGACCAAGAACCAGGATGAAGCTATGCTGATGAAGACAAGGTACTATGCAGAGTCCATGTGGCCACCAGGGGAAGGAAGCAGGTTTAGCCTCTCCTCTGGTGGCATCTGCAAAGTTGCCCCTTCCTGCCTATAAGAAAATAGCTGCCATTCACTTCTGTGGGGAAATGTTCTGCACTTTGAGCCGCTGTTGGGGTAAGGGCAAATGATGACCTTCACCCTGGTACCGGCTGGGCTAGATTCCATTCAGGATTGTACTGTATCCAAATCCAGGAGTCTCTCTTACACACCCACACACCATTTTACAAGTACTGTAAAACACACACAGTGTTCTTTTGGGGTTGCTGGATACCAATAAGACTGCAGCCATGGTGTTTTCAAAAATGCTTTACACATTAATCCTAAATGTCTGCACAAAATCTCTGCAACAACACTACAATGCCACATTTGGTTGGCACTGCACACTTTGCAGCACCATAGTCCTAAGCATTTGTTTGCCAGTGCAACAACCCTTAGGACCAGGCCATGTCTTTGTGATGCACCAAGCACTTCAAAGTATACATTTAATTATCTCACCCAATTTAGGCTCTCATAATGACAGCTGAGTACTGATGTGGCTTAAACCCATCAGGAATTTTCCAGCGAAAGTACACTTAGATTCCAATGAAATTATTGGGGCTTAAGTTTTTGAGTACGTGCCAAAATCCCATTTACTTCAATGGGACTCACTCAAATGTGACCAGCTTTCTTTGATTTGTATACAAGAGCTTCATTGGCACAAAGAGGCTACATCAGGGGTGCAATGCTATGAGAAAGTCTCGCTGAGCTTTGCAGGACTTGCTTCTGAATGGACATGCATAGGATTGGGCTGCAGGTGCCATGCATATGCTAAGTGATATGTGGAACTCAGCTCAAGATAAGATTGCTAGGTGCCCCATATGCAGGTGAAATGCAAAGACAGGCTGTTAGAGTTATTAGGTTACATTCAGGCCGCTTATGCCTTCCTTGCAACATCACATTCATTCACACATGGATCATAAGAACATAAGAATAGCCCTGACGGATCAAGCCAGTGGCACATTGAGCCCAGCATTTTGTTCCCACATCGGCCAACCAGATACCTGTGGGGAAGGCTGAAAGCAAGACCTGAGCACAAGAGCCACTCTCCCCTCCTGCGCAGTTCCCAGCAAAGGGCATCCAGAAGAATTGCTGTCTCCAATCACGGAGGGAAAAGTGCTGAACTGCTTATATCATATGAGTAAAGGCAAAATAAACAACTCTGGTGCCAACGAAGGTTTCCCTTGAAATGCAAATAGCTGCCTGAGAGAGGTCTTATTTTATTGGGAGCATGGCAGAGAGAGAGAGAGAGAGAGAGAGAGAGAGAGAGAGAGAGAGAGAGAGAGAGAGAGAAATCAAACATCTCCTCCCTAAACTTCCCCTTCCCCTCCTTATTCCACCCCTCCCAGTTTCAAAGCTCCTTCTGTTTACATAACCCAAAAACACATGTTAATTGCATTCACAAAGTTAGTGGCATCTCTAGTTCGGATGATAAATAGACCCATTCTAGCAATACATGGCGGAGATGGCAAGTAGAATTTGGTGACGGGCAATAACACTGGAGGGCTTTAGAACCCTGCTCACCTATGTCTAGGTGGCATATCAAGAAGCACCAACCCTCTCCCACCTTATAAAAATGCTCCTGCCTGGTTGTCTGGTGGCAATTCTGACTTGCCAGTGGTAAATGGTCAGGTCACTACTTTCAAACTTGCTAAATAAACCAACTGAAGCAAGTGCCCTTGGCTGCAATTTTCACACACACACACACAGAGAGAGAGAGAGAGAGAGAGAGAGAGAGAGAGAGAGAGAGAGAGAGAGAGAGAAGAAGAAGAAGAAGAAGAAGAAGAAGAAGAAGAAGAAGAAGAAGAAGAAGAAGAAGAAGAAGAAGAAGAAGAAGAAGAAGAAGAAGAAGAAGTAGTTCCATTAAAGTAACTGGGTCTGCTCTGGAACAAAGGGGTGATGGGTTGTGAATTTAGGCTGCAATACATGGAATATTGTTTTCTATGAAAGTGACGACAACCGACACAGTCCAGCAAAAGTAACTCATGCCTATGACCACCACCACCACTTTGAAAGCAATGGGATAGGCATTAGTTGTGACTAACATAAATCTGCAGTAAGTTCAATGGGAGTTTGCTGGATTGAAAAAGTGGGAACAGGAGCGTCCCACTAACATGGAAGTTAAGTAGTAGCGGTATTGCTAAATCAGGGCTTCAAAGCTCATAGCCCTCTGGATGTTGCTGGGCTACAACTCCCCATTACCCAGACCATTTAACATGCTAGGAATTGCACGTGGTGGGCAGCTCCTACATCTGGAGAGCCCCAACATCTGGAGAGTCACACAGGTTCCCCACCCCGGCACTCAAGTACTCTTCAGTGCTTTGTTTTGTGAATTTCAGCCATCATGCTAGAGGCCAGGAGTGGGTATTAAGCTAAATAGAACTAAGTGGAACTAAGATTTAGTAGAAGAAACCCAGATGGCTCAAGAAAGCAAGCAGAAAATTCCTGGGAGTATATTTGACACCTCTGTATTGGAAATTCATACAAAGCAATGAGAAAGCTAAAATGTTGGGAACAGGCAGCATTTGGAGGATGTAATGGTATAAGAGCACAAAAAACTTGCTTTGCTGTGGAAAGTGGCAAATACACACATGCACACACGTGTAAATATTGCTATTCGGAAAGTAAGTATATACTGTTCCAATGCCTGTGGTGAGGCTCTCCAGCAATGACTAAACTTTGTGAAAGCTAAGTGGTGACTTTCACTGGGACAACATAAAGCCAATGTCAAGATAACAAAACAAAACTCATGTTGACTGATGAGACATCTACAGGTTTTTCAAGCTTGGGTCATGGACATGGGTCCACAGTCCACTGAATGACATGACAAAACTCCTATTGATTGAAATGGTTATGGGAATTACTCTAAGGCTGCAATAAGGTATCTGAATAAGTGTGCATGCACACGAAAGCTCATACCAAAATAAAAACTTAGTTGGTCTTTAAGGTGCTACTGAAGGAATTTTTTTATTTTGCTGCAATCCTAAACGCACTTACTAGGGATTAAACATGCATAGGATGGGTTTGACGTTACACAGCACCAAATCCAGCACTACTTCTCCTAATGTGACTGACATCCTACATTCCTAGGAAAGCCTGGGTAAATTTAAGAGGGATTCAATTTGGTCTTGAATGTCTTTCAGGATGAGTTTTATTCCCAGCTGCAGCTTTCCACGGCTGAAGCACTCCACTCAATACTGGATCTCCCTGAAATTAAGTGGTTTGCTTTTAGTATTCATTTCTAACTGTGGATGTGAGAACACTCCAGACCGAGAAGATCACTAATTACTATGTAACAGCAGGCTAAAACCTCAATGCTAAATAGACACCTAGGAATCCTGAGAGGTTCTTCCAACGGCACGGGCATGATTGTACTTAGAATCAAGCCATCCTCCTTTGCAGAAACAATGACTAAGAAATTGTTTCTGATTTATCCCAGTCCTGAAATACAGAAGAAGAAGAAGGGAATTTCCAGTAGCTTGCCTGCGAGATACATGTGATGTAGTAGAAACTGCCCAAACTTCGAGTATATGAAGCACACAGTTATTTCAAACAGGGCTATATGTTTTACTGACTTACTAATGGTGTGCCGAAAATAACTTATTAACTGACATATTCTATAATACACTGAATCTGCTTCTTCAGCTAAGCATGCAGCAAATGCATGCATAACTAAGAGGAAGGCACAATAGTTAGAAAATATACTGGTATAAGAATAGGGAGGATTCTGGGTCCTTTTCCTTTTAGTGACACTGTACAGTAATTAGATTGCAATAACCACTGATGCCGTGTCTCCCACACTCACATTGAGTGCCCTAATCTTCAAAGAAGGCTTACAAGTTTAGGGGGGGGAACAAAGATTAGGCACCATACGACATTATAAAATTCTGAGCCATATGAAAAAAAGAAAATGGAAAGAAATGGTTTTCATGCTCAAAAAAGCAGAGTGCATTAAAACGGACTAACAAGAGGCTCGGGAGAAATGTAAGGAAGTATCTCATCACGCAACGTGTATGATAACATTTCATTAGCTCGTTGTAAGATGTGGTGATGCGAATGTGGGTCAAGAGTTTTTAAAAGTATAGACAAATGCAGGAGTGCTGAGTGATTAGTCAGAGTGGAGCATCCATGTTCAGAAGCAGTATACCTCTGGCTACCAGACACTAGAGCCGAACTATACAGCCATCTACATCATATTCTGCTCCTGACATTTCTGCTAGGCACCTGACTGGGGCTGCACGCTGCTTATCTACTTGGACTTGCACTCTGATCGTAAACAGATTAGGCACACAACCTACTGAAATAAATGGCACTTGCTTCCACATTATGAAGTCATTAGGTCATCTGTTCACCCCATCAAGGTGCATAAATAATCTTAAACCTTGATTGTGGACTAACCATTTCATTTATTTCAACCTAACACCAGAGTCTTGCACATCTTTACCTGAAAATATATTTCTCTGAAATCAATTAAAGTCAATCCGATTAATCAGCTGCCACGCACAGAAAGGTAGACGGGCCGCCGATGTGATTTAGGCTGTCAATCATAAGCATCTTTTCCAAGGAGTAAGCCCCATTGAACTCCATGGAACTTGCTTCCAAGTAAGTTCCATGGAGCATGTTTCCAAGGGCATGGTCAGACTGCAAACCGTACAGGTAAACACTTGGGTCAAAGATAGATTTCCGTGGGTCTTAAGTGTAGCTAATTTCCTCTGGCTTGTGACCATTGGGTTTAGGATCGGGGTGTCATTTTAACCATCACCCATCCATTCTGTTTTGTCAGTGGCTCTCAGGGTATATTTATATTGTGGATTTCAGGTATGTGCCCAGGAATAGACTTTCTGAGGTCTGAGCATGTAGCAACTTTTGGAAAATCTCTTTGCAGTGGTTTGAGACAAGTGCAGCCTGTGGTCTCGGTCCAGCTGTCAAATCATTTACCAAATCCCTACAGAGTTCGCTGGAGCAGAAGCAAGACAGAGCCCCACTTCCTGGTGTCTCAATGAACTTTTATCCTTCATTGGACGTTATCATGTATGATTTGGCTTTAACCTACAAAAGAGCTTTTTAGAAAAAGGGAGCTCTGTGAGCAGCGAAGGACCTTCTGGTGAGTAATAATTTCTCCCAAACCGTTTTTACACGGAGAAATGGGTTGAATAAAGCATTCACTGGCGGGGGAAGATCCACCTTTTAAAATTAAAGCCCATGGACATCATTTGCTTTTGGAAAGGAAAGTATGTCGAAAGCAACTCGGAGGAGTGCTGAAGTTGTTTACTTGTTGTTTTTAATGTCACCCAGGAGGTCTCCAAGAAGACGCAGGATAGACAGCCTTGGTTAAATCTCAAAAGCGGGAGGGAGAGAGAAAGGAAACCTCAAGCTATCCGTGTAAACAGAAACTGTTTTGACACCAACTCCTCCATCTTTTGCTCATGGTCATTTTCTCTGCAGGAGCGCAGTTTTGACTCTCCAGAGCCCACACAGGGGCGGCATATTGCAGATTCCTGCTTTTAATATATCCGATTTCTCGGGCAACAGGCGCAGGACACCCACCTGGCTGAAAGAGCACCAGCTCACCGCAACCACACAGAGAAGAGAGATGGTAAACTTCCCCACTACTTATGTTGTTTTAAACATAAAACGGCCCTTAAAGAGGGGGACGCGCCCTTAGCGCGCTAGATACACGTGTGTCCCCGAACCCACACGCCTGATTTGAACCCGGCGCTGGGTAACGCTTTGTAAGAAGAACTCCCCCGCGTAAGCCAAGCTCGACGCGTGTCCAGGTCAGGGCGCCACGACGACAACGGTGCTGAGGGTGCCTGTGGCGCGCTAGCCGGCGACGGGCAAAGCTGCCCAGGTAAGTTCTCTTTTCTGACGCCCACCCAACGGCTCTTTGCGCGGGACGCCCCGGGCGAAGGGATTGGCGCGGGGACCTGTCATTCTGCGGGCGCGCGAGCGCATCGCACGACGCTGCCCGGCGTGCCCAATCTCCCTCGCGCGCTAACACAAACAAAATACCTCGCGACACACACGCACACATTCCCCCACCCGAGCAACCCTGGGCGGGTTCGGCACCGCCGGGCGGCGGCGTCGTTCGGCTGTGCCTGGGCTGCCTGCCGCTGGCGCGCGCGCGGGCGCCTCCGCTCACCTGCTGGCAGTGCTCGGAAGCTGCGCACCGTGTTGCCCTCGCGGAGGTGGAGCAGCTGAGGCGCGCCGGGCGCCGACTCCTCGGGCCGACCGCCGCTGTACCGGTCGTAGAGCCGGAGCATGTGTTCCGAGACCTTGTCCTCTGGGGAGACGACGAGCGGGGCGGGCTGGTCACCTGCAGCCAACGCCGCCGCCCGGCTTCTTTTCCGCAGCCCGCCCGAGCGCTCCAGCGCCGGCTCCCCGGGGGCCACGAGCAGGCTCCGGCTGAGGCAAAGGCAAAACAGCAGCAGCGCGCGGGGAGCGCCCGCCATTGCGCTCGCCTTCCGGAGCCGGAGGGACTCTTCTCCACAAGACTGAGGGGAAGGCGGCGGCGGCGGCGCACGAAGGGAGTCGCGCTTCGTCCAAGCGGGGCCCCCCACCGAGTGAAGGGAGCGGCAGAAGCGGGGCAGCAGGTGGGTGCTTACAAAACACTAGGCGGGAAAGGAGGAGGAGAAGGGGGACGGGTGGGCTTTGGTGGGGAGGCTTCTCTCGCTTTGCGCGCGCGCGCGCTGCCTGAGGGGATTCTGGCGCGAGGGCCGAGGGCGGTCAAGCAGGCAGGCAGGCAAGCAAGTAGGCAAGTCTGTCCGTCCCGCGCTTGCCTCCGCAGCTCCCGCAGGTTCCTTCCCCGCTGCCTCGAGTGGGGCAGGCGAAGCCCTGGGCTGAGTTTTGTCTCCGGCGTGTGTGCAGAAGTCCCAGCGCTGGGTAATCAGCAGCCAATCGCGCCGCCTTCTCTCCTTTGAGCCAAGCCGGCTGCGCGCGAGAAAGTCGAGGGGTGGCGGAGGAGGAATTACACCACCCAAAAGAAACACACGCACACGCCTGTGGCTGCCAAGTCGAGCGCTCCCCTGGATGGTGTCCCTTGCCGCAGGCGGCAGCAGCAGCAGCAGGAGACAAGAATCGGAGGGGTGGGAGGAAGAGGAGGAGGAGGAGGAGCGGGGGAAGGGGGAAGGGGCGGCTTCTCTCTTGTCGACCCACCTGGCTCCTTTCTTACAGGGAGGGGCGGGGGAAGAACCCCGAGAAAATAAGGCTGGAAACGTGAAGAGGGATCGCCTTTATATGGCATGCATGCAGAGCGTTCCGCTTGCGCGACCACTTTCGTGAGCGATCCTTAGGATCCCCCGCGCAGAGATGAAGGAGAACCTGCTCACTTAGCACACACCCGCCACCGCCCACAGCTCAGGTTTGTGAAAGTTAAGAAGCCTCCCCGTTTGAAGCGGGTGGGGGATTGTTCCGTCTTCTGCACAGATTTTCGCCCCGCAGGCACATTTACACAAGAAAGGACCCTGAGATACGCCTTTGAGTTGGGATGTATCGTGTTTTGGATCGCTGGTGAAGTAGACAGGAATTGCAGGAGAGCAACTTTAGAATCAATAGCAGGGTTTTTTGTTATCAGCACGGTGCTTTCATTTGACTTGCAGGGTTCGTTAGAAATTGGGCATTGAGAATAATCCCCTGGAATGATTGCTGCCATCAGCACAAATTGCATATTCCCTCAGGCGTGCATGGTTCGAGTGTTCCAAAATTATCAGGAGTACTCTTCGCAACAGCCCTGCGAAGTAGGTTAGGATTTGTCGCAGCCTACTTCACATGACTGCTGGGAAAAGCACAACAGTACAAATGTTGAACACTAGAACCATGCATGTCTAAGAGAATGTGCAATTTTTGCAGGTGGGAAAGGGAACTAAGACTAATGGAATGGCTTGCTTGATGACATATTGTGAACATATAGCGATTTTTAAAATATTATTATTGAGGGTTGGCTGGCTCTCTCCGCCACTGTGCTATTCCAAAACCAGCACTTCAAGTTTAAAATAAAGAAAAGTGGAGTTGCTAAGCAGAACCCTTACAAAGTGTTGTGTCTCATCCCACTGCTGTATGTAACCTCCTGGATGGCTGCTGCTTCAGAGCATGTCTACACGGGCACTTCGTCAGGTGACTTTTGAAAACAAACATAACCTGTGTCGCTCCCCTTGCTCAGTCATGCTTTACTTTCCTCTGCACCAGCAGGAGAAGCTAGAAAAGGAGTACAGTACCGGTATATGATTCACTCAAGACTGCAATCCATGAACCACTTTCTCAAGAATGGCGCTGAAATAAATAATTTGCCAACAGCTGTGTGCAAATGATTTCTGGAAATCCTCTAGCCTATTTGCAGATAAAAGAACTGGGGAGAGTGTTTTGCGAGAGGAGAAATTCTCCAGTAGTCTTGGGGACAAGGCTTAGCAGTGACAGTAGCACAGCTTCTTTATCTCCCAACCCACGAGGTTTTAATTTTGTTGGATTTTTGCTGCTGCGAATGGCAGCAGAAGCAACGGTCACTGGTAGCCTATTTTGCATCACCCTAGCTTGATTACAGAACACCTTGGATAGAAATCGCCTCCGATCACAAAGCAGAAATAAAGATAGTGAAGAATAGTCTGGGAAAATCCTTCAAAGTACCCTACTTTCTTCCAGAGGAGTAAAACAAACAAAAAATATGTATCAGAAATGTTCCTAGAAAAATGCCTTCTGAGAAATTTCAGCTCACCTCTGGAATTTAGCGTGATTACAATGGAGATTGTGGTTTGTGGATTATGGTTCCAGGCTTATAAAGTAGCCTGTATTTCAGCTGGGCTTTTTAAAGGTGAGGGCAATTATTATTATTATTATTATTATTATTATTATTATTATTATTATTATTATTATATCCTATGAACACAAATTAATGGAATCAGTGGGACTTACTGTGCTGTTAACTGATGGGAACATTGAGGCCAGAGTGTCTTAACTTCAGGGTTGTAAGAATGGAGTAACACGCATTTACTCCCCACCACCACCTCCCCTTTTCTATTTTGTGAATGCAATTATGTTTAAACACAGTTTGCATTATCGAAGTCTGGTTCTGGGTCTCCCTGAAACAGGATCATCCACAGGCCTCATTTACCCCCCCCCCCCCAGCTTTGCTAGTTCCCTTCTACAGCCAGCCAGAAGAAAAACACGTCCTAATCTCACCGCCCCCATAACAGACCACTGGAATCAACTCATTGAACATGCAGAAATGTCCTCTTTTGGCTAATGCTCCAGCTAGCATTCCTCAATAGAAAAGGAGTCCCAGTCAGCTGGAACTCTTAATTCACACATCTGGAAGTGAACAAAACACAATCAATTAATGAAACCAGAGATTAAACGGAGAGTTGGGGGGTGGGGAGAGCAAACTTTTCCTAGATTTTATTGAAGTGCCTGTTTGACCCCAAATGACTAAGCAAGGGGGGAAAATGTGAAAAAGCTACATTGCTGCAACTTTCTTCCCCCAAATGCCATTTGCTTGAGTGTTTTGCGTCTTGCTTGATTATTACTGTGGGTGATTTTATATAAACATTACATGTATCAATAAAGCATTGTTTATTAATAAATACATTGATCCATTAAGCTTCAAAGGATTCTTGGTCTTTGGCTCTTAGCATGCGAATGTGGTGGCTGGCCTGCGGCTGAGGAGCAGCTTTCCATTTCAGCCACTCAAGAAGACCAGCAAACAAGCAGGTGAGAGGTGAGAGGTGAGAGCGGAGGAATGCTCCATCTCCTTTCTGGTTTGATATTTGAGTTATTTCATCTCCCATTCAAAACCACAGGAGGGAGAGATACAGACACCCTTTAAAAGGTGCCTCTTAATTTCTCTCCTCTTTTGCTCTTCTTATAATATCTGGCTCTCAGGAACAATTCACACGTACGTCATTGTTTTCTGTTTTTGATTATATTTTATTTTATGGGGTATTGCGCCTTTCATTATGTGAACTGCTCTGACAGTTCTTCGTGGAAGGAATAAGCGAATAGAACGTTCAGGGGAAAACACCCCGAGAGCAAGGGAGAATGAAGGCGAAGGACCACTTGGCTGAACTTCTCCTCCACATGAAGAGCTCACTGCCCATAAAAAGCTAGTGTGTCGGAGAGAAGGCTAGGGTAGAACTCTTATCCCTCAGATGCTAGCTTTCCACAGGAAGGGAGCACTAGAGCAGCAAATACTTGATTCTCCACCTCCATAGCCCAAGGAGGACTTGTCATACATATTTTTATTTGCTTCCATGGGTCCTTCCGGGAAGTTGGGATGGTTAATTTAGCTGCATTGTAGTAAAAGGCGAAAGGTTTATACGATCTGAAGAGAAACCAGAGTATATGTAGTTCTGTGAAACAGCTGGATTCTCCGTTGGACTGCCACTCCCCCCCCCCATCCTAGGCTCAACTCTCTTTGGTTAATGGGGTACCTTAAGAGAATTATGAGCCCCTTCAGAAAACACTTCTACAGGTGTCTTGTACAAAACTGGGGCAGATCTACCAACTTGAAATTGATTTGCCTCTTATGATAGGAGCGAGACTTCGTTAAATTGCACTTTGCTTTCTTAGTACTGTATCCTCATAACCTATCTGCAGCCATCTCTGATTTAACATCTCGTGGTTTGATTGCAATAATAATGCCACTAATAAACTGCTGGTCTTTCACTGTGTCTGCAGAACTGAAGCATTTTTAAGAATTTCAACATGAGGTCCAAATACAACTTCAGCGCAGATCGTTTCTCTGTACGCAAGATGTTTCCTAATCTGTAATTATCATCAGCTAATGATTTAAACCGCCTATGCATTTACTGTCTAATGAAGAAAGCTGCTTCATTGCGCCACTGAATAAGTTTAGTAATGCCAGCATTACACTTCCAGTGGATTCTTTAGGTGTCAGCTCTTGCGAGGAAAGCAAAGCTTTGCTCAACTGCTACATTTTCGCTAGACTAAAGCAGGCAGAGGTGTGTTTGTGTGTAGACACTTTGCATGAGCTTTGGTGTTGAAATTGCAGGAGTTCATCCATTTGCATTCTTGAAAAATTAACTCCAAAACTGCCAAGTGTCTCTTTATTTCGGCTCTCTGCTTAACCCTTGTGTTTTCTTCACATCGTGGGACAGGTCTGGGTAACAGCTGGCCTTTTGTGTTTTAAAATACGGGGAGACACCATTGCTTCTTTGTTCCACAGTCTTAGGTGTGCAAGTAGATGCCTCTAGCATCTAACAGAAACCTAGTTAGTTGAGCAATCTCCAACTTGGAACTGAGTGTAAAAGCTTTGCTGACCTGAGGGCTACAATATCCAACCTAATATTTGTTAACACCAACCACCAACCACCAGTGCCTTGTGCCTAATTAAAATTTCTGAAAAGTTTACAACAATATTGCGACACAATTTGGTTGGTCTTAATACAAGTATTGCGCAACTGTGTATTTTGGAGTTCTTTTTTTCCCCTACGGACCAATATGCCTATCTTTTATTTATTTATTTAGTTAAAGTTTGTCTTGACTAGGATTGCATAGCATGAATATTTGATATCCGCAGTGCTTTTTTCCTAAAAAAAAAATGTTTAGGGGTACCATCATTCTGACTCAAGAAAACAATCATTTTATAGTTCAAATCAGAAAAAATAAATACAGTGGTACCTCGGTTTAAGAACAGACCTGTTCAAGTACGACTCGGTTTACGAACTCCACAAAACCACAAATAGTGTCCCAGTTTGAGAACTTTACCTCAGTCTAAGAACGGAATCCGAATGGTGGAAGGGCACTGGCAGCGGGAGGCCTCATTAGGGAAAGCACGCCTCGGTTTAAGAATGGTTTCAGTTTAAGAACAGACTTCCGGAACGGATTAAGTTCGTAAACCAAGGTACCACTGTACAGTAAATGGACAAAGGTACAAAGATTCACAAAATGTTTAGGGGTATGCGTACCTCTGGGTATCCCCAGGAACAAAGCACAGGATATCTGTAAGATATATTAATCAGCACATATCTATATCTTGTGGCGTATTTGCAATCCCTCTGAGAGCTACCCAAGCATTATCCTTCCAAGCTCCATGAAGAAGAAGAAGAAGAAGAAGAAGAAGAAGAAGAAGAAGAAGAAGAAGAAGAAGAAGAAGAAGAAGAAGAAGAAGAAGAAGAAGAAGAGTAGTTTGGATTTGATATCCCGCTTTATCACTACCCAAAGGAGTCTCAAAGCGGCTCACATTCTCCTTTCCCTTCCTCTCCCACACAACAAACACTCTGTGAGGTGAGTGGGGCTGAGAGACTTCAGAGAAGTGTGACTAGCCCAAGGTCACCCAGCAGCTGCATGTGGAGGAGCGGGGACACGAACCCGGTTCACCAGATTACGAGTCTACCGCTCTAAACCACTACACCACACTGGATGGGTTATGCTAATAAGTACATTTGGATAAGGCAGTTCTTCAGCACTATTCCTTAGTCTTGTTGCAACTTGCTACTGCTGTGTATTTATTTAGGTACTGAAACTACCCACGGTCTTAGGAAGCACAACAACAAAGCGTGATGCCCACTAAACATAAATCAAAGCCAAGCATTGTCTCCAGTAGCAAAAGCCAGTGCAGGCAAGGTGGTCTTCTTCTAGCACTTTTGGAATATGCCCAGGTCCCACTTTTGGCAGGTTTTCAGGAAACGGAGTTTTGGGACAGCCATGAACAATAATGGGGGTAGAAAATATTAATAAATTGTAGCATATGAAAAGCATGTTAATAAAATCTAATGCCAATTTAAAAATAATGTACGTCTCGGATCGTGCCCAAAGTAAAGTCTCCAAATTAGAATCACATGGAACAACCCACTGCCCACATTTAATAAACGTCATAAATACACAAGAATTTAAACAAAATGGTTGACAACCTTAAATATAACCAAACATTGCTAATAGTGGAGGGAGGGCCAAGTTATCAGCGATAGGAGTTAGCTCCTCTGACCTCACCTCATTCAGTTGTTTATCCTTCCCTCACCTGTTGCTAGAGGGTCTTTCTGCTCCTGGATGGAGCAGGATAGGGAGGCAGCAGGATTGTGTCCTCTTCCCAACCTCTAAAGGCAAAGGGGCAGGGACCCTGTCCTTCCCTCTCAGGCTGCTCTCTCCTTGCAGTGTCCCATATGGCCTCTTCTTCCTCATCAGACAGCAATGGCCACCACAGCCCACAGCTCACAGGGCTCACCTTTGCCCATAGGAACCTTTTGAAAGGCTTCAGTGGTCTTGCCTTTGGCCCTTTCTCTGCTATGATGGGTGGGGACAAAGTGCAGGGGACAATAAACGTGGGGCTTGATCCCTGGAGAAATCTTCTTCACCTACCCTCAGGCGAGCTGTGGATGGCATAATCTTAGGCGCGCCTACTCACAAGAAAGAGCCATTGAATCCAGTGGGCCTTTCTATCAGTTAAATGGATGTAGGACAGTTTAGGCATTTGGAGTTAAACAGGCTCCCGCCTTGCTTTTTTTGCTTTGTTGTAAATTTTAGTGTCTTAACTGCACAATGATTTGAATGCAGGTGTGCAGAAGAGCACTAACAATAACAATGCAAAATGAAATAAAACGTCCTCAGCGTGCTGCTTAAAAACAGTCATGCAAATAAGCCCACAATAGCAAATGCATTGCCCATACATAAAAGTAGCCTTTTGTGACTTAAAATGGATGCTGTGTGGAGGAAGAGAACCGGTCCTTTAAAAGCTTCCCTGACTGGTTAGCTGCAGATAGTTCTTACTGTACTTGCTACAGGTGTCTTGCCAAGTGGAGTAGTATAAACCTGGCTTAAAGGGTCACCTGCTTGTTGTTTTTAAAACGCACTGCCAGCACCCCCAATTTTACCCTAGCTCATGGCTTATTGAGATCCCGCAGAAGTTAACTCATCCCAAATGGGACTTATATCCAATCTGCTTTCCTGCTGCTTTTTAGGTTAATAGCTGTTTGGATCACGGCACTGCATATTTCTGTGATATCAAAAGACATATGCTACAGGCTTGGGCATTCTTTGGCTCATAGCTGAGCAGGAATGAAGAAGTCGCAGGCTTAAGATGGCCCCAAAACAGGAATAGTGTTTTTCTTGTAAAAGTGTGTGTACTAATCTGACTGGCTCTAGCCTGTTCTGCACCTGCATTTCTGTTTTCTTTATGAGGAGAACATTTGCCTAGCCTACAGGGTCTGTCCCTGCCGGCCGAGAGAGACAACACGTGTTTAATTCATTCCAGTTTGTTTTCTCTGTTTGAACTTTAGGAGTTTCGTGGAAGGTTTTGCAGCTGGAATATATCATCGTCCTAGAGAACCGTCTTCCAAGTAGCCCATATTAACACCACCAACACCAACGAATAAAAAGCAAAACATTTCCACAGTGTATATGACCTTAGCAAATGCTGTTGCATTTCAGAATCGAGCACACGGGAGCACCTACTACCCAGCAGGCAATCCAGTAGAGTACGCATTATTTATAAATCTTTTTTTGGGGGGGGGAACTCCAGCATTTTTGAGTCCATGACCCCAACCCAACTGATCAACTTTTCATTTCATAAGTTTCACTTCGATGTAATGTTAAGTTTAAGCTGGCCTGGGAGTTCATGTTTGCAGCAAATGTCAAAACTTCATGCTGGAGTTTCCATCAAAAATTGTAATGCTCAGAAACCAGTAATGAGAAATTTCAGTCCTGAGGACGTTCTGTGGAACAAAGTCAAATCATTGTATTTAATAAAATAAAAGCATTAGAGCAAGCCTCCGGGTGCAGCTGCAAATGTGGCCCTCAAGAAATCCTCAGAATGGCATTTTGGGTGCATGTTTACAATTTTGCTGTTGCTAGTTGTGAGTGTGCCGTACACACACACACATACACACTGATTGGATGTTGGGTTTATCTGATTGGATTCTGTGTTAAGTTGTTCTCCGCTGTGACACACCTACTGCTGCTATCATCTGCACTGCTTGACCTTTTGATATTGCTTTTTAAAAAAAAACTGAGAGAGATACAGCGCCATCGTAATTCCCGACAAAGCCTTGAAATGACACCATGATCTCCTGGACCTGAAGGGCAGATGGGCAGCAGGATTGACATGGGCTAAAGTGTAGGAGCCCTGAGTTTTGTGGGTTGGGTTATGTTGAAAACACACCTGTTTAGTAAATACAAACTACCACTCATTCTTAGAAGGAAACAGAGTATTTAATAATTCATTCTCTCTCTCTCTCTCTCTCTCTCTCTCTCTCTCTCTCTCTCTCTCTCTCTCTCTCTCTCTCTCTCTCTCTGCCTCCCTGTCAAATTTCTTGAGCTGATCACCATCACATTTAATAAAGTAAATGAACAGTAGCTGAGGATTTCATTAGATACACCTTTCACTGAAATGCTGGCCACTGGTTATTTCTTATAATTGATTTGATAGGGAGGCAATGTACTTGTGACACCATGTCTGTACTCTATTTGATATGCACTTGCAAAGGATTTTCAAGAAGAATGAGGAAGCACCACATCAGATTCAATCTCCTTATCATAGTCACTGAAGTTAATCTATTACCGTAATGATAAAGATAACCCAGTTATGTATCCGGAAAAGGTGCTTTTATCAGGAACAGCAAAGTCCCAAGGACATGTCATAAGGGGTGGTGTTATAGTGTATAATTTCTTAATGGCTTATCTCTGTCAAGATACGGGATAAATTTTAGAAGAAGGGCTTATGCTAGCAATTGGTGTTTAATTATTCATTTTATTATATCACATTTTAATTTTTA
This sequence comes from Zootoca vivipara, assembly GCF_965207765.1. NCBI lineage: Eukaryota > Metazoa > Chordata > Lepidosauria > Squamata > Lacertidae > Zootoca > Zootoca vivipara. Next base: position 63,244,741 of record NC_142583.1, read on the forward strand.
TTTCATTCAGACAGAAGGCATGCAACAGTTATATAAAATATGAGAATTAAAATTAAAGAACACTAAAGAATGTTTCTGAATAAAGTTGTGTTAAAGTATATATATATATATAATAATTATTACATATATGAAATGATGTATAATAACGGCTATGCTTAGATTGTTGACCATTATTAAAAGTATTTTGTTTCAATAACAATTTTAATTGACAGGGTGTAAGGGAGAAAAGAGAAAATAAAATAATAATAATATATAATTCATGCATGCCAACTGTTCTGTAAACTGTTCTGCCATATGCCTCATTATTTGTATAATCCATAAAATCACACCAAACTGTATTAAAATTGTTGTGTTTCTTTTGGCCTCTTGCTACTTTTAATTTTTTGTGTCACTTTTTCCAATAACGCTGTTTGCCAGATTGCATTATCCCACTGAACCATATTCAATCATTGTAATGCTTTCCATGTCCTGGCAACGGTCGTTCTTGCAGCAGTTAATAGATGTGTTCTGAGCTCTTCATTTCTAATTTGCAATGTAATCTTGACTATACAAAAGAAGTATATTTTTTTAATTTGTATATACTTTCTCCATCACCCTGCTTGTGAGCTCCCAGAGGTATCTGATGGGCTGCTGCTAGGAACAGGATGCTAAATTGGGTGGGTCCTTTATCTGATTCAACATGGCAGTTTTATGTTTCAGAGCCTGGGTGCCTGATCCAGAGCTCAGCATTTCAGGCTGCCACATTGACTTGAATGGAAGGGGGAGAGATGAACATGCAGAACTGTCTGCTCTGTTGACCTGGATGGGGATTCTTCTCCGGGGCGGTCATCTATGTGTTTTAGGGGTCATCAGCAAACCATTGGATTAAGGCGTTTACCAAGGCATTTGACAGGTTTTGGGGGCGGGGCCGCGGGGTTGCTTTGGTAGATGCTATAAGTCTAAGACAACTTATAAGACAATGCGGGTGGCACTGTGGGTTAAACCACAGAGCCTAGAGCTTGTCGATCAGAAGGTCGGCGGTTCGAATCCCTGCGACGGGGTGAGCTCCCATTGCTTGGTCCCAGCTCCTGCCAACCTAGCAGTTCGAAAGCATGTCAAAGTGCAAGTAGATAAATAGGAACCGCTACAGCGGGAAGGTAAACGGCGTTTCCGTGTGCCGCTCTGGTTCGCCAGAAGCGGCTTTGTCATGCTGGCCACATGACCTGGAAGCTATACGCCGGCTCCCTCGGCCAATAATGCGAGATGAGCGCTGCAACCCCAGAGTCGGTCACGACTGGACCTAATGGTCAGGGGTCCCTTTACCGTTATAAGACAACTGTCCAAATGTAATTGCATTTCTCACATTGCAATTCAAAACTGTGCATCAAACCACCCTCCTAGGAAGTGCTTCGGTTTTCAATACACACAAGAGATATTGCTCCTCAGTCATCTGTGCTTTTATGAACATGGTTTTTGGTAAGTTTGCTCTGTAATTTAAATCCTTCTTCACTAACCCTACAGGCACAGACGTGGTGTTCTAATCTTGCTGTAATTTAACCAAGATCAAAAGCTTTGATTTATAGGGTAGAAGTAAGAAAACACTGAATACACCTTGAAGAAACCATTTCCACATCCTTGGAAGTTTTAATTTTATTTATCTCTTGATTTCTTTGGGTTGGGTTTTTTCTGTTTTTGTTTTTGTCTTTCCAGTTTGGAGAATATTGCCTACGTTCCACCTCAGGTTTTTATTACTTTAAGGGGGAATTAGGTGAGTGAGAGTTTTGGAGTGAGACAATAGGTTCAAAGGAATGGACCCATCCCCAAAAACCTGTCACCAACCAGTTCTCAGCATACTCAGGATTTCACTGAAGATAACAGTGTTGGCTTTTCTTTATTTTAAGGTGGTCAATGGTGCTACTCGGGAACCAGGTTGGTTTCAGGGGTGTATGTTTGCCGTTTGACCTACTTAGCTGGTCTCTTGACTATTTGACTAATTAAAAGGGGAGTTTACTTTCTGCACCGAATGCAGGACAGGGGTGTCAAACTCAAATTCATCGGGGGCCGCATCAGCAGTTTGGTCACCCTCAAAGGGCCGGTTGTATCTGTAGGACTATGTGTCCACTCTTTATTATCATAAATTATTGTCACTGCATTCAATTATTACTGTTTTTTGTAATAATGTAAGTAATAACTAGCTCTGAAAGCAGAAACCTAGTCAGAATAATGGCAAGTAGATATTCAAATGTACAATTATTGTACAATTTATTGAAAAATGATTTTTGGTAACTGCACTAGGTGGTGGAGGCTCGCTAGGGTTTCATGCAGGAGCTTTGCACAGCTACTAGTACCTGGAGATGCTGGGGTCCTTCTGCATGCAGGACAGATGTTCTGCCAGTGAGCCACCACCCTTCACCAAAGGGACTGGCTGAAGTTGACTCACTGGAGCTGCTCTCCTGGTTCCAGGGTTTAAGTATAAAGCAGCATCCTATGTTTCTGAGGAGAGGGAGAGGGAGAGGGAGAGGGAGAGGGAGGGGAGGAAGGAAGGAAAGAGGGAGTGGGAGGGAGAGAGGAAGGAAGGAAAGAGGAGAGAGAAAGAAGAGTAGGAAATAAGGAAGAGAATAAAGAAGGAAAGAAAAAGAAAGAGGGAGAGAAGACGGAAAGGGAGAAAGAAGGAAGGAAGTAGAGGGAAAGAAAGAATAAGAATGAGGGAGAGGAAGAAAGTTGGGTAGGACGGAAGGAAGAAAGGAAGGAAGAAAGAAAGAAAAAGAAAGAAAGAAAGAAAGAAAGAAAGAAAGAAAGAAAGAAAGAAAAGAGGGAGCAGGAGGGAGAGAGGAAGGAAAGAGGTGAGAGAAAGAAGAGTAGGAAAGAAGGAATAAAGAAGGAAAGAAAAAGAAAGAGGGAGAGAAGACAGAGATAAAGAAGGAAGGAAGGAGAGGGAAAGAAAGAATAAGAACGAGAGAGAGGAAGAAAGAAAAGGAAGGGGGGGTCGCTGCCTTGATTCAGCGCCAGAAAAGAGCGCGAAGGGACCCAGGGGCAAAAAGCATTTTCCCGGCCCCAGCTGTTTGTCGGCGCTTTGTTGGCGCGGCGCTTCAGCAGCAAGGTCCCACTGCTGGGTCCCGCTGGCTGGGGCGCTCGGCGGGCCACATGACGAGGTCTGGCGGGCCGGATTTGGCCCCCGGGCCTTGTGTTTGACACCCGTGCAGGAAGGGATGTGATATGATAATTGATCATTTGAAAACTGTATTTAAATTGATCAAATGTTTTGTATGCTGCTGGTGAGGAGTGAGGGCTTGCAGCGTTTGTTATGTTTTTGAAATAAAACTAAGCAAAGATATCGCGGACAGCCTTTGATTTCTACGCGCCAGTCGCTGCACACACTGTGTTGGCGCAAAAGTCCAACAAAGAGAGCTATGCAAATGCACCGATGCCTTTATTTTCCAGACAATAGTGAATATGCTTTCGCAAAGAAACTGCAAATAAAAACAGGTCCTATCTGAAGAGTTTTGATGACCATTGGTATTCTAAACACTTTCATCTGTCAGAGATATTATTGCAAGCAAAGAGGCTGGTAAAATATGGGCTGGATGAGGTAACTGTTAGGTAGATTTGTAGGTGGTTGACTGACTGAACCCAGAGGGGTCACTAAGGGCTGCTTGTTATCCTGGGGGAAAATCACAAGTGGGGTGCCACAGGGGTTCTGTCCCGGGCCTGTTGCTGTTCAACATCTTTATAAATGACTTGGATGAAGGTATTGAGGGGATGCTCATCAAATTTGCAGATGACACCAAACTGAGAGGGGTAGTCAATGCAGCTGAAGACAGAACTGAGGTTCAAGACGACCTTAACAGATTGGAGAACTGGGCCCGAACTAACAAAATGCATTTCAACAGGGACAAATGTAAGGTTCTACACTTAGGTGGGAATAACCAGCTGCACAAATGTTAGATGGGGGACAACTGGCTTGCCAGTAGTACATGTGAAAAAGATCTAGGTGTCTTAGAAGACCACAAGTTTAACATGAGACAACAGTGTGATGCAGAAGCAAAAGAAAAAAAAAAGCTAATGCGCTCTAGGCTTATCAACAGAGGTACAGTGTCCATATCAAGGGAAGTAATAGTATTACTGTACTCTATTCTGCCTTGGTCAGACCACACCAGAAGTATTGTGCGTGGTTCCGGGTGCCACAATTTAAGACGGATATTGACAAGCTGGAACGTGTGCAGAGGAGGGCAACCAAGATGATCAAGGGTCTGGAAACCAAGTCATATGAGGAACGGTTGAGGGAGCTGGGTATGTTTAGCCTGGGAAAGATGAGATAGGATAGCCATCTTAAATAGCTAAAGGGCTATCACATGGAAGATGGAACAAGCTTGTTTTCTCCTGCTCCAGAGGGTAGGACCCAAACCAACTAATCATCAGGATTCCAACTAAACATCAGGAAGAATGTTCTGGCAGCAAGAGCTGTTTGACAGTGAAGCAGACTCCCTTGCAATGTTGTGGACTCTCCTTCCTTGGAGGTTTTTTAAGTGGAGGCTAGAATCTAGATGGCCATCTGCCATGTATGATCTATTTGAGATTCCTGCACTGCAGGGGGATTGGACTAGATGACCCTCAAGGTCCCTTCCAACTCTACAATTCTACGATTCTATATGACTGCAAGCAGAAATGCTATCTTTCAGAATAGTCATGTAGGTTTTTGTCATTGTCTTGTTGGGCTGTGTATGTGATACAAATCAATATGGCTAACCTAATCCAAAACACACACACACCCCACTCACACACGAAACATAGCTGCCAAGTCTCCCGTTTTCCCCGGGAAATCCCCGTTTTTCCAGCTGTTCCTAGCTGAAAAAACAGATTTTTTTGTTTCCCCCCGGTTTATTCTGGTGAGGTGGTCATTTTGGAACTGGGCGGAGCATGCTCAGAAGCGACTTTTGATGCTGCTCTGCCCAGTTCCAAAATGGCTGCAGTGCAACTTCTGGCGCGGCGGCCGTTTTGGAACTGGGCAAAGCAGCATCAAAAGTCACTTCTGAGCATGCTCTGCCCAGTTCCAAAATGGCGGCAGCACTACTTCCGGTCTGCTATTTCCGGCCCAGTCTCTTATTTCTCTGACAGCAACTTGGCAGGTATGACACGAAACAAAGACCACCACAGCCAACCACAAATGAACAACCATATCCTAGGCCAACATCTCCCACCACCAAAGGAACACAAGCAAACAGCAGAGAACCTACACAAGCGACGCTGACAATAAACTCCACATATATTAAGCAAAATAGAAACATCGTCACCCGACCCCACCCACCCCTTTTCTTCCCAATGTCTCAACAAATGAAACTGATTTGTAAAAATGTTATGAGAGACATTGCACCTATCTTTGTAAACCAAGAAAACCTTTAATTAAAAAAAGAATAGTCATGTAGGAAAGAGGAGTGTTCTTCTGAAACAAAAAAGGCCCTTCAGCATTGTTCTTTGGTCTGCTCAGCAAGGAGTACTCAGCCCCTTGAAGCTGCAAGGTTGAATCAATTTCTAGGAATATAAATGTCCATTGCGTGGACAGGCGGAGTCCCCCAAACCCCCAGACGACTCCCTGAGGACGCAGGACAACGTGCTATGGGATTCAAATTGGCCACAACTTTATTAAGATTCAGATGTTGGGAGACCTTGGCTCAGGCATTGGACATTATCCTTCCCAGTCCCCAGCCAGGCTTCTGGGAGGCTTCGGGGTTATCCACATGTATGGGGGTTGGGTCTGGGTCTGGAGAACATATGTTCAAGAAGAGAGAGCCTGCCCCCTGTTCGCCGCTGCTGGAAGGGGGAAGCGATGACACCTATTGGCATGGTCAAGGCTTCCCCCAATACCCCGACCTTGTTGCCGCAAAGGGGGTGAGGTCTCCGCCTCATGCCCCTCCCTTTAGGAACATCGCCAAAGAATTCCGCCCAAGGCCTGACACCGCCAAAGTTGTGACGTATTGCTACGGGAAAGGTGAAACCTGCCAATGCAGGGAAATTCCTTTCCGACCCTTCAACAGCGGCCTTGATGTAGCAGCGCCTGTGAACCTCTGGAGAACTTGAATGAGGGTGCGGAGGGTGGGAGAAGCTCTGGAACCAACTAGTGCTTGGAGGTAAGATTCAAATTCTATTCTGTGAGCTGGACAGTCCCTCCCCTTACCTGGCCACCCCCTGGCAACACCTCCCCAGGCAGGATTGGACGCTAGGCAGAGACCCCTGACATCCTACCTGGGAAGGCGGTGCCAGCCCCGAACTACCAGGGAGTTGCCCTCTGGGATCAGGGGGCTGTGCACGACCACGCAAAAGTCACCCCCCCCATTGATGTGTGGAGCAGTCATTACTACCTGGAGTATTTTCTGTCCCGTGGTTCAAATACGTTGTGTCCAGGTGGCAGTTTCCTAGCACACAACCACAAGTGCATGGAACACCCCCCCCCCCCAGAATTTTCTTGAAATTACTGCAAGGAACAAAGCAGGCAGCCCACAGTCTATGCTAGGCAGTCTGCTGGAAAAGGAACTAATGTGGGCTGAAGACTGAAGAACCCTGCAGGGTTTTGTTTAGCTCGTCCATTCTTTGGTTAGATCTGATTCGAGCCTGCCAAAATGATGTTCCCATGTGGCAGGCATTCGTTTTTAAAGTCTTGCTGTGACACTGCTGTGGAGAGGCTGTAAGCATTTGGGCTGATGCATGAGTTGCCGCAACTAATTAAGCTATTCTCACGGCAGGTAGATGAATGAGAACCCCCCACCCTTAAGCCCCAGGAGGCGGAGGGGGAAGCAGGAGTTTTCAAAGTTAGCACTGTGCAGATGAATGCTTTCCTACTGACTAGCAGCTCCCCCTGATGCCAGCCTCCTGGGCACCATAGCTGCCAAGTCTCCCATTTTCCCTGGGAAATCCCCGTTTTTCCAGCTGTTCCTAGCTGAAAAAACAGATTTTTTTTGTTTTTCCCCCGGTTTATTCTGGCGCGGCGGCCATTTTGGAACTGGGCGGAGCATGCTCAGAAGCGACTTTTGATGCTGCTCTGCCCAGTTCCAAAATGGCTGCAGTGCGGCTTCTGGTGTAGCGGCCATTTTGGAACTGGGCAAAGCAGCATCAAAAGTCACTTCTGAGCATGCTCCGCCCAGTTCCAAAATGGCGGCAGCGCTACCTCTGGTCTGCTATTTCCGGCCCGGTCCCTTATTTCTCTGACAGCAACTTGGCAGGTATGCTGGGCACTGCTAGCCACTAAACACTGGTAGATGATGTACTCTCTTCCTGATGCATCCTTACCTGGATTTTGGAATGCATGGGGTATTCTGATAGATGTCAGGGGAGTGGACCTGATGACTTCCTGCTCCTCCAGTTTCTATGATTCTGTAGGCACTTTGTGTTACAAGAATAGTAGAGTGTACCCACAACATTTCCTGTAGCGATATATATACTATTGGAAACCACAGTTGGTTTGGGGTCCTCAGGACCACATGGTTTAAAAAAAGAAGAATGTGTGTGAACAGCTCTCTCACATTACAGTTTGTCTCTCTGCTGTGTGCTAGTTTTCGTAATATATGAAGCCACTTAGTATTGGGGAACTGGACGTTCAGAAACTTGATTGTAAGAGTTGAGCCAATACCAGTAGCCATGTTTAGATTTTACAATTAGTATTGTTAATTAGTTTTATAGATATAGATAACAGGGTATTTTGGAATATACTTTTAAGTTGTTGGTTTTTTAAAAAGAGAATCAAGTTTTTAAGTATAAAATAGGAATGGAAGTGATTTAATAGGCTGCTTTCTAAGAGAAGAAAATATATATATACCGCTACAATGCCCACATAAGCATTTATTATTATAAAGGTTGAACAGTTCATGACAACAGACAACAGATCACTTTACCAATTAAATGCACATTAATTCTCCAAATGCAATTAATTTACTAACTATTTCTAGACAAACTGATAATATATCAATCCAACCATATTAAACTTGGAAAGAATAAGATCTGTTTTAACCAATCTAATTATTTTATTTTAAACACCACAGCAGTCCAAACGAATAACATACATTAAACAAGAATATTAAAATCTAGTAAATCTAGTTAATCCATGCCAGTTACAAGCAAACTGATTACAGTGTATTTTCATATGTCCTAATTAATTGCAGCAGATACTCTGAGTCTCTTCAGATTCCATGTTAGCAATTCTTTAAACTATGATTCGGAGGAGTAATAATATGTCAAAGGCATTTTGCATACTGGTTTATCCAGGACACCTGGACTGGGTAAACTATGGTTAATGCTAACTAGAAGTGCCTTCAAACCAAGGTTTGCAATCTTCAAGTGATGGTTTCAAATACCCATCCATGGTTTGGAGAACCTCTAGTTTAACCGCTGAACTGAATGTTCAGCAGATAACCATCTTAAATACTGAAAGCTTAATATACTGTATTTCATCACTTAGGGAGCAATCCTGCTCATGGAATTACTGTCCTTTCCCTGTCAGCACCTGGAATCTTGGGACAGTTCTCAAGGTGGTCTCCATCCCCATGGGACCTGCCACTGGTTCTTGTGCCCACCTTTACATTATGTTTTCTGGCTAAATGCTCTGAACAATAGAAATAGAAATACTTTATTGTCACTGTACCACTTGTTTACAGTGAGATTAAATGAGCCCCCCTTCCCCCCACAATCTCCTTGTCACTCCGTGTGCTGTTGTACTACCACATTCAGCAGCCTCGTGGCCCATGGGTAGAAACTATTCTTCAACCTGTTGGTGCAGCTTATCATGCTTCTATATCTCCTGCCCAAGGGCAGGAGAATGTAAAAAGGTGCTGGCCAGGGTGTGAGTCATCCCTGAGAATGCTCCTCGCTCTTCTGAGGCAGCGGTCTCTCGCGATGACATCTAGCAGACTCAGGAGACAGCCCACGATATCGTGGGCTGTCCTCACCACCCTCCGTAGGGACTCTCTGTCCATGGCTGTCAAACCAGCATACCACACCATAATGCAGTATATGAGAGAACACTTTCTATCGTGGACCGATAGAAGGAAATCATCAATTGCTGTCCAACTTTGTTCTTTTGAAAGACCCTAAGGAAATGAAGTCTCTGTTGGGCCTTCCTAACCACCTGGGCTGTATTGACCTTCCAAGTTAGGTCTTCACTAAGATGGACTCCCAGGTATTTAAAGGAAGAGACTCTCTCTACACAGCCCCCCTCCCCGATATACAACGGGGCTAGCTCCCCTCTCTTCCTCCGAAAGTCCAACACCATCGCCTTTGTCTTGCCAATGTTTAGGTGCAGGTTGTTCTCAGAGCACATTGTGGATACCTTTTGAACCTCCCCCCTGTACACAGATTCGTCACTGCCTGTAATTAAACCCATTATGATGGTGTCATCAGCAAACTTAATAATTGCAGTAGATGGGTCAGATGAAATGCAATCATATGTACATAACGAATACAGGAATGGACTTAGCACACATCCCTGTGGAGTGCCAGTGCTGAGCTTCAGGGAGGTAGATGTAACAGGACCAATCCTCACTCTTTGTGTCCGATCTCTCAGAAAGTCTTTAATCCAATCACACATGTTAGAAGAAAGGTCCAGGTCCCTTAACTTTGCGATGAGAATGTCCGGAAGGATGGTATTGAAAGCCGAGCTATAATAAATAAAAAGCATTCTGACATAATTCCCTGGTCTCTCCAGATGACTCGCTGCAAGGTGAAAAGCTGTAGCAATGGCATCATCTGTTGACCTATTTCTCCTGTAGGCGAACTGGTGGTTATCAAAGTCCGGTGGAAAACATGTTCTAAGATGATGGAGGACCAATCTCTCGAAACATTTCATCACTACAGATGTTAATGCAATGCTGGCTGACAGGGGCTGGGCACCATTTCAGAGTGAGCTGGGGGGGGGGCATTGATGGAGATTATAACGGTGGCTAGGTCAAGGTGCTCATTCCTGCCCGCCAGCAAATAAGCTCACCAAAGCCCAGCAATGGAGCCCAGCTTTGTGCACACATTGGCCTGGAGACTGAACTTCCTTATTACCAACTTGCTTAAACCTTGCAGGAACCTATAGTCGTAGTCCAAGTATTCATTGTGAATATATACCAAACCCTTCTCCCAGCTTTGTTTAGTCGTTTAGTCGTGTCCGACTCTTCGTGACCCCATGGACCACAGCATGCCAGGCACTCCTGTCTTGCACTGCCTCCTGCAGTTTGGTCAAACTCATGTTTGTAGCTTCGAGAACACTGTCTAACCATCTCGTCCTCTGTCGTCCCCTTCTCCTACTGTCCTCATTCTTTCCCAACATCAGGGTCTTTTCCAGGGAGTCTTCTCTTCTCATGAGGTGGCCAAAGTATTGGAGCCTCAGCTTCATGATCTGTCCTTCCAGTGAGCACTCAGGGCTGATTTCCTTCAGAATGGATAGGTTTGATCTTCTTGCAGTCCATGGGACTCTCAAGAGTCTCCTCCAGCACCATAATTCAAAAGCATCAATTCTTCGGCGATCAGCCTTCTTTATGGTCCAGCTCTCACTTCCATACATCACTACTGGGATGGATCCTTCATGGATCAATGCCTTGTCATGGCGAAGGGGCTTGAATAACTCAGAGAAGCTATGAGCTATGCCATGCAGGGCCACCTAAGATGGACAGGTCATAGTGGAGAGTTTTGACTAAAGGTGATCCACCTGGAGAAGGAACTGGCAAGCCACTCCAGTATCCCTGCCAAGAAAACTCCATGGACAAAGACTTCTCCCAGCTATATAGCATGAAAGGCATAGCATGACTCCAAGTCCAGAATCAAATCATTCTTCAATTAATCATCTAAAAATATCTCTTGAATCCCAAGATTTATTGAACCAAGATTAGCAGAGAATTAATTTAGTAACGCTTCACTGCTATTAGTCCAGGCAAATGAAGAAAACTCACCCTCATCATCTTTCCTTTTAGGCTTCTGCTATGTCTTCTCCTTTCGGTCCTCCATCAATGGGCCTCACCAAAGCAGTAGTCTGAGCATTCTTTTGGTTACCTCCATGCTATTAAATTCTACCAAACAGAATCAGGGGAAGCTGATCCAATTGCGCTCTCTCTCACACACTGTTTCCCTTCCTTTCCCCTCTGGCTGCAACCTTAAACCTCTTGGGCACTTGGTTAAATGGAAGGCGGGAAAACTACACAAAACGAAGTGTGAAGAGGTGAACAAAACTCCCCACATATTCTCTGAGAAAGACCAGCTATTCACACCTTGAAAGCTCTTCCTCACTCATAAAATGGAGCAGCTCCCTTCTTCCAGGTGCAGTGCAAACACAACCCCTGTTCGTGTACAGCAGTTCATTATATGCTGTCAAGCGGGCAATCTTTTGGGAGGCACCGATAAATTATGTGATCTACACAGAGAGCTGCTGCACATACTTATACCTTATACCTTATGAGGAATGGCTTAGGGAGCTGCGTATGTTTAGCCAGGAGAAGAGAAGGTTAAGGGGTGATATGATAGCCATGTTCAAATATATGAAAGGATGTCATATGGAGGAGGGAGAAAGATTGTTTTCTGCTGCTCCAGAGAAGCGGACACGGAGCAATGGATTCAAACTACAAGAAATAAGATTCCACCTAAACATTAGGAAGAACTTCCTGACAGTAAGAGCTGTTTGGCAGTGGAATTTGCTACCAAGGAGTGTGGTGGAGTCTCCTTCTTTGGAGGTCTTCAAGCAGAGGCTTGACAAGCATATGTCAAGAATGCTTTGATGGTGTTTCCTGCTTGGCAGGGGGTTGGACTGGATGACCCTTGTGGTCTCTTCCAACTCTATGATTCTATGATTCTACTTGGCCTGCCACCCGACAACATCTCCTCTAAGCAACCTTTGCATGGGGACTGCAGTGAGCACACAGGCATTGAGCATTTCTGCACCAATCCCCTCCTGATGTCTCCTTCACACTGCATTATAAACAAATCCACAAATGCAGCTTGCATTGAGGCTGTAGCCAGAATGTGCATGCTGGCTGTGGAAAGAGGTGTGTTTGTGTGTGGGAGGGGGAATCCTGCTCCTAGCCTCTTGTCAGGCTGGTAAAAAACACCCCAAGCCTTCTATCGAGGGGATTGGCAGAGGGAACAGAGCCACACCTATGGATTTGCACGATGGTCACTGGGAAAAGGCTTTCCTTCTTCTGTGGCTCACATGGAAAGCAAGTGGACTGCTGGAGGAAGAATGGGGCATCCTGTCCCTCTCCCTTCAGCCTCCTCACTCACCTGCATGACCATCAGGTAAGCTGTCAAAGACAAGGCTACCTTAGTGGTGGGGGAGACATTGAAGCACGTGCCCCTCTGGTTTCATCCTCATCTCTCGCTCACAATTTGATTCCTTCCCTTGCCCTTCCTGGGAGCAGAGACAATCCTGGCAAGAGAAGGACTCCTCCTGCGTGGCCTAGATCTTGCTATGTTACTGGAGCTGTGCCCACCTGTTAATGAGTCTGCCTCCATTCAAGTGCCTCTTAAGCAGCACAGCACTTAACTACTCACTGTGAGACTCCCCAGCCCTCCCTTTGGGTGTCCTCTTTACGGGCTTATTGACAGTAGCCCTTCCCCTGGAGCTGTTCTGCTCTGTGATTTCTTTGGCTCTTTGCTCATTCCCAAGCTGGATCTTCCCAGCCCTCCCTGTGAGCATTTGGCCCGTAGCATCACCTGCCCCCCACCTGCAGGAAGAGACGCATTTTTCTAGGTGGGTACTTTTAATTAGAGATTTGCAAACTGACAAGGGAACTGTTCCTTTCCAGATGCAAAAATCCAGTTTCCTGGGCTTCTGGGTGAGGCATGAGACCCTATATCAAGGAAAAAGAAAGGAAGCAGGGAAGGCAGGGAGAAATATTGCGTTTAATAGTCTAGCTTGCAATGCAGGTGGTAGGACAGGCATCCCCAAACTGCGGCCCTCCAGATGTTTTGGCCTACAACTCCCATGATCCCTAGCTAACAGGACCAGTGGTCGGGGAAGATGGGAATTGTAGTCCAAAACATCTGGAGGGCCGAAGTTTGGGGGTGCCTGTGGTAGGACCACACTGGGGGTGTTTGCACACAGAGCAGCTCTAGCTCACTTGGTGAGAGCAGGGTGCTGAAAATGCCAGGGTCACAGGTTCGATCTCTATATGGGACAGCTGGATATTTCTGCATTGCAGGGGGTTGGACTACAGCAGGGATGTCCATATTGGGAGTCAAATTCCACCTTTTGCTGCAGATATGTGGATTGTTGCATGTCACACGTCTGTTTACATTCCAGCACAGATTGCTGGAGGGGAACTTCCGCTCTGTATTGGATTTGTTTTCAGTCTCTGAGAAGACAGCAAGGAGAGATGCCATTTTTTCCTTTGTCCTGATTTATGTATAATAAATGCCTAGATTAGTACAGTGGTACCTTGGTTTTTGAACACAATTGGTTCCGGAAGTCTGTTCATAAACTGAAGCGTTCATAAACCGAAGCGAACTTTCCCATTGAAAGTAATGGAAAGTGGATTAATCCGTTCCAGACAGGTCCGCGGAGTACTCAACCTGAAGCGTACTTAACCTGAAGCATGGGTGTAATTGGTTCCAGAAGTCTGTTCATAAACTGAAGCATTCATAAACTGAAGCGAACTTTCCCATTGAAAGTAATGGAAAGTGGATTAATCCGTTCCAGATGGGTCCGCGGCGTTCGTAAACCGAAAATTCGTAAACCGAGGTGTTCATAAACAGAGGTTCCACTGTATGTGTCTACAGCCTCAAGCCTCTTCTGTTCTGCAGTTTGCACTGCTGAGGAAAATGTGCTCAAGTCTGCAAGCTTGAGCCACTGATGCACATTGGAGCAGAGGTCGATGGATCTCTGCAGCGGCAAGGCTGAGGGGAGACGCTCCAGCCGGGGCTGAGCCAGCTGGCCTTTTGACCCCCCGATTCCGATAGTCCGACCAGTAGATCCTCGGCTGATCCTGGTAGATCACGGGGTCCTTATTGTGTACAAAAAGTTATGGGGGGAAAGCTAAAAAATTCTGCGCAATCCTCCCCAAAAGCTCTGGGCACTTCCCACCTTAAAAAAGCTCAACAACTCTGGGTAATCCACCCACCCACCCCACGCATGCACCTCCTCCCTCCAATGACAATGGGTAGATCACTGCCATTTTATTTTATTTTAATACTGGGAGTAGATGACAGTCTCTTGAGAGTTGGACATGCCTGGACTAGATTACTCTCAGGGTCCCTTCCAACTCTATAGTTATATGATTTGATGTGTGGGAGCCAAGGTACCAAACTTTTCCCCAGCGTTCAAACTATAGTAGGTTGCCACTGATTAAATTAATTCTCAGTTAGCATTTCCAAATGCAATCTGTGAACTCCCCTTCCAATTGTCTTTTTGTTGAGTGGGGTGGGGTGGGGAGGAGAGGGGCCATAGCATGAAAGGAATGAGTTGCTGGTACCTAAACTGGCTGCCTAGCCCCTCCGATTTACAGATTTCAAAGCACCAGTGGTCAACCTGTGGGCTGCATTTGGCTAGACTCCAGCAGCCCAGCCAGTCAAGAGGTGATGGACATTGCAGTGGAGGCAAGTCTCAAGGGCCACAGGCTGTGCAAGCCCTGCTTTAAAGGATCCACTCAGCTCCAAGGTGACACATGTAAAATCATTTGAAGTTTGGCGTTGAGTTTCCAGGGCACTCATTTAGTGAATATCATTAAGTGAAGAGCAACACAGCTCTCTTCCCACCCCACCCTGCCCTATCTTATTTTGTTAATTCAGTTTCACCTCCTCCTGTTCTGATTCACACACATTTGATGCCTCACCAAAAGTTTGCATTCCCCCAAACCTGCACACATTTCCCGAGGTGTGGTGGAAGGCATTCTGTGGTTCAAAAAGTAATTAGAAGTAACTGTGCACTGAGTTAACACACGTTTCTAAAGGGGTGCTGTATTTTAGGGTTCTTAAATGATTTAAAGCACTCTTATGCAGACAGGAAAACAAAGGCAAAACCTCTTTAATAAGCAACCTCAGGAAAAGTGCTATTTGGTAACAGTTCCTTAACAGCCTAAGGCATCCTTGACTATTTGGTCGTGAAATAAACTACTCCCCCCATCTCCACTTCTGGTATACATATTAAAGACTTATTCCAGCGTATTTGTTCCTCATCAGAAATGATGTTTAGAGCTTTCTTCTGAGGACATGGTCATAAATGACCACCTGCAGGTAGAGGTCCGTTTCGATTGGAGTCCGTGTTGTGTTGTCCCCTGGATAAGCCTGAGGATGGAACAAGGGCGAGAAAGAAGCAAGAAACTCAAATCAAGCATATTTTCAGTTCACACCATTGCGATCTGTGCAGCATGAGATCCTGGGAGGTTGCGCACCACTGGATTATTGCCAGCTCACAAGAACACGCATCAGATAACATGCCAACTTTGGCCCTCCGTTCCAAAGTCTACCTTGAGAGCTTGATCTTGTGAAAGGCCCAATTTGCATGGAATGCCTAGCCAGGAGCAATGTTTGATTTGCAATAGCTTCTGGATGCATAATGGCTAGGAAGTTGGGCAGGCAACTGTCAAGGGGACCCCCAAGTGCTACGCACTCATTCTGCTGTCTGCTACAAGTGGAAAGACAGCCGATTGTCCACACTTCGAGGGTATTGCAGCCTCCCTGTTTACAACCTGCTGTCTTCTATCCTCACTAGTAAGCATCACATAGCTGGCTTGGTAGAGAAGGGTTAATTTGGAGGAGCATCCATTTCTAAATAATTTTTTCCATTCAATGTCTCCATTAGATTTTAGGGGGTGGGGAGGCATCATCTCCCAAATCTACTAGTCCTCCATGTTGTCCGATAGGTCCTGAGTGGGTGGTGATTCTTTGTCCCACATTTTGTGGGATTCTTTGTCCCACATTTTGTGTGATTCAGCCTCCCCGGCCTGTTACACACTCCAATGTAGGTATCAAATTTTGACCATTTTCATGGGTATTTATGCCACTGTGCAGTAGAGACACACAAGGAAGCTAGAAATGCAATGTGTGTATGGCTTTAAAGAGCCAAAACCCCCTCTGTGCTTGATTTGGTCCTCAATTCTTAAAAGTATATATTTCACATAGCAATAGGGTATCTGCTTATTTGTTACAGATGTTCCACAGCTGCAGGAAGTTAGACCAGTGACCCACTTTGAATGCAACCAAATACACTTCTTTTTAGGTATGCATTTTTAAATGTCTTGCAAACCAACACACTCCCATTTTAAGATGTGTATAATTTGATATTTTGTCCCGTTGCTATTCATATGCAACCAGCTTTCGTGGGAAGTACTTCAAAGAAACCCTCATCCGAGAGCTGTTCTGTGCAAACCCAAACAAATTACTGCCCGGCTTACTCTGCGTTGGTTTTGAGAGGAACCAAAGCATGGGTGTGTTTGCCATATTCAATCTATAGTCCAAGGACTTAAGATGCAACATTTTTAAAGGGACAATGAAGAACAGATGGACTCACTCAGATCACTGCAGATGGACACACTCAGATCACAACAGAGGGCCATTGTTCATAAAGGAACTCTCTAACCAAGACAGCAAAGAAGCAATGGAAAAATGGATACGATTCAAGCAAATCTCAGTACAGTATTTTAAGTCCAATTTAATTCAATCAGAAGGGTAAGCATTTTATTAAAGGTAAAGGGACCCCTGACCGTTAGGTCCAGTTGCGGACGACTCTGGGGTTCCGGTGCTCATCTTGCTTTACTGGCCGAGGGAGCCAGCGTACAGCTTCTGGGTCATATAATCATAGAGTTGGAAGAGACCACAAGGGCCATCCAGTCCAACCCCCTGCCAAGCAGGAAACACCATCAAAGCATTCTTGACATATGCCTGTCAAGCCTCTGCTTAAAGACCTCCAAAGAAGGAGACTCCACCACACTCCTTGGTAGCAAATTCCATGTGGCCAGCATGACTAAGCCACTTTTGGAGAACCAGAGCAGCGCACGGAAACGCTGTTTCCCTTCCCGCTGTAGCGGTACCTATTTATCTACTTGCACTTCATGCTTTCGAACTGCTAGGCTGGCAGGAGCAGGGACCGAGCAACAGGAGCTCACTCAGTTGCGGGGATTCGAACTGCCGACCTTCTGATCGGCAAGCCCTAGGCTCTGTGGTTTAACCCACAGCGCCACCCACCTTCCAAGCAAAATGGATTCAAAGGGATGTAAAATGCTTACCTTTGTTTGAATCATGGCCATTTGTCCATTTTTCTCTGCTGTTTTACTGGAGTGGGGGGCGGGATTGCCGGAAATTCTGTGCATGGAGCGCACTGCGTAATCTTCGGACAGTCCAATCTAGGACTCATGTAAGATCTCATGTGCTTTGCGAGAACCTGCTGCCGCTGCTGCTTTGCAACCCAGGTAAGGGAGGCTTCAATGAGGTGGCAAGGTGTTATGGCACCTTTCTGTTTCGACTTAAGTGGTGAAATGGGACACACTACCCCTGCAGTGACAGATTTGTGAATTGCATACTATTCTTTTGGAACAGGAATATATGGATCTGATTTCCTAAGTCTCTCCCCCCCCCCCCCTGCACATTTCATGCACACTCTTTGGAAATATTTAAACCAATTTGTAAAAAGAAAGTAATGTAGCATTTAACTGTTTTGGTGTCATAACCTGGAGTAAGTGGAAGACAGTGGAAAATCAGCCTGTCAAATGAGGTTGTTTGAGAGAGAGAGAAAATGCCTTGAAATAGACCCATTGCAGTGGGGTAAGGAGGGCACAACCAGCGTGGGTTTGTAATCACTCTGGATAGCTCAGTTGGCTAGAGCATGGTGCCGATAATGCCAAGGTTGCCCATAGGGCAGTGATGGCATCACCCCTAGCTAACAGGACCAGTGGTCAGGGATGATGGGAACTGTAGTCCCAAAACAGCTGGAGGGCCAGGTTTGGCCGTGACTGCCATAGGGGGTCCTGCATTGCAGGGGATTGGGTTAAATTAACCTCAGGGTTCCTTCCATCCCTACAATTCTATGATTCTAAGTCCTCTTTCCCAATGCCAGTTTCCCAATGCTCGCTGGGGGACCCATACATTATCTCAGTGGCCTTGGCCTTGAACCTAGCCATAAAATAGGACTATAGGAAGTTGCCTTATACTGAGACAGACCATTATATTGTCTATACCAGGCTTCCTCAAACTTGGCCCTCCAGATGTTTTTGGCCTACAACTCCCATGATCCATAGCTAGCATGACCAGTGGTCAGGGATGATGGGAATTGTAGTCTCAAAACACCTGGAGGGCCGAGTTTGAGGAAGCCTGGTCTACACTGACCATAGCTGTCAACTTTTCCCTTTTCTCGCGAGGAATCCTATTCGGAATAAGGGAATTTCCCTTAAAAAAGGGGAATAGTCGACAGCTATGTCACTGACAGGCTGTAGTACTTCACGCAGGAGTTGTTCCCAGCACTACCTGGGAATACCAGGTAGTCCTGGTCATGAGCTCCCGGAGACTGCAAGAAGCTAAGCAGACCTGCTGCTGGCTCAACTCACTTTTGTGGGATGGAACACTGGGGCAGACAAGTCACAACAGTTCCTAGAGTGTCCACTAAGAGGAACTCACCTGGAGGGACACCCGACTAAGCTCAGTTCCTGTTCCTCCAGATATGCAGATGAGATGGATTAGCTGGCAGACAAAAGCCCCCAGACAGCAGCCATTCTCTCTCTTAGCCATTTCTCCTTCAATGGGAACACATCTGCACAGAACCTACATTTAGGATGGTTCTCCCTCTTGGCCTGCTACCAAGAGAGAGACCAGAGGACTCCAAATGAATACCTCTGTAACCTTTTCTAAGCAAGCCTGCCTTTCTGAGATTATGCTGTTAACTCAGGATGAACCTGTAAGTAAACTCTATCTTATTTTATGAACACTGTGTTGTGTATTTCTTTTAAGAGGGACAAAGGGGATTTGTCAGGAAGTATAATATTGTTGTAGAGGTTCTAACAAACCTGAACGCTCACGTTTTGCTGCGCACAAAAGGGGAATGTCACTCTGCTGATATTGGAAGCTTGATAACACAAGCTTGGATAGGATCTATCTAATAATATATCCTAATCCACATCCCTAACATTCCCACAACTTTCTCATTCAGTTTGCCTTCCTTTCAGCAGCAGCCCCTCTCCTTCAGACCATGCACTGTCACATGACCACACCCACAAACAAACTCACAATCAAGTCTCCAAACAGCTCAGGAAGCAAGCAACCTTATTCCAAAAAACACAAACTCACTTTCTTCAGTCTCTTCCACCGATCCCTCCCATTCTCCTCCTCCCTCCCATTCCACCAAACGTCCCTGTTTGCAAGTCCTGTTCACGAGCTCTTGATCACAAGCTCCCAGAGACTGCAATAAGCAAAGGGGAACTGCTGTTGGCTTTGTGTAGGTTGGCTGTTGCCTCTAAGACTGCAGGTGCACCCAGTTTTTCTGCACAGGATTACTGAACTATTATTACTGCACTATTACATAAGGAAGTGCCCAAGGGAATCTGGGGAGTTTAAGATGTTTCTCTAGATATGCCTTATGCTTAATGAAACTGAGGCCCACTGCTGTCATCCATGGGAAAAAAGATCTCATTCAAAAAGAATTAAAAGATGACATTTCCATCTTGTGAGGCCTACTGCACAGCTTTACAGGAAGACCTACCTACCTACACTGAGATCTGTTGCTTTCAGACCTTGTTCCAGAAGTACTTAAGATTCACACGTTCATGCGATGGCTTACATGATTGTTTCTACCTTGGTTGCATTGACAAGATGTCCCATTTGAAGAACATCATATATCCAACTAATATAAGAAATGTCCTTCATGATGGAATGTCACTTCTCAATAGGACAAATGCCAGACCCGTGCATTGCCCCTTGGTCCATGAAATGAGCAGTACAAATAAAAGCATGGATGTTTGACACAGACAGGCCTGTTGTTTCAGGGAAACTACAAAAGTTACAATGCTACCTTGGGGTCAACATTAATGACCTTCCTGTCAGACTTGTTCTTGAAGAGGACGCCACACACATTTTCTGCAATCACTTGGTAATTTGGACTTGAATTCAAGCAGCAGATATTCCTGTCCCAGTTGTAGAAACTGTAAAAAAAAGCAAAAACAAACCAAAGAGTAGACAATGCAAAGCATCTGTTTGCAACATTGTGCAAGCCATGTGCTTCCCCCCCCCCAAGCTAGCGTTCTTCTGTCTCAAGAGACAATGGAGGAATGGGCCTTTGGGGGTGAAGTCAAACTGTTGGAAGGTTGCAGCATCTGCTGTGCTGTGGCTGTAGACACCAATACGGGGGGAGACATGTTTTGTTGCAGCTGGGGTTGCAGATGAAGGCATCCGGTTGTGCTGCCGCAGATGCACCAACGTTTAGACTTTTAGGCATTGAGCTACAGGAAGATCTGTCCTGGAGTGGTAATACAAGGGGGCTTGTGAAGAAGGCGCAGCCGCCACTGTACTTTTTGAGAATTCTAAGGAAAAACCGTCTTCCACAAAAGCTGCTGCTTGCCTTCTATCACTGTGCCATACAGAGTGTGCTCACGTATGGTTTATGTGTGTGGTACGCAAGCTGTTCTTCTCAGGATAGGCAGGGCTGTGTAGAATTATTAAAACAGCAGAGAGCATTATTGGCTGCTCACTCTTCACCTTAGAACAAATCTATACCACCAGGTGCCATAGAAAAGCACTAGATATATCAAGAGATTCAACGCACCCTGGTCACCGTTTCTTCGAGCTCCTGCCATCGGGACGGAGATATAGAACAATGCAGGCGAGAATGAGCCGTCTCAAGAACAATTTATTCTCAAGAGCGATTTTGGCCTTAAATGGAGTCTGGACTTTGAAGTCATCTTATTTTACTTGTTATATTGCACCGTATTGCACTGTTTTAATTAGGGTTTTGTAGTAATTTTGGATTATGTTTAGGAAAGCTTTTAATGTAATAGATTATATTTTAATACTTCTGTTGGAAGCTGCCCAGAGTGGCTGGGGAAACCCACCCAGATGGGCGGGGTATAAATAATAATAATAATAATAATAATAATAATAATAATAATAATAATAATAATGTGGAATGCTTTATCTGAGTGGATGTGGTAACCGAGTAATTTTATTGTTCCTGCAAGGGGACAATGACAATAAAGATTATCTTCTCTTCTCTCTGCGCTCTTCCCAGCGGTCATTCATAAGTGGCTTTCCAACAATGCCACATATTCCCCCAATGACATTTAGTTTAGAACAGCAAAATGTTTGTCATGGCATCGTTGTGCCTAGGGTTCCATGCCCCTATAAGCAGCAGCCAATCACTGAGCGTGATGGAAAGGGGAACTTGCAATGCAACGACATTTTGCATTTACAGTCATACCTCATGATACGTCTGCAGCGGGTTGCGTCTTCTCAGGTTACGGACGCGCCAAACCCGGAAGTCCCAGAACGGGTTACTTCCAGGTTCGGCACGTCCGTAACCTGCGCGCATGCGCAGAAGCGCCACATTGCATCACACTCGTGCACAGATGGGGCGCTTCAGGATGCGGCCTTTTCATGTTGCAAACGGGCCTCCGGAACGGATCCCATTCACAACAAGAGGTATCTCTGTAGAAGCATACGGAATGAAGAGACACAGGTCCGTGGTATTTAGCAGCAGCAATATCTCGGCAATAATATGCAGTTCCAGAGCAGGACTAGAAATCCTGTGCGCAGCAGCCACCATGAACCTGGGATCTCGCTTCTAGCTCTTATCCTAAGAAATCTACATGAATGGTTACTCATGTTTTCCATCTGAATGTCTCCACTTTGAATCATTTCAAAGCGTTATCATGGAGAAAAATGGCATCATGTCAAGACCAGCCATTTCAATGCTGGCAGAGGGGGAAAGGCATGTCTGCTCTATTAACACAAATTCATTTAACTCTTTCTCTTCCCTCTCAGAAACTCCAAGAAACAAGTTACTCTGCAGATACGCCTATAGCTCCCAAGACATCTTGTTGGGAAGCCAAGGCAGTGAAAACACTGGCTGCTTGTCACTGGCAAGCCTCCCTCGTCACTAGATAGGCTGCTGCAGTTTCATGGCTGGCTTGCTGCGGCAGAAGGCGAGCAAGCTTTCAGAAAGCTGAGCCCCATCCCTTCTGTCCCTGTTGAAATGCCCAACTCTGCCCAAAGATTCTTCCCTCCGTGAAAACATAGCAAAACAAAGCAAAGCAAAACACACAGATACTGTACTTTGCCTGAATGCACAATAGGGTGTTTAGTTAATCCTATGTGACAGAAATCCTTCCCAATTCTCTTTCTCTAGTTCCAGTATACAGAACTACATCAAACATCACCCTTCTTGGTCCACAGCCTGGTTTTGTATCTCAGCTTGCCCTGGGGCATTCTGCTTGTTCACTTCAACCTCGAAACAGACCTTATGCCCTCTGCATGTGCCAAGAATGCTGTGTTTTATGTTAGTTGCTGAAACTAACTTAGAGATGATAATAGTCTACGTTAGCTAGAAATTACTCACTGTTTTTCTCCTTCTTCCATGCTTCTCACTCCTGCTCACTCATCTTCACTCATTTAATAAAATCTGGAATTACAAGTCTAAAGCTGACTAATGTTGCTAGATCACAGGATTGATCTCACCCATTTCACTGGGTTGCTCATCTTGCAGCTACCTTAGGGGAGTTAAAGGGAGCTTGCTAAAGCCTGTCTCTTCTCCACAAGTAAATATTGCAGGTCTCTGTCCTCGTACACCCAGATCACAGGTGCTTGAATAATATGGGTGGGGGCAGTTGCTGGTAACTTACTGTAAGTACGCAGTATCTCTCAGCCTGATCGCATGGAAGGTGGCAGCTCTTGTCCCTATATTTGCAAACCCATTCTAAGTCCTCATCACAGAAACAGCAGCAATAGAACATTTGTTAGGCAGTGAGCTGCTTATATGAGGGAAGTGAAATGTGAGTTTGGATGGGAGGCATACGGAAGTAAGGGAAGAAAAGGAGGCTGAATACTAGGAAAGTGAGCCAACAGCCAGAATAACTGAAAGAAGGAAAATAAAAAAAATTCCTTCAGTAGCACCTTAAAGACCAACTAAGTTTTTATTTTGGTATGAGCTTTCGTGTGCATGCACACTTCTTCAGATACACTGAAATAGGAGTCCCCAGGCACTTATGTGGAGAAGATAGCTTTATCATGTATAATGAGATAAGAATCCAATGTCTCTGTTCAAACCAGGTCCCTCCATGGTTTTGAGCTTGGTGATAAGTTGTAATTCAGCAACTTCTCTTTCCAGTCTATTTCTGAATTTCTTTTGTAGTAAGACAGCTACTTTGAGATCTTGTATAGAATGTCCTGGGAGATTGAAGTGTTCTCCTACTGGTTTCTCTTCAGCCATCTCAACCCTTGCTTTTTCATGCAAAACCATTTTCAGTCATCAACAGCTATCAGTCAGTCAATCACCCACTTCCACCACCCTTCTGAGTGATACCTCCTCCCCTCCCACCCCCTCCCCACCCCTTCTCCACATAAGCGCCTGGGGACTCCTATTTCAGTGTATCTGAAGAAGTGTGCATGCACACGAAAGCTCATACCAAAATAAAAACTTAGTTGGTCTTTAAGGTGCTACTGAAGGAATTTTTTTAAATTTTACTTCGACCCAGACCAACACGGCTACCTACCTGTGAAAGAAGGAACTTAAGTACACAAGAAGTGGAGGAGGCAAGAACAGGAGGGAAAGAGAAATAGAAAATATGTGATGCTGAAAAAGAGAGGCCCGTGTAAAAAGGTGCACTGAGGTGATACATCAGTAGAAATAGAAATAGAATAGAAATACTATATTGTCACTTTACCACTTGTTTACAGTGAGAACCTTAAACGAACCTGGTGATAGAACCTAGAGATAAGCAGTGTGATATTCCCGGAAAGGGAAATGGCAGACATGGGAAAACTGTGGGCTTAAAAGAGACCAAAGAGGCAATCTCTGTGTGCGCAGATGTGTCAGTTTCACACATAGATTTGAACTAGGAAGCCACATTTGGGGTTGCAGGTGTTACTTATAACGTATCTCTTGATCTAGCGTTGCTGCTTTGCAATCTCTTTCACTCACCATAAAGCGGCAAAGCTAATAGCCAGATTGCGCAACTGGATAGGTGCTCGGAAGGGGGGCGGGGGAATGCTAGCAGGCAAAAGCTTTCCACCTCTCGCTCCGGAAGAGGGAAAAGAAAGCTCTTCTGTGAAGGATTTCCCCCAATCATTAAAAATAAATTAGACTTGTGGGGAAAGAACCCCTAATCAGCTGCAGAATAATCACTTCCTTCATTTGCCAAGTTTCCTACCCACATGCAGCGAACGGCAGCATGGTTCCATGCTGGAGGGCTTGTGCACTGGGCAACCCCAGGCCCACACATGCACGGCTGGTGCATCAAAGTCTCCTCGGCAAGCTCGTTCTTGACACGACAAGCAAGCCTGGGTATAACCATTATGTGGCTGGCTTTGGGTTTTCACCAGATGCTCAACTGGCACATAACGTAGAATCATAGAATCATAGAGTTGGAAGAGACCACAAGGGCCATCCAGTCCAACCCCCTGCCAAGCAGGAAACACCATCAAAGCATTCTTGACATATGCCTGTCAAGCCTCTGCTTAAAGACCTCCAAAGAAGGAGACTCCACCAAACTTCTTGGCAGCAAATTCCACTGTCGAACAGCTCTTACTGTCAGGAAGTTCTTCCTAATGTTTAGGTGGAATCTTCTTTCTTGTAGTTTGAATCCATTGCTCCGTGTCCGCTTCTCTGGAGCAGCAGATTTGCAAACCCATTCTAAGTAACGTAAGCTACAACAGTCATCTGTACAGTGGTACCTTGGTTCTCAAACTTAATCCTTTCCGGAAGTCCGTTCCAAAACCAAAGCATTCCAAAACCAAGGCACACTTTCCCATAGAAAGAAATGCCAAGTGGATCGATCCATTCCAGACTTTTAAAAACAACCGGGGACATTCTGGGGATGGAATTTGTCCGGGGACTTATTCGCAAATCTGGGGACTGTCCCTATGAAATGGGGACGTCTGGCAACCCTATCCTAGCTGGTCAGTGTGGAGATAAGATTGCTATGCATTATTCTCTCCAGCTTCCCAAAGGACAACACTCTGCTCATTAAGCGTGGCAACAGCCTCAGCCGTTTCCCTTGAAAATAGAAGAAACATTCCTTTTGCAGCTGGCCAGTGGGCACTGCTCAATGCCACATAGTCCACATACCTGAGCCCCTTGTTGAAGAGTATCAAATAGTTTTTGGAACATTCATAGATTTATTGAAATAATAATAAGATGAAATCTATGCAGGAAATATTTAAAACGCTTTGGAATTCACTGCTGTCTATTTGATAGCATTTCTCCCCCTCTCTCTGTCAGGGAGATTTAAAGCATTTAAAAGGCATCTCTAATTCGATTAATCCAAATTAGATTTAGTTGCATCAGGGCTGTAGTGATTCTTGGGTTGAAGTTGGTGCTACAACAAGGCCTGTTATTTTTCCAGAGTGAATCAAATTGTCCTGAACGACAAAAAAAATAAAGACAAGCTGAAAAGATAACAATGGAAAAGCGGGGGGGGGGGGGACGGACGGCGGAATGCAAAACTGTCCTTATTTATTTAGAAGTTTTAACATGCCTTTCAGGGGCAAAAACAGCCCTCTTGCCACACTCCAAATGCAAATACAAAATTCAGAGTAAAATGTACCTATTCAAGATCAGCCTCCAGTGAAATGAATAAAATAATCTGACTCCAAGGGAGCCAAAGATTTATGGGTAGCCCAGTGCATGCCATGTAGACCAGGAGTGGAGGGACTCTCCCCAGGTCCTGCTCTGGCCCAGGCCATACCCCACACTAGCCCTGCTTTCCAACTTCCTTGGGCGCTTTTGCCTGGCTAGAATGTCCTGTGTGCCCTTGTCCTGTGCCTCTTGCTCACCTGTCTGGTTGGAGAGGTATGTAGAAACGTCTGATGTATGTGTGGCTGCAGATGGTGACAGCAGTCACGAAATTAAAAGACGCCTGCTTCTTGGGAGAAAAGCAATGACAAACCTAGACAGCATCTTAAAAAGCAGAGACATCACCTTGCCGACAAAGGTCCGTGTGGTTAAAGCTATGGTTTTCCCAGTAGTGATGTATGGAAGTGAGAGCTGGACCATAAAGAAGGCTGATCGCCGAAGAATTGATGCTTTTGAATTATGGTGCTGGAGGAGACTCTTGAGAGTCCCGTGGACTGCAAGAAGATCAAACCTGTCCATTCTTAAGGAAATCAGCCCTGAGTGCTCACTGGAAGGACAGATCCTGAAGCTGAGGCTCCAATACTTTGGCCACCTCATGAGAAGAGAAGACTCCCTGGAAAAGACCCTGATGTTGGGAAAGATGGAGGGCACCAGGAGAAGGGGACGACAGAGGACGAGATGGTTGGACAGTGTTCTCGAAGCTACGAACATGAGTTTGACCAAACTGCGGGAGGCAGTGCAAGACAGGAGTGCCTGGCGTGCTCTGGTCCATGGGGTCACGAAGAGTCGGACACGACTAAACGACTAAACAACAACAACATGTCTGGCTGGAATGCAGCCCTTTGCATAAAGTTAAGGGTTGCATCCATTGCTCCCTCCAGTTTTGCCTCTGACCTCGCCCACCACAGGCACACAGCCCCCAGAAAGTTGCCCACTAGGGAATGTGGCCCTTGGGCCGAAACAGGTTTCTCCACAATAGGTTGGATCCAACTAGAAGCCCATCTCAGATTGAAATGAATCGACTTTAGTTAGACGTGACCCCTTGTTTTCAAAGGGTTTACTCTTGAGTATGACTTGGCCAAGTGCAACCTATTTGGGGGCTGTCCAAGTGCCAAAATGAGCAAAGTTTCTCCACAATTTCCAACGTTTATCAGCAAAAGTCGCCTTTCCTGGCAGCCAGCTGGAAACCAAAACAAGTCTCATGGCACAAAAATTCCAACACTTTCTGTTCATTTGCTAGGCCAACTAAGCTGGCTAGCTATCATACTTCACCCTCGCCACATGCCTTACCTTGTAAACAACAGAAGTTTTGCAAACCAAGTGACAGTGGTAATTGACCAAAACAAGCCCCAGGTTACAACTGCTTCTGTCAATTTCAGGTGCATCTCAAGAACCTATTTTCACACATACCTACTGTCCATAATTTACTTATCAATGTCATCAGAATGGGCTGGGAATAAAAGACATAAATTGCTCCTCTGGGGTTTTCTTCTGCAGATTTACAATTTCTTTACAGTAACTTCAGCTATATTAGCAAATGCATTTAACTCCAAGCTATCTATGCTAATCAGAGCAATCATATACTGTAATATATTTATGCCCCAATGCAAACTTGGGCTAGAAAGAACTACTTAAATATTTCCTTCTCTGTTTGAAGGATACCAAATATCAGAACACTTGCCTGTCTCCTATCTTCTCTGGTGTCTGAGAAAGGCACCATGTACAGTGGAACCTCGGTTTATGAACACCTCGGTTTACGAATTTTCAGTTTACGAATGCCGCGGACCCATCTGGAACGGATTAATTCACTTTCCATTACTTTCAATGGGAAAGTTCGCTTCAGTTTATGAACGCTTCAGTTTATGAATAGACTTCCGGAACCAATTACACCCATGCTTCGGGTTAAGTACACTTCAGGTTGAGCACTCCGCGGACCCGTCTGGAACGGATTAATCCACTTTCCATTACTTTCAATGGGAAAGTTCGCTTCAGTTTATGAACGCTTCAGTTTAAGTACTCCGCGGACCCGTCTGGAACGGATTAATCCACTTTCCATTACTTTCAATGGGAAAGTTCGCTTCAGTTTATGAACGCTTCAGTTTAAGTACTCCGCGGACCGTCTGGAACGGATTAATCCACTTTCCATTACTTTCAATGGGAAAGTTCGCTTCAGTTTATGAACGCTTCAGTTTATGAACAGACTTCCGGAACCAATTGTGTTCATAAACCAAGGTACCACTGTAGTTATATTACTTATTTATTGAACTTGCATACTGCTTTATATTTCAATAAATCTCTTAAGTGGTTTACATCAACAATGCAGGAGGCGGAATGGGTGTTCCTGGCGCTGGTCCTTATTGCTTTTAATTTAATTTCTTTTTTCCCCTCTTTGTGTGTTTATGGTTCCTTGTTATGTGACCACCTCCCCAAGTGAGATGCTCTTTGCACACATGCGCAGTACACACATGCAAATAACAGTGCAGGAATAATTGAGGGAAGGAAACTCAGCAAAGTTGCTGAAATAGGCTGACCTGCTTATTCAGGCATCTGGGTCAACATGCAATTCTACAGCATGCAACAGCCTCAACCATTTCCCTGGACAATTAAAGAAGCATTACTCTTGCAGCTGGCCAGTGGGCATTGCTCAATGCTGCATAGTCTACATACCTGAAATAGTAAGTTGCTGGAATAGGCTGATCTGCTTATTCAGACGTCTGGATCAGCGGGCAATTCTACTGCTGCAAACACCAGGTTTTGGCCCTTACCTGCTCCCAGGTAAGCAACCTATCATGTTTGTTTGTTTGTTTAAGTAATTTTTAGAACCATTTCTAGAATGAAAGACTGCTGAAACACCATAATGGCTTTGCCAAATTAAAACTAATTGCCAAATTAGTAAATTGGTCGATTAAAAACACCCGAAGCTATGTGCCATTAAAACGTAAAGCCTCTTGGCAATATAACACTAAGCGATTGGACCAAAAGTACAAAATAGGAATATTCTTGGTGTACTCCAGCTTGGATAAACACAGAGCATGTGGGGCAGAATGGATCCTTTGCTGGATGTGGGGTGAACAGGCCCTGGTTTGAATCCTAGTTTGGCCATGAAGCTCAGTGGTCTGTGGGGAACCAATTGGGATAATGCCATATTAGACCATAGGTATATATGGAAAATGCCATATATATCATGCCCTGAACTCCTCATAAGGTTGGTCTTTAGATGTAATATGTGTATATAAATGAATGAGGTGGTACCTGCTGTTTTAAACAGCAGAGTACTGTCAAGATGGCTACGCATGATCTGCCCCGTGGCACACTGCGTTATTTAAACCCTGCTCCCTTTTCTCTCTCTCTCTCAATCTCTTCCACCAAGCCAAGGAGAGTTCCTTCGCTTTGGTTCTCCGAGTTTCTCTCCCCACCCACACAAACGCATCCAGATAAAACTATTCCCTATAGCAGAATGGGAATCCAGTCAAGAGCTAATTACAAACAATGATGGCTCAACAGCTTTTTTCACTTTGTGGTTCCACGAGTTTATGATGTCAGTCATCCGGCTCGACTTCCCGCCTCCCATCATTGAAACTACTGCCTTCTCGCAAGCGAGCGGTGAAGAAAGAACAGGGTTGTGACAGCAGACAGAAAGGAGGGCAACGGAGATGAGAAACATGAAGCACACCCATTGGGCATTCTGATATCTGACTGCTATTATATAATCATTTTTGCTGGCACCATTCCTGGCTTTGCCAAACAGGACACTGAGGAGCATTGCACAGAGGCTGGATTTAGCCCATCAGTTTTCCAGGGCAGATTTTCCTGCTTGCTTCAGAGGGATGTAAGGACATACATACTGGGTAATGCACATCGTCAGAACTCAGAGGAGCATTTTACGCCATGAAAGCAGTTTGCAATACTGGGTTTCGGTATCCGTTCAGCCACGCTGAGCATACCTTGTTGAAATAACAGCAGCCGACCAATGTTTATCAATAGTGCAAGTTTTTAATTTTCTTCTCTTGCTTGTGAAAAAGCAAGGTGGCTTTGCAGCTTTCCATTGTTTTTCCAAGTCTGAGCAACTTGACATGAGTCAGCAGTGTGATGCAGCAGCTAAAAAAGCCAATGCAATTCTGGGCTGCATCAATAGGAGTATAGCATCTAGATCAAGGGAAGTAATAGTACCTCTGTATTCTGCTCTGGTCAGACCTCACCTGGAGTACTGTGTCCAGTTCTGGGCACCACAGTTCAAGAAGGATACTGACAAGCTGGAACGTGTCCAGAAGAGGGCAACCAAAATGGTCAAAGGCCTGGAAACGATGCCTTATGAGGAACGACTTAGGGAGCTGGGTATGTTTAGCCTGGAGAAGAGAAGGTTAAGGGGTGATATGATAGCCATGTTCAAATATATGAAAGGATGTCATATAGAGGTGGGAGAAAGGTTGTTTTCTGCTACTCCAGAGAAGCGGACATGGAGCAATGGATTCAAACTACAAGAAAGAATATTCCACCTAAACATTAGGAAGAACTTCCTGACAGTAAGAGCTGTTCGACAGTGGAATTTGCTGCCAAGAAGTGTGGTGGAGTCTCCTTCTTTGGAGGTCTTTAAGCAGAGGCTGGACAGGCATATGTCAAGAATGCTTTGATGGTGTTTCCTGCTTGGCAGGGCGTTGGACTGGATGGCCCTTGTGGTCTCTTCCAACTCTATGATTCTATGATTCTAACTTTTAAAGGGCTGTTGTCTCACTGGGAAGGATTCAGAAGGGGTGTGTGTGAAAAGGATGGGCAAAAAAAGTTTTCGAAGACTTCTTTCTGTGAGGGAAGGCTGCCGGAAGTGGGCATTTTTCAGCCTGCAGAAAAGAAGAGCAGGAGGAGATGGGGAAACTACTGCTCTCAAGTACTAGAAAACACTAAAAAGAAAACAGAGGTACTTGCCATATAGCAGATGAATCAATGGGTTTAATTATCAGGCTACAAATAGGGGCTAAACAAAAGCATACTGGCCAGGTTCCAGGGGTGTTGTCGGGAGGTGGGTACCCCAAGTCTTTTGCACTGAAAAATTCAGTGCCGGTGGGACTCCAGCATCTTAATTTGCAGCTCTGTATGTAAACTACCGTATGCACATTTTACATAAAAAGTCCCAAGCAATGCCCCTGCCATTATCTCAAAACCTGGCATGCACTGGGCTTTCCAGGGCTCCCTTTCCTGCCACAGCTTCTTGTGCCCCTCCCAAATCTGCTACAGGGTGTTGAAAGGCCTTCGAGAGCAGCATCCAGCTGAGAGCGGGGGGTTGCAGCTGGGACACAAAACCAACACAGCTGCTGCGACTTGCTCTGTGTCATCGAATGCCACTGCTGGGAAGGTGGGCAGAAGATGGGGTCAGTTGTCCTAGGGTTTATGGAGGATGGGATAATTAAATGCACAAGTGCCATTTTCATCAGCCACACCTTTACTGCGGGATATAGTTGCTGCCTTAGGCTGCGTTTGAGATGTAATTTAAGGTTATCCTATACAAGGGCTAAGAGCCCCGTCAGTGGGATGAGGTGCCCTTGTTTACGGTCACCCTCTTCTCCACTTCTACTGTGTTAAGCTCCTCCTCTTGTTTGCCCTGTCACCATGATCTGATCTGCTGTGACGCCAACATGGGCCTGGTATTTCTGACTATCACGGGGTAAGCTCCTTCGCTGTCTCACAGGGCAGCCTTCAAACAGGCAACAGAGAAAGACTCAGGAAGCTGCAGAGTTGGAATTCCAAATCCTTTAGAAATGCTGTTAAATCAAACCGTTCAAATACGTGGGCCTTTGGATGATCCATGACTTGTGCTGATTAATTGGGTGGTTTTGGAGTCTTTGGATAGAGCCAAACCAACAACATCCTTGTGGCTTCAAGCGTTGCTAAGACAGTTTGGCTACCCAATTCTCTTACACTGTTTTTTTTAAAACAGAATTTACCTACTTATTTTTAATTGCTCGTTGTGCTGTTATCCAAATGGGCTCGCTCGAAAGAGATTCTTGGATTTGACTACCCTTTGCTGTGTGGTTTCATAAACCCTCAAATTAACGAGCCTTGGCTACATACTTAGTCAACAGATACACCCTACGTGACAGATCTTAATCAGTCAAGTCATGTGTCACACTACAACCCTCCTACACCAGCTTTCCATTGGATTTTAATAACCCAAGGAAATGGTAATACTCGGAGATGGCCAAATCCTGCACCGGCGCCAGCAAAGTGAGGATTCACAGATGCACACTGCCAGGTGTGTCTTCCATGTAAACAGGAGGGGGGGGGGGAAGATTAATGGCAATATCTTCTTATTAAAAAGGTGGGAGGTGTCCAGTGGGGTGCTATAGAGGTTGGCTTTCAGCCTTGATTTTATTTAACATATTGAGTGGCGTGCTGGAGCAGCTTTCAGATCAAAGGTTTTTGTACAGCTCCTGTCAGCATTGTTCCTTTTTGATCTTGCCATCTCTCTCCATGGAGTCCCGATATCCCTGCGGCCACAGCATGGAAACTCCCTCTCCAGCTTTGGTTCTGCTTTCACCCCCCAAAACCCAGAGAGAATAGGGGTGGGGTAGGTGGAACATTGGTTTTCAGCAAAAAGCACACACAGCTTCTTTTGATGTCACTTGGAGTTGTGCGTATCCCTCGTTGCATTTGAAAGCCGCAGGCCTAAGGCTTGTGTATACAGTGCAATTTGTCCCCAGGTTATAGCCTCCTCCCAAGCTGGGGCTGGAGGCGGAGAGGTAAGCAAGAATCTCAACTGCAGCTGGCCTCCAGCGTGAGTTACATGAGGACAGCTGGTTAGTGTTTAATTTACACATGGTAAACACTGCAAAACTATTCTGCGCACAAACCCGCAGGCCCAGTTGGTTTTTATCGCATTGAGGGATAAGCTACTGAAACAAGATAGGGAAGAGAAGTGAAATTTAAAGATGACCTTTGCTATTTATTTATTTTTGAAAGAAACGGGCCTGATCAAAATCTGAAAAAGTCAATCCCATTAAAATTAGGGTTGCCAGACTCAATAGAGGGCGGGACTTCTGTGCCTTTAATTGCCCTGCTCTCTTTTGAGTCTGGAAACCTTAAAGAGAAACCAGCAGAACCCTTTGCTTGGAAATTAAACAAAGGGTCTGCTGGTTTCTCTTTAAGGTTTCCAGACTCAAAAGAGAGCAGGGCACTTAAAGGCACAGAAGTCCTGTCCT
This sequence comes from Zootoca vivipara, assembly GCF_965207765.1. Taxonomy (NCBI): domain Eukaryota; kingdom Metazoa; phylum Chordata; class Lepidosauria; order Squamata; family Lacertidae; genus Zootoca; species Zootoca vivipara. Next base: position 63,277,630 of record NC_142583.1, read on the forward strand.
AGTCTATTGAGTCTGGCAACCCTAATTAAAATACAGATAGAGCACAGTGGAAAATATAACATCTCAACTCTCAATGAGCTGAAGGGGACTTTCCTCATCAATTGCAAACAATTCATTTGCACGATTCCAACCTTGCACAGTTGGCCACCCAACCTCTCCTTAAAAACCTCCAATGAAGGGATGATGAGAGCATAGCTGCCAAGTTTTCCCTTTTCTCGCGAGGAACCCTATTCAGCATAAGGGAATTTCCCTTAAAAAAGGGGAGAACTTGGCAGCTATGGATGAGAGCTGTAGTTTAAAATAGACTGGAGGGCACCAGGCTGGGAAAGGTGTACGCATTTCTGACCCACATGCCATACATTCATATAAGCACACAGAGGTAATCATACACATAAAAGCATACAGAGAAGGAGACTTTTCCCATGTCCTGCCAGAAAGCTCAGGCCCTACCCTAAATCCTCATCATATAGATTATGCTGTGCTGCAAGGAAGCAGCACCTGTCAAACGTATCTGCAGACAGATTGCCCCAAATGACTCAATCGAGTTTGCCAAGCTGCACACTAAAATGAGAGAGGCAATTACCCACGGCTGCGTCAGAACCAGCAATCAATCCCTGGACTGGTAGCCCAGCCACAAAGTCTCCCCAAGAGAAAAAGAGGAGAAGGTGCAGCCAAACACCTTGCCTTGGGCTGTGCCAGCCTTCAAGATCCCTAAGAAAAATAAAATTAACAAACAAAACAAGATCTAGATGACGATAATTACTATTTTTATGGCGCCTGAGGACTAACCATAGACAATGGGTGTTTTGTGTGTGTGTGTGTGTGTGTGCGCGCGCGTGCATGAGAGGTACAGCCTTTTGTGCAATTGAAACACCACAAGAAAAATAACCCAACGCCCGTCGCCTACAGAGAAAAACACACATTGTATGTGATAAAGGAGCACATCGGAGGGGGAAAATGTTGCTGGGAGGGAAAGTTAGTGGCAGAAAAAGGGATGTACGGGGGTGGGGGGAGATTTAGGTTTGATGAGGCCCTAAGCTACTGAAAGTAATGGGGCCCTTTATATGTCCAGCTGTCCTTTGTCAACAACAAATTGTCACTGGTTTTTGTGTTGAATATATGCTATATGGAATTTTTGGACCTAGCAGGTATCTAAAGCCATTTGCACATGCAGAATGTAGGCACCCTATATATACAGGTACAGTCATACCTCAGTTTAAGTACGCCTCGGTTTGAGTATTTTCAGTTTAAGTACTCCGCGGACCTGTCTGGAATGGATTAATCCACTTTCCATTACTTTCCATGGGAAAGTTCGCTTCAGGTTAAGTACGCTTCAGTTTAAGTACTCCACCGGACCGTCTGGAACGGATTAATCCACTTTCCATTACTTTCATTGGGAAAGTTCGCTTCAGGTTAAGTACGCTTCAGGTTAAGTACAGACTTCCGGAACCAATTGTGTTTGTAAACTGAGGTACCACTGTACCTAAAGGCCTGTTACATGGAAGATGCGGCAAGCTTGTTTTCTTCTGCTGTGAAGGCAAATCCATTCTGTGATCAACTCCCACTCAGAAACCAATGTCCCCACTGTGGAAGGACGTGTGGATCCAGAATTGGCCTCCACAGTCACTTATGGACTCATTGTTAAAACCGTCTTTATGGAAGACAATCTTACTCGGCTATGAGTGATCGCCAAAGAAGAAGAAGAAGCTGGACGAGATGGGTCTTTGGCCTCTTCTTAAGCTCTTAACTTGCAGTAACTGTTGAATGTTTCATACAAAATGTTCTCACTCCTCTCAAAAAGCTCTCTATGTATGTATGTATGTATGTATGTATGTATGTATGTATGTATGTATGTATGTATAAACACACACCAAATGAAAAGGTCCCCTGAGAAACTTGGCCATTGGTGTGATGAAGCAGTTTCGTCAGCCTGAGTTTGGGATGACCTACATAACAGAGTTCTGACCTTGCCACACCTACAAACGCTTGTTCAGAACGTAAGTGTGATAAGGACCATGTACATTGCAAAGCGACCACACCTGCATCCAATTTGAATATCTCCTTAGATACAGAATCTGAATCCTGGCTGTTTCACTCTTGTTAAGTATGTCACCCAAAATGCAGCGGTGGAAGATGAGATTAGGCAGGCATTTAAAACATCAAGCAATTGACTGAGACCTCTACTGACTGAGGGCATTAAAAAAAAAGGTGGGGATTTAAAAATAGAAAGGGTGGCTTGGTAGGGTCAGGGTGAGCATTTAGTAGATTGGATGTCCTCTCCTTAGCCTGGTCCATTGCTAATATAGGTCATGGGTAGGCAACCTAAGGCACAGGGGTGGTCCGGGAATCAGCGTGTTTTTACATGAGTAGAATGTGTCCTTTTATTTAAAATGCATCTCTGGGTTATTTGTGGGGCCTGCCTGGTGTTTTTACATGAGTAGAATGTATGCTTTTATTTAAAATGCATCTCTGGGTTATTTGTGGGGCATAGGAATTCGTTCATTATTTTTTTTCAAAATATAGCCCGGCCCCCCACAAGGCCTGAGGGACAGTGGACCGGCCTCCTGCTGAAAAAGTTTGCTGACCCCTGGTGATGTCCAAAAAAAAAAAATCCCCACTGAAACAATGATGCTTTCTCAATTAGTTCATTAATTGAAGCCTTCCTTTCAAGCTGCTTAATTTCACCTGAAGGAACATTTCAAGGCAAATCCAAAAGTTGTTGACTTGGCAAAACATCTGAGAAATTCCAAGGAAAGCTAAACAAATTTCAATAAGACTAGTGAAATTTCAAAAGTGCCTAGAGAAGAATACAAACCCCTGAGCCTCTGGCCGGCAGTCATTACAGCTCTAAGAAAAACGTAAGATGTTTCAATAGCTAAATGTCTCAATGGTCCCTGATCTGTGTTTGCATTCACATCTTTAACTTTGGGGAACTAGAACTCAAGCTCTGAATGGAGGACAGCACACCAGGATTTAATATGACACATTCTAGCTCAGGCATCCCCAAACTGCGGCCCTCCAGATTTTTGGCCTACAACTCCCATGATCCCTAGCTAACAGGACCAGTGGTCAGGGATGATGGGAATTGTAGTCCAAAACATCTGGAGGGCCGAAGGTTGGGGATGCCTGTTGTAGCTTGTTTGTAGTGTGAAGCCATCCACTGCAGCCAAGCATCCAAATTTCATATTGGTGTAAGGCAGGCTTCCTCAACCTTGGCCCTCAAGATGTTTTGAGACTACAATTCCCATCATCCCTGCTAGCTAGGGATTATGGGAGTTGTAGGCCAAAAACATCTGGAGGGCTGAGGTTGAGGAAGCCTGGTGTAAGGCATCTTACATCTTGATTTACCTATGGCAAAATGGTGCCCCTCTCTCTTCTTACAGATGTGGTCTACAGTGCCAGCTATGATATGGATCGGGCATCCCCAACCTTCGGCCCTCCAGATGTTTTGGACTACAGTTCCCATCATCCCTGACCACTGGTCCTGTTAGCTAGGGATCATGGGAGCTGTAGGCCAAAACATCTGGAGGGCCACAGGTTGGGGATGCCTGATCTGGATTGTTCAGTTTTAAATCAGAATAGCCTCTAGGATTATCAAGCAGGTGTATTAATTGCACATGGGACTTAATTCTAATCAGTGAAAGGCACCTGCAAGTCTCAGAAGGCTGTTCTCCTAATTAAAGCTGCATGCAACCATAAGGTGTTTTGCCTAACACTGAGAGACACAGTGACAATCCAATCCTAAACACACTTGCTCAGAAATTGGCCCATGTGATTCATTAGCTCCTGCAACAGCTCTGAATCTCCCAGGTTCAAGTCTAACTTGCCACCATCTGATCTATACTGGCTCTCTTGATTTTCAATGAACTGCAAGTAGGTTTATCAGAACTTCTGTTGACAGATTTATACCTTACACTTCATTTGTAGAGTTAAGGAAAGTTATTGTGACTCTGGATAAAATGTTTAAAAATAAGCAACACATCATCACAAACTAATTATGCCTTGACTTTTGGGATCCAGGAAGTGAAAAATGGTCCTGCCAAGTCCTATGGGATGCAACCGCCATTCAGTTCAGTTTCCAAGGCAAGGCGAAGCTACCTGATCTGCACTTTCTGAAATACAGCCATCCTTTGAAATTCACATTTCTCCAAAGTTTGAAATGTTGTTGTTATTATTAGTTATTAAATTTGTATACTACCCTTCATCCATATATCTCAGGGTGGTTTACTACATTTAAAAAATAGTTTTCCAGTCAAGTGACTTCTTTATTTTTATTTAACAAAATGTATGTACTGTAATAAAAAGTAATGGATACAGAAATGCATGTACTAGGGTAAAGTGTGCTATTAGTGAAAATAATCTAGGGAGATGCATTACATTAGGCAAATTTGCATGCAGAAATGACCACATTAGGTGAATTTTTCACGAAAATGCTCATGAAAATTCAGGAGGGCTTTCCTAAATGAATAAATAAGACAAAGTGATGTGGAATTGTGGGGAGCTGAATTTAAGATTGGAAAAATCAGAAACTAAAGAGAAACCAAAAATTGAGGCTGTAACTTAAGTTTCGATAAAAGAGATTAAAATGAGCATTGAACTTGCAGTCGAATGGAGGGGAGGACCTTGTGAGCTTAGATAAATGGGAGTTTAACCAAGGTCTGGCAAATGGGAGGTGGTGGTGTTTCAATAATAATCCACCAACAGCTACAGTGTTTCCTCTTCTTTTTGTTCTGTACAGTGCTCAGTTACATGTGGAATTCCTCTGGAGCTATCATTATGGTACGTTTGCATTTTGAGGATGAAGGGGAACAGTAATAAAAAAAGAGAGAAATAAAAAGGAAAGGAAATTAAAGTCCTCAGGGGTATAGGCTCAGTCCCAAAAATGATGAAACTACTGTCAGTCTCCAGAAGCTATTTGGTAATCTACTCAAAATTTATTATCTTATTAGTTCACTCCACCTAGGAAGGGGTGTGTGTTATTTATAGCCATGGAAACTGGATTGCTCTTAACTAAAGCCAAAGCCAAAGAAGTAAATGGGTATGAAGTGGCTGAAATAAACCATGAGATGAGTTATTCCCAAATCCATACCAATAGGAGCGATGCTAGGGCTTTTTGCGCCCTAGACAAAAGCACCTTCTGGCACCCCCCGGGCGCATGCGTCATGACGCACACACGCACACCGCTGATGCCCCTGCGTCCCCTCCATTGGCGGGAGGAGCGGGGGCCAAGGGGGGAGCTTGGCACCCTCCCGCCTGTGGAGGGGGCGCTTTGAGTTCCTCAGTGGCGGCAGCAGCGCCCATAGCTGAAGGCTTCAGCTGCGGGTGCTGCCGCCGCTTGCTCGCTGCAGCCGCTGGGGAGCTCACAGCGTCCCCTCTGTGGGCGGGAGGGCGCTGAGCTCTCCTTTTGCCTCGCGCTCCTCCCACCTGTGGAGGGGACGCTGGGGGCTCCTCGGCGAGCGAGCGAGCGGGGGCGCCCATAGCTGAAGGCTTTGGCTGTGGGCGCTTACCGCCACTACCGCCACCACTGGGGAGCTCTCGCCGTCCCCTCCATAGGCGGGCGGAGCGCGAGCGCGCGCCTTGGGAGGGCAGCGGTGGCGTGGGGTTTTTGCAGGGCAGGCTCGGCAGCGCCCCCTCCATTTTCACGCCCTAGGCAATGGCCTAGTCCACCTAAATGGACACACCGGCCCTGCATACCAATACAGTGGTACCTTGGTTCTCAAACTTAATCCGTTCCAGAAGTCTGCTCCAAAACCAAAGCGTTCCAAAACCAAGGTGAGCTTTCCCATAGAAAGTAATGCAAAATGGATCAATCCGTTCCCCTAAAACAGCAATTTAACATGAATTTTACTAACGAGACCATCGATCCATAAAATGAAAGCAATAATCAATGTACTGTAGTATAAAATAAATAAGACAGTATTGTAGATGATAAAAATTAAAATTATTATTCTTACCTGCACTGATTATTGTCATTGTTTGGATGGGGGGGGGGCTTTTATCCATTTCCGCAGTCACACAATCAATCAATCAATCAATCAATCATAAAATGAAGAACAAGCCACAGTCACAAAAAACGAAAAAGCCACACAAACAAAAACGCAAAAAAATTAGCAAAAACAAAAGCACCAAATATAAGCTCCAAATATATCACCTCAGAACACTGCAATCGGAAATGGAAGGCTTTGATTACAGTGGGGGGACGCAAATGAGCAGCGCAACAGTGAAAACAGAAGCTCAGGAGCACGTTCGGCTTCCAAAGCAAAGTTCACAAACTGGAACACCGACTTCTGGGTTTGCAGCATTCAAGTTCCAAGTTGTTCGGGAACTAAGCTGTTCGAAAACCGAGGTACCACTGTATTATGAAAATCTATGGAATCATGGAAAACAGGGATTTAAATGTGGGCTTCAGACGCCTCGTTTACACCCAAAACCTAAACAAAATTGCAGATAAGCAAGGGCCCTTTCACCCTTGATGGCTACTTCCATAGGTACTCATCGGTATGAACTTGGTGCCTCCGCACTGGGACTGTTACAAGTAGCTTCCATTATGTCTGTGATCACTTTGACACCATGAATGTGCAAATGGTTATAGCTGTATATACAGCCTGTCTCTTATGGAGGCATCTATGGGCACAAATGGTGTCTCCACAAGGATCTGGGAGTGGAGGCAGATACCGTAGGCAGTGACAGGCCAGAAGCCATGGCTGAGCCAGAGTTTACACCCCGACACACTAGTTTTTGGCACCAGGCTGATCTTCCCTCTTCAGTTCTATTATTGATAAAGCAGCACAAGGTTCCCATCGTGGAACCCTATTAAACTAACCGACTCACCTGTTGTTCTAAAAATCACTCTCAAGCTAGCTAGCTAGCCAGCCGGCCAAACTACAACACAAATTACCAGTGGCATAGAATGGGTTGCCAACACCTGGGGCCTCACAGAGGGAGGGGGAACAGACTTGAGTACACATGCGCATTCAAGTGCCTAATGGCGTCTGCATCACCCCGGAGATCGTAGCCACAGAGATAAGAAAAGAAAAGCCATTCCGTTGTCTGGAGAGGTTACTTCCTGGCTCGCACAGAGAAGCCGTTTTCAATGAAGCCCAGCGAAGGAAGTGTGCAGCTGTGTTGAGGCAGCACTGGGTGTTGAAATTTTGCGCCCCTAACAATTTTGTTCCTGGGGCAACCCAACCATCCACTACGCCACTGCAAGTTACAAGCTATAGAACGGCCACAGATATCTTCTCTATGGCTGTTGGACAATCTGACACGCCTGAGCTCTAAAATTTTAACCTGGGAAGCAATTCTAAGTGCCTTGTTTTTCCCAGAGCAAGCTGAGAAGCCCACCCACCACCAGATTACCATCTTGTTCTGTGCCTGCAGACTGATATATAAATAAATATATATACATGCCAATTAAGTGACTCATGAAAACAGTGGTTGGTTATAACTGGTCGTATGCAATGTTTGGTACAATCAGAGACTTAACAGATAGCCAAACAGATATTTGTGACTCTCTTTTACAACAGTCGTAGGTATACATATGCGATAAAAGTCCCTTTCTAGCAAAGTACATAATAAGCCCGAGTTTAAGTCCTGGCATAACCAAAGCTCTGAGACTTTGGTAAGCTGGAGCCTTGATGACAAGCAGCAAGACCTCGGGGGGGGGGGACACGGAATCGTAAATATGAAAGGAAGTATCACAGTTCTGTGACAATCCTGGCCAATTTGATTCTGATATGTTTCTTTTTAAAAAAACTTTTTTTGGAGCTGGGCCACCTCCACGAATGATTTCCCCTTTTAAGGAAGCAGCATTTAACATCCGTGAATAAATCAGTCTTTTTGATCAAAGGCTGATGAGCTCTCCAAGATGGAAACTCTGGGTCTTTTTGAAGGCATGTTTTCAAAGCCACACATAATATACACATCTCTCCCTCTAGTTCTGTGGTTTCTTCAAAGGGGCTTCTTGCTTTCCCCTTCTAATCTCCTTAGGCACTGAAGAAGTTTCATCCGGAGAGATTCAAGTCGCAGAATTGTGCACAAAACTTCTAATCGCTAGCCAAGCTAATGGGGTTCCCCCCCCTCCCTTGTTGTTGTTTCAAACACTTCCGCCACTTTGGGTGAAAAGAAAATCCAGTGCTTGAAAATGTCATTTTCACCCTATTGAGGGGAGACTATTCACTTCTTGCAGCCTCTATATAAGTCGTCTTTATTTGATTGACAGTTCCTCTTCTCCACAAAGGTTCAGGGCAAGCAACAGCCTCGCGAACACAAAATTGCAGCTTCAAATGTTATACACACCATACATTTAAAGGTCGGGGTTTGGCAAACCACAGGAGGAAGAGGCTTCTGTTCTAGACCTGGAGAGATGCCTTCAAGGACCACTTCACAAGCCATGGCTGAGGTTCAAACCCAGCTCCCTGGAATGTGTACTTCCTAATGTTAGGAATAGTCCAGTTCTTTGGACGGGCTTTATATGTCTCCTCCAACTCGAGGAGCAGTAGACAGAAGGTATTGCTCTCTTCACTTAACAAGCAACTTAACAAGAGTAGAAGACTCGGCTCCTAGTGCTTCTGCCATACCTGACCAGTCCATAGCCTTAATAGCATCTGCCAGTTGCAGATGTGTCTGAGAAGTGGGCATGCATGCAGTTTACTATGTATTCAAAGTATCATGTGACGGTATATGCTAACATTCACCCCGCACATAAGACTGATGGGATGCGGGCAGCGCTGTGGGTTAAACCACAGAGCCTAGGGCTTGCCGATCAGAAGGTCGGGGGTTCGAATCCCCGCGACGGAGTGAGCTCCCGTTGCTCGGTCCCAGCTCCTGCCAACCTAGCAGTTTGAAAGCAAATCAAAGTGCAAGTAGATAAGTAGGTACCGCTGCGGAGGGAAGGTAAATGGAGTTTCCGTGCGCTGGTCTGGTTTGCCAAAAGCGGCTTAGTCATGCTGGTCACATGACCCAGAAGCTGTACGCCGGCTTCCCCCCGCCAATAAAGTAAGATGAGTGCTGCAACCCCAGAGTCATCCGTGACTGGACCTAATGCTCAGGGGTCCTTTACCTTTTTACCTTTACATAAGACTGATTACACACTGTCTTGTATACGTGAGGGTGAAAGATCATATGAATCAGGTCTCGACACATATACTGCACCCACATTTTGCGGAGTACCTTGTCTATACATGGGGGTGCATTTTTGCTCCTCTGCTGAACAAGACAGAGAGCCTGTTTGGTGTATAAAGTAGACTCTGGAATCCATGAGGCTATGATCGTTGCAGCATCATCTCTCAAAATGCACAGGATATGTTGTCACTACTATCCATGCGCGTGTATATCTAAGTGTCTTTTAGTGGTGTGGTTGATCAACGGGTTGAACTGATCCTTCCCCAAACCCACACTTCCAGGTTTACATAGGAAGGCCTAGGGGCCAAGATCGAACCCTCTCGTGTCTCGATTCTGTTGCAAGGCAAGCGTTCCATGGGCCATTCCCGCTGCCCAAATTATGCACACGCATTAGCCATGAATATGAGATGGCCTCTTGGGATGCATTATCTTGTTAGATTTGAAGCATGTTCAAATGCTGGAGATGTGCCCGTGCAAATGGTGTGTGTGTGTGTGTGTGTGTGTGTGAGAGAGAGAGAGAGAGAGAGAGAGAGAGAGAGAGAGAGAGAGAGAGAGAGAGAGAGAGAGAGAGAGAGAGAGAGAATCAAGCACTATTATGACTCAATTTTTCTAAAATATAGCCAAAAGGAGTTTTTATGGGAATGGGGAACCAGGAAGAAATAACCCCTATTTGAAGTATTTCCACTAATTTCATTGGGTTTTAAACCACAGTGCTCACGAATCCGGATTGTATCAAAGAAACATCTTCATTAGGCTTTAGCTTTACTAAGAATGTGTCACTTCCTGGTGGTTTTGGAAAAGCTTCAGTGCATCACTTGTTAAAGGAGGCTGCAAGAGAGATCAATAATCTGCTGTAGGGCTACAGATCCTTGATTTAGCATCTTAGACTGTGTCCTCAAGTGATCTGCAGTACAGCTGAAACGAATTTGCTCTCAAAAATGTGGCTTGAAAAAAATCCTCATCTGAGTTTTGATGATCTCCAAATATTTGCTGTTTGCTCTCAGCTTGACATTTGATACCAGCTGACATGCATGGAAGTTAGGCTTGCGCTGTTTACTCAGAGGCAAGAGCCAGGTTTGCTGCCATGGAGTCCGAGAAATGGCCCTGCATCTGTCAGGTGACATGCAATGGCACTGGTTTATTTAAAAATATCTCAAGTGCCCTTCAGTCAAACCATTAGAGCAGTGCAAATTAAGAATAGGAAAACACCAGTATAAACTCACAAATAAACAAGGAGAGTGGAGCAAGGATGTAAAATTTCAGCAAAAGCAGCTAACAGTAAATTAATATTCCTGGTTAAAAGCCTGGGCAAACAAACATGTCAGAATGACATTGAATTTGGCACCAGATGAGCCTTCCTGGGTTGTGCATTCCACAGACAGAGTGTCATAGCTGAGGCTGCAGTCCTAAACACACTTACTAGGGAGCAGGTCCCACTGAACACAGGGAGACTTTCATCTGAGTAAACAAGTGTAGACTTGTATTGTGAGAAGCGAGGGAACTATCTGGAAGAGAGCCATAGAATCATAGAATCATAGAATCGTAGAGTTGGAAGAGACCACAAGGGCCATCCAGTCCAACCCCCTGCCAAGCAGGAAACACCATCAAAGCATTCTTGACATATGCCTGTCAAGCCTCTGCTTAAAGACCTCCAAAGAAGGAGACTCCACCACACTCCTTGGTAGCAAATTCCACTGCCGAACAGCTCTTACTGTCAGGAAGTTCTTCCTAATGTTTAGGTGGAATCTTCTTTCTTGTAGTTTGAATCCGTTGCTCCATGTCTGCTTCTCTGGAGCAGCAGAAAACAACCTTTCACCCTCCTCTATATGACATCCTTTTATATATTTGAACATGGCTATCATATCACCCCTTAACCTTCTCTTCTCCAAGCTAAACATACCCAGCTCCCTAAGCCGTTCCTCATAAGGCATCGTTTCCAGGCCTTTGACCATTTTTGTTGCCCTCTTCTGGATACGTTCCAGCTTGTCAGTATCCTTGAGTCTCTGACAGGGGCGTAGCCAGGTTCAAAACTAGGGGGGGGGCAAGCCATGGTCGTTCAGGGGTGGGGCCAAGGCACGGGAGGGGCGGGACCACGAAGTGGGAATGTGGGCGGGGCTACAGGGCCAGCGGGCCCGATGACATTGTGGTGGCGGCTGCGGCAGCGGCCACCTTGTGCTTCTATGATTCTATTGATATATTACCATAGCATATGCATCATTCTGCTTTCTTGAATTGTCCTACTCCTAGGCATAGCAACCAACTCCTAGAGGCCTAGGTGCCTCCCCCCCCCCAATTACTGGTAAATACCATATTTGAAAGAGTCATCCTCCCCATGTTGATGGGCTTTCTATGTGGGGCTTATCTGCCCCCCCACTCAGTATTTTATTAAGGATGGAAGAGGGAGGGAAGGAAGGAAGAAATAGAGAGAGGGATAACTCATATTTGTGGGTGCCTCTGGGTGACGCTGGAACTCTGCAGCAAGAGGAAGATACTGGTACGCCTGTACAGGAGCCTTGTAAGCAGCTTTCTCTCTGCTTGATTTACAGCAGACACGTCCAACAGGTAGATTGTGATCTACCAGTAGATCACTGGATGTCTGTGGTAGATCACTGCTAGATCACTGGCACCCCTTAAAAAAGCTCACCCAAAATTTCCCCCCTCCCTAAAAAAAGCTGAACTATGACCTGAAGCCCTAAACAAAAATGGGCCTCCCTCCCTCCTAAAAGAAGCTCAACAAGTTTGACTTAAACCCCAAAAAGCAGGGCTTCCCTTCCTTAAAAAAACTCAACAGCTTTGACCTGAACCCCCCACTCCCAGTTTTTAACTCTGTGAGTAGATCAGAGTCTCTTGGGAGGTGGCCACCCCTGATTTACAGTATACAGATGCAGGAGGAGGGGCAGACTGGAACACCACTGCTTTTTATAAACATCACTGTGTCTATCAAAGCTACAGCCCCCCCTTCTTATTCACTTCCTTTTAGCCTTGCAGGGCCACCTTAGTCAAATTGAATCCTCTGCACCCTCATTAAATCGCAAATAAAACACTTAATGCGATCCCTGAATGCTCATTAACAACTCCCACTTAAGAACAATAGGGTGAAGTGGTGAGCTATCAAATCCTGCCTGAAAGGGTATTCTGCTCCATTGTCTTAACTGCTTAACTACCGGTAGCCACTTTGCTTTATTTATTTGATGTGTCTTTGTTACAGCTGTGTTCCCGCCCCCCAGCAAGCGGAGACTGAGCTGCTCTTGCTAAAGCAAAGCCCTTTCCACTTCAGTTTTTGGAGGGGAAAAGTGCTGGTTATGGTCTGTAAAAGACATTAATTTTTTGCTTCTAGGGGGGGCAGTTGCCCCCTCCTGCCCCCCTGCCTACGCCCATGGTCTCTGATGATAAACACAGGGTTGTATCAAACTACTCAGAGCAGATCCACTGAAATTAATGACTGTAAGTCATATCCACGAAGTTCGCAGGGTCTACTCTGAGTAAGAATAAGACTGGATGCAACCCGGTGTTTGAGCAGGCATGTAATATGTGGCTGTATTTATTTGACTGTATTCAGAGGTGCGTTTAAAAAGCTGGAATGGTCAGAAAAAAGGAATCAACATCAACGGAAGATGTCAAACAAAACAAAACCAAAATAAAACAAAACATCTACAGTACGCGGTCCATGAGTGGGTGCAGAATAGGAGTAGTTGGCTCTTTGCCTGCAGTTGTGTTTGGATTAGCAGGTGGTGCTGTGGTCTAAACCACAGAGCCTCTTGGGCTTGCTGATCAGAAGGTCAGTAGTTCGAATCCCCACGACGGAGTGAGCTAGCCAACCTAGCAGTTCGAAAGCATACCAGTGCAAGTAGATAAATAGGTACCGCTGTGACGGGAAGGTAAACGGCATTTCCGTGTGCTCTGGTTTCCGTCACGGTGTCCCGTTGCGCCAGAAGCGGTTTAGTCCTGCTGGCCACATGATCCAGAAAGCTGTCTGTGGACAAATGCCGGCTCCCTTGGCCTGAAAAGCGAGATGAGAGCCGCAACCCCATAGTCGCCTTGGCCTGGACTTAACCGTACAGGGGTCCTTTACCTTTACCTTTTTTACTGGGTCAGTCTACCCGCCATCCACTCCACCGGCCCAAATGGGCATCAGCCACTACCGGCGGATGTGGAAAGACAAATATCCAAAGTCCAGGATGGAAAAAAGGTAAGTTTAAAATGTCGAGACTGTCAATTTGTAGGCAGTTAAGTCAGGACAGATTCATATGACAACAGGGTCAATGACAAAGTATGAGGGGCTGCAAGGCAGGTTGTGAGCAGTGGCGTAGTAATAGGGGTGGGGGTAGCAGGCTGGGCCCCGGGCAGCAGACTGGTCGGGGGGCAGCAGGCTGGGCGGGGCTGACCATCTCCGATAGCTGACTGCCTCACTCCGCGGCTTGCTAGCGGGGTGTGCCACGGCGCATGCCTCCTGTGCACGCATATGCCGCGCCCTTCGGATTTGCCGCCCTGGGCAGCCAGGCGGCTAGCTACGCCACTGGTTGTGAGACTAGGAGGAATAGCAAATGCTTCTTATTAATATATTTATCTCTTCATCATCATAGCAGCAGAAAGGCAAAGGTAGAGTAGAAAAACACACACAGAGAGACTATAGGAACATGTCTCCTATGGAGGTAGAGTTATTATTTTCCTTTAAAAAAAAGAAGAAGCACAAAGTAAGTAAATTACTCCCAAAAGAAGAATTTGGAACTCGACTAAATTCAATACACAAATTTAATGACTGGAAAATTAAACCCCAGCGGGGTTAATTGTCTTTTGGCAGTCTACAACCCCGCTCTGTAGGATTAATAAAAACATGCTTCGGAATTGTTCTACTGCACAATGAGTCAAATTAGATTCTTGTGTGTTTTTGTTTATGTAGCTGATGTAATCACCTAGTTTTCGATGTCTGCTTAATGCAGTTAAGTGTAATTTGATTATTGGAAGTTTTGAGAGAGGTATTGCTGTGCACACTGTGGAATACTAGTGTGCTAAATGGAATATTTATAGGAGCAGGTATGCTCTGCTCCAGGTGTGCAGGGATTTGCACTTAAAACTCCCAGTGCAATATCCAGAAAATGTTTGCAATAGCTATGGCGCTCCTGCCATTTGCCTAGAACAGTTATTTGTTGCCACTTTCCCCTTGCAAACAGAGAACTTAACAGATAAGCTATAAGCGACACTGGGCAAGTTGATATACAGCAAGTCTGCAACTTATACAGGAGTTACGTACTGGAGATTGCACCTAAAGCCAAAACTAGGTACAGTAATACCTCTGCGAACGTTCACCTTGTCTAGTGTCCATTCCAGTGAACGTCCGCAGAAAACCCAGAAGTACCAGAACGGGTTACTTCCAGGTTTGCCGCTTGCACATGCACAAAGCGCTAAATCACGCTTAGCGGATGCGCAGAAGTGCAAACTGCTCCGCGCCCATGCACAGACGCGGCGCTGTGCCCCGTGTCCTTTTCGGCTAGTGGCCGGGGCTCCGGAACGGATCCCAGCTGCAAAACGAGGTATGACTGTATAATCAAAACACATCAGTTCATCACCATCATCATTTGTATGCCGCTTTCCCCGTCCACAAAGGAGTTGCTCAAAGCAGCTTACAAATATAAATGCAAACGTAACAACAACAATAATCCGAACTGATGAAACACAAATGAACAAACTAAAAACAGCACCCAAAGCCAAAACACAAACACACAATTCCATTTTAACGATCATTAAGAAAGGAGTTTGGCAAAAATGTCAAGATGCTGGAGCAACTCCACCACAAGGAGTTACAACACTAGGTTTTTCGGGTTATAAAAACAAAAGTAAGAGGGGACATGGCAGAGGTATATTATAGAATCATAGTTGGAAAGGTACCTGAGGGTCATCTATTCCAGCCCCCTGCAATGTAGGGATCTCAACTAAAGCATCCATAACGGATGGCCACCCAACCTCTACTTAAAAACCTCCAAGGAAGGAGAGTCCACCACCTTCTGAGGGAGTCCGTTCCACTGTTGAACAGTTCTTACTCTCGCTTGCTTTTTCCTGTAGGACTAATTGCAGTCGTCAACAGCCGTCAACAGGTTTACCATACCCACTGAGTCAATCACCCATCTCCTACCGTACTACCCTTCTGAGAAAAACCCCACCCCACCCTCCCACCTATATATAAGGATCTGGTGACTTCTGTTTCAGTGTATCTGAAGAAGTGTGCATGCACACGAAAGCTAATACCCAGAACAAACTTAGTTGGTCTTTAAGGTGCTACTGGACATTAAAAAAAAAATCAAAATTATTTCGACTGCCACCTACGTGAATCTACTATCAGAAAGTTTTTCCTGATGTTTAGTCAAAATATCAGATTATAAACAGTGTGAAGAAAGTGAATAGAGATGTTTTTCTCCTTCTCTCGTAATTCTAGGACCCGGTGCCATCAAATTAAGTTGAATGTTGGAAGAATAAGGACGGACAGCAGGAAGATTCTCACTATCCCCAGTTGTTCACTGACTACATGAGGGGGCTCATTTGAACACCCATTAGGTGATGACCCTACTTTAAAGGCCTAGTGATAAACCTGTGAATGGGCTGCACCACTTCAGACTGCAAGTGGAATGCACATCTGAATGCTTCTCCAAGTACAGTCGTACCTTGGAAGTCGAACGGAATACGTTTCGGAAGTCCGTTTGACTTCCAAAATGTTTGGAAACCAAAGTGCAGCATCTGATTGGCTGCAGGAAGCTCCTACAGCCAATCGGAAGCTGTGGAAGCCCTGTCGGATATTCGGGTTGCAAAGAACGTTCGCAAACCGGGACAATCACTTCCGGGTTTGCGGCGTTCGGGAGCCAAAACGTTTGACTTGCAAGGTGTTTGGGAGCCAAGGTACGACTGTAATATATAACCCCTGCACATTAAAAAACATGCATTGGAATCTTTCTGCTGACTTCCAGTTTATTGTGTGAAGGGATCATTTTTTCATGTGTGGAATATTCAGTTGTGAGAGTCCCCCACTTCAGTCTGAAGTGGTGCAGGCCAGGTACAGATTTACCCAGTGCTTTTTTTTCTAAAAAAAAAATGTTTAGGGGTACTCTCATTTTGACTCAAAAAAAGTTACTGTATATTCCTTCGTATAAGACTACTTTTTAACCCAGGAAAATATTCTCAAAAGTCGGGGGTTGTCTTACACGCCGGGTCGTATTTCTTATACGGCGAGTGTATCCCAAACTCTATATTTTAACTGGAAAAGTTGAGGGTCTTCTTATACGCCCAGTCGTCTTATACGCCGGAATGGTACCATTCTATAGTTCAAATCATGAAAATAAATACAGTGGTACCTCGGTCCTGTTTACGAACAATTCAGTTTAAGGACTCTGCAAAACTGGAAGTAGTGTCCCGGTTTGCACACTTTACCTTGGTCTAAGAACAGAATCCGAACGGTGGAAGGGCACTGGGGGCAGGAGGCCTCATTAGGGTAGGGAAAGCGCGCCTCGGTTTAAGAACGGTTTCGGTTTAATAACAGACTTCCGGAACGGAATAAGTTCGTAAACCGAGGTACCACTGTACAGCAAATTGACGAAAGTACAAAGGTTCACAAAATGTTTAGGGGTATGAATATCCCTGCGTCGAGAGCCAGTGTGGTGTAGTGGTTAAGAGCGGTAGACTCGTAATCTGGGGAACCGGGTTCGCGTCTCCGCTCCTCCACATGCAGCTGCTGGGTGACCTTGGGCTAGTCACACTTCTCTGAAGTCTCTCAGCCTCACTCACCTCACAGAGTGTTTGTTGTGGGGGAGGAAGGGAAAGGAGAATGTGAGCTGCTTTGAGACTCCTTTGGGTAGTGATAAAGCGGGATATCAAATCCAAACTCTTCTTCTGCTTCTTCTGCGTCCCCCCAGACAAAAAGCACAGGATTTACCACTTTCATGGGAATGGGATCTAAGCCAGACTGGAAGGACTATCTGTCCCCGAACTTCTGTTCTTTTCCAACCTCTCCATTATTTCTCTCGAATTATTTTCATTGTCATTTGGCGTGCCGCAATAATAAATACAAAGAACCAGACGTTTATCTTAGCGTCTGAACTCCTCGGAAATGTTTCTGAATCGGCATCCCGCGAACACCGGGGCATACCAGTGCTGCAGAGAAAACTGGCCTCCGACCACATCGTTACTAGGAACATTTTGATCCGGGGATGTAATGAGAAGCAGTATTCAGGGATTTCCCCTCCCTGCCCCCTCCGTGGTGGCTGTAATGTACTGTATAGACGCAGGTGCATCACCCAGACGCAGGACACAAAAATGCATTTCTGGCCTGGCCTGGCCGCCAGCTTGGCTTTCTGCTCTGCTGTTTCATTTCCAAAACTTGTTACTAGAGCAAGTTGGAATTTCATTCTAAATCCATATTCTCTGGATACTAATTAGGTGGGAGTGGAGGAGGAGGGGTCCTTTTCCAGAACTCGTTGTAAAAAGAGCAAAAATCATTGTGGAAATAACCTATCAATGAGAATAATTAAGTAGCATTTCTTAATTCTGGAAACAACTCCCTCCCTCCCTCCCTCCTACACACAATCTCTCAAGCCACGTAAAAATAACTTAATAAAAATAAAATAAAAAAGCATAAAAATCCTTGGTCTGATACAAACCATGTTTCGTTGGGGTGCTTTTGATTTTGGAAAGAAGTCAGAAAAAAATAAATATTATAGAGATTAAAGAATGTATGACATTGCTGATTGGTCTAACTATTTAATTCACGGCGAATGTAATATTTTATATCTGCATTGGTCGAAACAGATATTCCCCTCTCAGGCATAAACACAATCCGCCCAATCAGAATAAAACTGACTCGAGTATTATAAGATAGAAAGACGGTATACAAATTAAAAATGACGATGATGGTGGTGATGATGTGCCTATGACAAGGGTTTGATGTTGCAATCCCAGCCTTCCCCATTCACACACAGCAAACTTATGTGGAGTCATGTGAACAGCCTCACGATGGCACACTTTCAGTAGCACCTTAGAGACCAACTAAGTTTGTCATTGGTATGAGCTTTCGTGTGCATGCACACTTCTTCAGGTGTACACTTCTTCGGGTATCTGAAGAAGTGTGCATGCACGCGAAAGCTCATACCAATGACAAACTTAGTTGGTCTCTAAGGTGCTACTGGAAGTAATTTTTCTATTTTGTTTCGATGTCACTCTTGGTAGGGAGAAGGTCAAGGCCTAACTGGGAGGGCCAAATGCCGAGTCTGACAATTTCATCACCTGAATTTTTTTGTTACGAAATATCTGGAACTGCACTTGGAAAGTAGCTAGTCTAGTTTTGCTGGGCTTCTCAATTAGCTGATTGCCGTATATATTTCATTTCAAAGAGGCAATGGCTGTTTCATCAGCAGTAAATCCTACCATTCACCGTAACAAGTTAACTAAGCGCTTTATCAGCTTTGTGTAATAAGGACTGGGACCCATATTGCCACTCATAATAATGGCAATCTGTCTCCCTGAGTATTGTCTTGCTGTTGAATTCAAGACTGCTAGATCAGAAAAGATTTCAGTGCTGCAATTTCTGAAATGGAGCTGATGATGTACAAGTTAGGATCAAAACTGGTGTCCAAGGAAGACCACAGGGTCCGAACAGGTTTGGTTCTGTTTTGTTATGTATTCATTGAGCCAAGTGGGTTTTTTTTTAAAAAAAAAAATTTGCCTGCTTATAATTGTTTGTATTAGTAAAACACTTCTACACTACTACCTTCATGTTAAGTTGGTTTGCATTATTTGGAAGTTCAGATCTCGGTTTGTTCATAATCACCTCACTTAGTTTGGTGGGACTTGATTTTCTTTCTGTTTACAATGTATGACATAGAAGCCATCGATTAGATTCTGCAGAAGGAAGAAACATGCAGAAGTGGTGGCGGGCAGGCTGGAGAGAGACACTCCACTAACTTTCCCAACAGGTGTGTCACTGTTTCTATCTGGGGCGCAGAGAGGAGGTTGACATGGGGCCAACCAACCAACCAACCAACCTGAAGAAATGCCGGAACGGCTACTTCTGAACATGTGTTGACACTCAGTATAATGAGATGAAGAATTATACTACACATTGTAGAACAATTCCGATTCAAGGTGGCTCCATATCTACAGAATTCTCTCCTCACCAAGGTGGGCCTGGCCTCTTCATCAAACCTTTAGGAAACAGGTCAAGACACACCTTTGGAGAATATGTGGGGTGAAGAATTCTCAGCTTTTTACAATTGGATTTTCATGGAATCGATGGACAATTTAATGCTGTTTCCCCCTCTTCTGCATAAGAGTTATGAAATTGCTTTTATTCCATTCGGGTTTTTTATTCTATGGCTTTATATTTTTATTGATGTAATCTGTTATGGGGCCTACTGGTGATGGTGGTACATGAAATAAACAAATAAATGACATATTCAAATAAGGGGGGGTTTTGAGGGGGAAAGAAAGGGGATATAATATGATTTCATTTCATTTCTTCGACTTATTAGTTGCCTGTCACCCGAAGGTCTCCAAGCAACATTGAAGGTGTCCAAGCAAACACTGTTTTATCTTTGACAAAACTGAATTGTACTTGTACCCACTCAGATTACGGCTGTCACGGTGGCCGGAGAAGGCTACTTCAGAGTAACGACTCTACACAGCTCTGCATTTTGTCTTTTATTGGTGCTGAGTATTTACAGTGCTAATGGCAGTGCTATTTACAAAGACACATCTGTTCAGCTAGAATCAGAACCTCCAAGTGGCTTTTGGCGCGTCTTGCGCCAGCATAACAACTTGGGGAGACCCATCCTCTTCCCCCGACGCTTTCTGCGAAGTTCCGGAGTTGGGGGGACTGGCCTGCCCCCCTTCCTTCCCCCTTCCTGTCCCACCTGGGACGATGGCTCTTCTACCCTGCCAGAGCCTTGGACACCACTTCCTGTTTCCCCACTTGAGCTGGAGCTTTCCCTCTTTTCAGCCTCGCTCGGGGCTGGGCTGGAACTCAGGAGGGGAGGGGCTTCGCGATATCCCTTGCCCCTCACAACGGCACACAAATTAGCAGAGGAGAAATGGATTAAATTACAGTCCAGACTCCAGGCCTGTGTTTCAGTTCGAATGCCTGTGCTAATAAAGTCATTTCCTTTAACAGGCTAGAACCAAATGAATATTATAGCACATAAATAATGTTTACCATGGAAAATGAAGCCCAAGGAACCGTATACATCAAATGCAAGACCCTTTGGAATTGCCCAAAGGGTTTAAAATATGACTATTACATTAAATTCTTGATTGTCCAAATCTTTCTTTCTCTGTTGGGAAGGAGAACCTGGCCTGGATGGCACTCTTAACATATGGTTTAATGCAGGCATCCCCAAACTGCGGCCCTCCAGATGTTTTGGCCTACAACTCCCATGATCCCTAGCTAACAGGACCAGTGGTCAGGGATGATGGGAATTGTAGTCCAAACCATCTGGAGGGCCAAAGTTTGGGGGTGCCTGGTTTAATGTCTTCTGACAGCTTCAGACAGCCTTGGAGGGAAGAAATTATCCCACAAAATGGGGAAATCTGAGACAACCAGGATGCCTTAATTTCCACAATGAAAAATTAATCTTTTCACAGTTCTGCTACAGATACCCAGTTCTATACTTTCAAAAATTCACAGGTCAGTTTTCCTAATGCCTGAGATGGTAGGAAGCTGATTTGACCAAGGGTAGTGGCAGAAGCAATCTAGTGATACAGTTCTACTGGTAAAAAGGTTGGCAGGGGGGGCACACACTCCTGCTGTCAAGGATGGCAGGAGAATGCACCCTATGAGTGCCGTGTTCGATGTGTAGCTGGCAAGAGAAACCCTGCAAGTTTTTGCAGGGTTTCCCTTGCAAGAGCAGAGTCACACTCTGAATCACAGTTTTCTCCTGCCATCCTTGACAGCCATCTCCTACGTAGCTGGCATAAGCCTCTCCCAGTATGAGGAAATACCTTGTAATGTCATGTATGAGATTGATCTGATTAGAAGAACGCTGTCTGCTTCTGTGGCGACAGGGTGAGAGAGATTGTAAGAGGAAGGGCCTCACCTGCCACCTTTGCTAAAGTTTCAGCTGTCTGAGGTCGAATCCAGATCAACCAGCACTGTGTTGAGCTGCCACCTACTCCCTCAATAATGGTGCTGATTTAGACATTTAGTTTGATGGTGGCATTGCAATCTGGGGTGTGAGAAAAATATCATGGGGGACTTTGTCAAAAAGCCTTAGTGAAATCAAGATATACTATGCCCATAGCATCCCCTGGATCCACCAAGCTTGTAACTCCATCAAAAAAGAAAAGAAAAAAAGAGAGAGATTTGTTTGACATAACTTATTTTTGAGAAACCCTTGCTGGGTCTTAATAATCACTTTTCTATGTGTTCACAGACCGACTGTTGAATGATCTTTTCTAGGTCCTTCCCTGGTATCATTGTCAAGCTCACCGATCATGTGCTCCTGTCTGAAAGAAAGCCTTGATATTGCTGTGGTTTGTATGTGTTGTAATCATAATAAGGTGTCATGGTGCCTGGATTCTTTGTGCAGGCGTCTGGTTTGAGAGTTTAAGGGAGTTCAATCTAATTAGCTTACTGAAGGGAAGGTCAGGTTGTGATTAATCTTATCTAGGCAAGAGATCACAGGTGATGGCACAGAGCTGTTTTAAGCAAGCAGATAAAGAAAAGCTGGACAAAATCTGATAGCTAGATGTGGAAATCAGCAATCTCTAGTAGTGAGGCTAATTAACCATTGGAAGAAATTCCCAAAGCTTGTGGCTAGATTCTCCACTGTGGCGTCTTAAAATCAAGATTCCGAAAGATATGATGGATTCCATTACAAATTGGAAAGAGGATGGAGAGAGAGAGAGTAAAAAAGAGAGTTATATTTCTCAAGCTGTGTTAAGCAAGTAGGCAATTTAAAACGGCACATATATCATAGCTGTCAACTTTTGGATTTGAAAATAAGGGATCAGCAGCCTCACCTGTCCCGGGGACAGTCTACGGTATATCTAACAATCCAGGATAGCAGTGGGAAATGGCGCTGGAATAAGGGAATTTCCAGCAAAAAAGGGCGGGTTGACAGCTATGACATATACCAGTGATGGGCAACCTTTTGAGCTTGGTGTGTCAAAATTTGCCAAAAAACCGAGCATAACTCGGGTGGTGTGTGTCACTTTGAGAAAAAAACCATAATTTCATGATATTTATAGTTTAAATAACAAAAATATATAATTGTAATATATAACTGTATTTAATAAACCAAAAACTAATTATTTAACCAAACCAAACCAAAAACCCCTTATTTATCACGAAGTGCCCAGAGTTGTTGAGCTTTTTGGGGGGGAGCTGCTGACCCAAGTTTTGGAGGGTTTTTTGGGGGGGTGCTGGGGGGGAAAGAGAACAGAAATAAATGACAAATAATACCTCACTGCTGGCACGTGGAACTAACACGCAGCACCGACATAGTCTGCCAAAGCACCAAAAAAACCAGCACAGAACAGGTTAAAAAACGAACGCTGTTACACCCAATCATCGTCTGCTAAAGCGCCAGAAAAACAGCACTGAAAGGGTTAAAAAACCAATCTCTGGCTACCAGCAACAACAACAACAACAAAGGATCTGAGTTTTAACAGTGGGGACAAGCTGTAGCATGAGGAGGAACAGGAGAACAAAGGGGGGTACAACAACAACAGCGCGAATGGGCTGCGTGCCAGCAGTGAGGGCTCTGCGTGTCATGTCTGACATGCGTGTCATAGGTTCGCCATCACTGACATATACAAACAAACACAACTGGCGTGGCCTTATAAATATGTGAAAATTATAGGAGAGAAGATTATTATACTAACAACAACAACAACAACAACAACAACAACAACAACAACAACAACAACAACATTCCGCAAAGAACAGGTATGACTGGTCCCTACCAATGAGGAGTAGAGGGTTCAAACATGCTCTCTGCAGGAGTCTGTGTTCTCGAACAGTGAAGTCCTTGTTCTAAAATGGTGCCAGCTTTATTACATAGCCCAACCAACCATAAGATGTTTAGGCCGTGTGACAAAACACACATCTGGCATCTGGGCTAGAGGATAAAACAGCCACAAGAATCCAGAAGTTGGTCTGCCCTGCTATAAACTGTCAGCCAAATGACCTATACATCCTCCGTAGCTATAAGCACAGAAAAGCACCCAATGAAATTAAAGGGCAACAAATTTAATGTGGCTAAAAAGGAAATACTTTCCCAAGAGCATGTCATTAAGAGGGAGTAAGAACCCTGCTAGGAAGCAGGGGGGGGGGATCCCACCATGTTGGGTTCTATGTCCAAATTAGAACTCTGAGTGTCACAGAGCAAAAGACCAATTTGAACCTGGTGTTTCCATCGTGGCCTTAATATCACTGGTTTATCCTATCACTGATGGAAGTCTTACTTTAGAATATCCTTTCAGAATCAGTAATTTTGTATCAGACACACATGAATTCATTAGCAAGGAAAATATCCTGAAGGTATGCCGAAACAAACAGCAGAATCCCCCGGAAATACACAAATACTTTATATTAGAGCTGCTGCTTCTTGGGGGGGGGGCATTTTTTGTTTCTGCCCACCACTTGTCTGCAAGGACGGCTACTTCTACTTCTCATATCTCCCAGGTTAAATGAAAATAAAAGTTCAGCTAAATACAAAGGTTTTTGTTTACCAATGAATGTGGCAAGGAGGGGAAGTGGAAAGGGCGGGTTCCGGATCCTTGGAACACCACATTTGAAAACCACAAACACCAGAACTGTCTAAAATTACACTGGGATGGCAAGGGCATTGTACGCCAAAAGAATGAATATGTGTGTGTGTGTGTGTGTGTGTGTGTGTGTGTGAGAGAGAGAGAGAGAGAGAGAGAGAGAGAGAATTTTGTACATACGATTTAGCCTGGAAAAGAGGAGACTGGGAGGAGATATGTTGTTGTTGTTGTTGTTTAGTCGTTTAGTCGTGTCCGACTCTTCGTGACCCCATGGACCAGAGCACGCCAGGCACTCCTATCTTCCACTGCCTCCCGCAGTTTGGTCAAACTCATGTTCGTAGCTTCGAGAACACTGTCCAACCATCTCGTCCTCTGTCGTCTCCTTCTCCTACTGCCCTCCATCTTTCCCAACATCAGGGTCTTTTCCAGGGAGTCTTCTCTTCTCATGAGGTGGCCAAAGTATTGGAGCCTCAGCTTCACGATCTGTCCTTCCAGTGAGCACTCAGGGCTGATTTCCTTAAGAATGGATAGGTTTGATCTTCTAGCAGTCCATGGGACTCTCAAGAGTCTCCTCCAGCACCATAATATGATGTATGATTGCTATGATATAATATGATAGCCATCTTCAAATATCTCAAGGGCTGTCACATGGAAGATGGAGCAAGCTTGTCTCCTCCTGCTCTGGAGGCCAGGACTCAAACCAATGGCTTCAGGTTACAAGGAGGAGATTCCAACTAAACATCAGGAAGAATTTCCTGACAGTAAGAGCTGTTTGACAGTGGAACCAATTCCCTCAGGAAGTGGTGGACTCTTCTCCCCTGGAGGTTTTAAGCAGCGGTTGGACGGCCATCTGTCATGGATGCTTTAGCTGAGATTCTTGCATTGCAAGGAATTGGATGAAATGACCCTTGGGGTCCCTTTGAACAGTGCAATTCTATGATTCTAAATCTTTTGCAGAACCATTCATCACCATACACTCCTGGTACTAAGTCAAAGTGTGTATAACTGGAACAAGCACATATCTGTCTCAACCCCACTTTCCTCCAAGGAATCTTCAATCTGAATGAACAGTCAATAAAATTGCAAATGTGGTCCAGTGCAAGTAAGTGTCCACTGATGGATCTGGGGGCAAAAATTCCCCCAACTGCACATATACACTAATGGGGGTCCGAGCTGGCAGTGGCTGATGAAGGACGGGGTATTGAGGTCATGTTGGATAGCTCAATGGAAATGTTAACCCTGAGTGGTGAAGCCGAGAAAAGGCCAATTCCATGCTAGGAATCACTGGGAAACAAGTCCAAAATAAAACAGCCACTATCATAAAACCACAAATAAATGATGTGGTCACACTTGGAAAATTGCGCACAATCCTGGTCCCCACATCTCAAAAAGGAAACTGTGGGTCTGGACAGGGTGCAGATGAGGGCAACCAAAATCACCAAGGGGGGGCGGGTGGCAATTCCCCTACTGGAAAAAGCAAATTTTGTTTTTTTAAAAATAATTTTTATTCATTTTCCATTAACTTCATGTCTGAAAGTACATCATAATCAAATTACATTCATACATAGAGCGATAAAACAAAAAGACAAAAACAAGCAAAAAAAGACCTAAAAAGGCCAAAAAAGAAAGAAAATAAAAAAAGGAAAAGACAAATACTGAACAAAAAAAAACACTTCTTAATTCATATCATTATCATAACAATTTGGGCTTCCCCGACTCCCCCCCACTCTGGGTTCCTTGTTAATTATCAGTTAGGCAGTTTCCACAATAAAAATATAATCCTTTTTAATACTCAAAATTAACTTTTCTAGGAAAAAGCAAATTTTGATCAGTGAAGTCTGATCAGTGAAGTCACCATTATTAATCAGTGGCCGGGTATATTAATCAGCAGTAAGCTCCTGATGGCCAAAATAGAGGTTACACGCACATGTGCACAATATTATTCAGACAGAATATTTTCAATAAAAAAAACCCTGCAGTTGGAACCAGAAAAACGGTGGGGGAAAACTGCTTAATCCAGAAGCAGGGAACCCGTGGCCTTTCATTTTTTAAAAAAATGTTTTTTATTTATTTCAATCTTTAAAACCATACAAAAGAATGAATCTTCGTTTACCAAACAATGGAGAAAAGAAAACAATAAGGAAAAGGAAAAGAAAAAAGTGGCTGTGTTGAGCATAACATGTCCTAATCTATACACATATTATCTTCTCTAAGCAACCTGGGTAGGGGAAAAAAAAAAGGGTACGCACCCACAGGTACAAAAAGGAAGAAGAAGAAGAAAAAGAAGAAGAAGAAGAAGAAAAAACATACACAAAAAATGAGTAAAGAATACATAAATAGAAAAATAACAGCGGTCTTCCAATCATATCCTATACAATTTATATTGGTCCATCTTATTATATACAAAAGGTTCACCTCTATTTTTCCTTTTATTTTCCAATAGGTTCCCGTGGCCTTTCAAATGTTGCTGAACTCCAACTCCCATTATCCCCAGTCCACATGGGCAATAGTCAGGGATTATGGGAATTATAGTTTGGTGGGCCACAGATGCCCTGTCCCTGATTTAATGAGATGCATTTGCTGCCACTGTGGTCTACACCACTGAGCCTCTTGGGCTTGCTGATCTGAAGGTTGGCGGTTTGAATCCCCACGACGGGGTGAGCTCCTGTTGCTCGGTCCCAGCTCCTGCCAACCTAGCAGTTCGAAAGCACACCAGTGCAAGTTGATAAATAGGTACCGCTGCGGCGGGAAGGTAAATGGTGTTTTCATGCGCTCTGGTTTCTGTCACAGTGTTCTGTTGCGCCAGAAGCGGTTTAGTCCTGCTGGTCACATGACCCAGAAAGCTGTCTGTGGACAAACGCCGGCTGCCTCGGCCTGAAAGCGAGATGAGCGCCGCAACACCATAGTCGCCTTTGACTGGACTTAACCGTCCAGGGGTCCTTTAGCTTTTTACCTTACAATTTATTTGACCACATCACCCATAATAATTTTGGGACTGCTACTGTCACACGGCTGGGAACACATTAGACCAGGCATAGGCAAACTCGGCCCTCCAGACGTTTTGGCACTACAACTCCCATCATCCCTAGCTAACAGGACCAGTGGTCAGGAATGATGGGAATTGTAGTCTCAAAACATTTGGAGGTCCGAGTTTGCCTGTGCCTGCATGAGACCAATGCTCCACCATCTGCACTGGTTCTTCCCTGCTTTCAGATAATTTCACTCAGCCCTATCAGGATTATGGCTTTATCCTGTACAAGGCTTGGGTCTTCTGCACCGTTAAGACTGCCTCCTCCACATTTACATTATCTGGTCTACTTCTCTTAAATACAAATACTTCTCTATCAAATACATCTTCATGATTATCTCATCTACATGCTAAATTTGGACAGCAAGGGCACACAGAGAAACATTGTACCTCTGTTGTACATTCCCTTTTCAGTAGAGAAAATGGCTTTTGAAAATATATGCAAGGTCATTTCTATTTACATTGGCTTTTGATAACCAGGAATAAGCTTTTAATTGGATCCAAGGCTCTGGCAAATGAATATGAAATAAATATGTATTTTGAAGGCAAGTTCACAGACTTCATAGCTACAGGATTAAGTCATGAAATGCATGTGTGCAACTACTTTCAGAGATAAAATGCTACAAATAGATTGCCAAACTTCAAAGCACAATGTTTTCCAGTACACTTAAGTTCACACATTTAGCTGCAAGTCACCAAACGGTTGTTGCTCTTGTTGCTTGTACTTGTTAGTTGTTTTCTCACAGAGTGACCCAAAGAGACTGCATTAAAATTTAAAGCCCTAAATGGCCTTGGTCCAGTATACCTGAAGGAGATTGTCCACCCCCATCGTTCTGCAGGCAGAGGGCCTTCTCGGTAGTGGCTCCCGCCCTGTAGAACGCCCTCCCACCAGATGTCAAAGAGAAAAACAACTGCCAGACTTTTAGAGGACATCTGAAGGCAGCCCTATTTAGGGAAGCTTTTAATGTTTTATAGATTATTGTATTTTAATTCTTCTGTTGGAAGCCGCCCAGAGTGGCTGAGGAAACCCAGTCAGATGGGCAGGGTATAAATAATATATTATTATTATTATTATTATTATTATTATTATTATTATTATTAAAATCAGTTTAGAACCAATAAAAAACCCTACAAACATATCTAAATAGGTAAAAGGCAGGACTTATTAAAATCAGTTAAGAACCAATAAAAAATACCCCTACAAATATATCTAAATAGGTAAAAGGCAGGACTTACAGATCCCACACCACCAAAAGAGGCCATGATGCCACCATTCAAACTAAGGGCCAAAAACCCAGGGCAAGAGAAAAAAGAGAGCATTTCACAAATGGGAGGCCACCACTGAAAAGGCCCAATATTGTGTTGCCACCCTATGGACACCTTGAGAAGGGAACACAGGGAGAAGGGCCTCAGATTATATCACGGGGGGAGGGAAATGTTGAATAGTGGCATGAGAAATTAAGCAACAGACATACAGTATACACATAAACAAGTGTTAGAGCTTTCTGGTCCACATTCTTTATGTTACTCCAATACTCTTCCAGCTATACTGTTCCCTGGTTGTTGTTGGTGTTTTTTTTTCCAGATTCCAGTGCAAAATTCCAAAATGGCTTGGGCCCAGGTAGCTAAATGACCACTGGTTTCCATATCAGACTGTTCACCAATTAAATCTTTAGAAGGGGCTCTGTTCCATGTCCTGCCTCTATCTGAGGTTAAGTTGGTAAGCAGGCATTCATTGCTGCAGCTACGAGGCTCTGGAATGCCCTCCCTCGAGAACTGTATTTCACTCCCCATTTTTTGGTTTTCTGGTGGACAGTAAAGCCTGTCCTTTTAAAAAACAACAACTTTTTAAAAAACAACAACTAATAATGTGCTGTTTGGATTGTCCCCATGCCCCTTTGCCACTATGTAAATTGACTGTGTATTGCCGCTAATTTGATTTGAATACTGTTGTTTCCATGTTACTGCTTTATTTGTAGCTCAGTTGTATGAACAATTACATCGATACCTTCTCACTGTAGTCAATGGCCACCACCCAGAAGGCTATGGGCTTGTGTGGTTCCAACTAAAAAGGCAGAGATCCAAGAACAGGCCATGGCCTTCCCACAGATGTCAATGGAAACTTACTATGCTAACTGTCTGTATTTCATAAATAGGAAGAAAATGAGCAACCAACCTCAGATCAGAGTGCCTGGGGAAAAGCTTCTTCTTGCCACTGAAATAGACTTCAAACTCGTCCACCTTTAACCGGTGTGCATAATCGATATATGCGGATACTTCCTGGCCACGGAAATTTAGATCCCGAATGAAGATTATGGACTGGGAATGGGAGAGAGAGCAGAAGGGGATAGAAAAGTGTGATTAAAATAAAGTGTCCAAACAAGGAGGACTTTTGCCATTCATACTGATTATTTGCTTTTGAGGACATGTACTATATTTCATGCTATACTTTTCCAGCCAAGTCCAAGGTATTATTATTATTATTATTAATTTGTATACTGCCCTTCCTCCGAAGATCCCAGGGCAGTTTGCACAACAGAGTGCATGTTTACTCCAAAGTAAGTCCAATTGAGTTCAGTGGCGCTGTGGGTTAAACCACTGAGCCTAGGGCTTGCTGATCAGAAGGTCGGCGGCTCGAATCCCTGTGACGGGGTGAGCTCCCATTGCTTGGTCCCAGCTCCTGCCAACCTAGCAGTTCGAAAGCACGTCAAAATGCAAGTAGATCAATAGGAACCGCTACAGCGGGAAGGTAAACGGCGTTTCCATGTGCTGCTCTGGTTTGCCAGAAGCGGCTTTGTCATGCTGGCCACATGACCTGGAAGCTGTACGCCGGCTCCCTCAGCCAATAATGCGAGATGAGCGCGCAACCCCAGAGTCGGTCATGACTGGACCTGCTGGTCAGGGGTCCCTTTACCTTTACCTTAGGGCTTACTCTCAGAGCTGAGCATGTTAGACTGCATTTTGCATTTGCAAAGAGTTATGCAAATATCAGTGTGTTTGCTCTTGCTTTAGACAGAGAAAAAGATCACTCAAGGCCAAAGAGTGAATTCATGGAAAAATCCTGGACTCAGCTTGCACTGCCTATACACTAACCCAGCCTGGCTTTCATAGCAAGTGCATCCCAGAAAAACACCTATAGTATCTGACAAGTAGTATTGGAAACCCACTGTTAGAATGAGCCCTGAATTAATCAGTGAATTGATATTTTACATTCTGCTCCAGCCCTTTTCCTATTTATTTAGTTAATTATTTTCCATACATTGTCTTTCCGTCTTTACAAAAGGAAGCCAATTTGTTTCCAAACGTATTTTTACTATGAAAGAGTGGCAGCTTTCATGTACCTTTGTTTAACAAACATACATTGTACATGGCATCTTGCAAAGATATATAGGCAACAGAAAAATGTCCTTACTCCAATAGCAGGGAATCAACGAATTACCTGGTAGCGTCTGCAACTTGAAATTGCCCGGAGACAACCAGAGGGGGACTCAAGAGCCCATTCCTATGCTTGAATCTTACCCTTTAAAAAAAAAGCCATTGGGCAAGCTCAGTCAGGTTCTGATTGAATTGCCATCAAATATTGAGCCAGCCCTTTGAAGGGCAGAGCATCCTGCTCTGGGTTGCAAAAAGCTCTGTGGCTTGTGTCCATTTTTGTGCTGAACAAGATCCAGTAAACGAAGATGAAGACTTGGAATAAGTCGATTTCACAATGCTCTGTGAGTGTGGTCTTTGTTTCTGGGAGGACTTCCATCTCCTTTCATTTACCTTTTCCTTGCCCTGAGGCTGTCATAGGGAAAGGTGTGACCTGCGCTCTAATTACCTATTTGAATTTGCTAGGAAATTGCAGCTGCCTTAAGAGAAAATAGCCTTGAAGCTGCTTTTAAAGAGAGAATATCTGAGGGCAATGAAAGACTATTATACTTACTTGGGGGGCAGTTTAGGAATGCTAAGCGACTATTTAATACTACACATATTATTGGACAGAGCAGTGGCAGTAAGAACAAGTTCCTGTCTTGAGACCTGGGAAGGAGAAAGGACATGTGGTACAGACATTCCCTGGCAAAAATCTGAATAGTTTTTGTTTGTATTCTAAATAGGCGACAATTGGGCAAAAATGTTTCTGTTGTATCTCTGGTTGGCATGAATGGGAAACTGGATACTCCTGTGCAATTATGCTGCTGCTACAGCACCTTGGCAGCCAATATTGACTGAAAATGGAGGGTATAAATACAGTAAAGAAAGTGTATCCTTCCTTCTTGGTAAAAGAGAAAGAAAATCCCCAATATTTTGGGGCTATCCTCTCTTTTTTAAAAAGTTTGGTGATCCAAGACCTGATGCACTCTCAAAAGTCCAAATTTAAAATCTCTATCCCCATAGAAGTATTAAAATTCACATGTGCATCAATAAGAAAGAAAGAAAGAAAGAAAGAAAGAAAGAAAGAAAGAAAGAAAGGGGGCAGACAATAAATTCAAGAAAGAATGGGGAAAGTTTATCATTTATTTAGGAGACCACTGTAAACAGATGAAAACTTTGGCAGGATTTTAATCCCACTTGCATGTAACAAATATTATGGAAAATATGGATAGATACAAAACATAGACTATGAAATAATATGCAGTTGGAAATGTTGACAATAGGCCCCATGGAAGGGATGGGGGGGGAAGTTGTGAGATTCGGAGAAATCTCATTTTATAGATATGTATTTAGCATTGTAACTAATTCACATTTGTAAAATCAAATAAAACTGATTTCAAAAGAAGGAAGGAAGGGAGAAGAGGAGGGAAGGGGAAAGGAGGGGAGGGAAGGAGGCAAATTCAAACACCCTCCAAGTGGTTCCTTATCCCCGCTATGTCAACCATTATGAAAATGTATGGAACAACAATGCACTATCTAAGTACATGGCACCTTACAAATATCAGTAACTTTTGTGAACTGATTTTCAAGGCTGCGATAAGACTCCAAGTGGTTTTCAAACTGTACACCTCTGTACAAACTGTACAACTCTGGGGTCCCTGAGGCATTTCCTGATCATAACACAAGGGCAGACTCGCTATAGGAGACTACGCTATTGCTACAGAATGTGCCCCGATGGGAGAATGTTGGAGGTGTCTGAAGGAACCCTCTCAGTCTATGTGAGGCACAGCAGGTCTGGTCAATGCTCCAATGGGAATGTAAACCAAATAACTCCCCTAATCCATCTACAAAGCATTGTTGTCGTTTAGACGTGTCCAACTCTTCGTGACCCCATGGACCAGAGCACGCCAGGCACTCCTGTCTTCCACTGCCTCCCGCAGTTTGGTCAATCTCATGTTAGTAGCTTCGAGAACACTGTCCAACCATCTCATCCTCTGTCGTCCCCTTCTCCTAGTGCCCTCAATCTTTCCCAACATCAGGGTCTTTTCCAGGGAGTCTTCTCTTTTCATGAGGTGGCCAAAGTATTGGAGCCTCAGCTTCAGGATCTGTCCTTCCAGTGAGCACTCAGGGGTGATTTCCTTAAGAATGGATAGGTTTGGTCTTCTTGCAGTCCATGGGACTCTCAAGAGTCTCCTCCAGCACCATAATTCAAAAGCATTAATTCTTTGGCAATCAGCCTTCTTTATGGTCCAGCTCTCACTTCCATACATCACTACTGGGAAAACCATAGCTTTAACTATACGGACCTTTGTAGGCAAGGTGATGTCTCTGCTTTTTAAGATGCTGCCTAGGTTTATCATTGCTTTTCTCCCAAGAAGCAGGCGTCTTTTAATTTTGTGACTGCTGTCACCATCTGCAGTGATCATGGAGCCCAAGAAAGTAAAATCTCTCACTGCCTCCATTTCTTCCCCTTCTATTTGCCAGGAGGTGATGGGACCAGTGGCCATGATCTTAGTTTTTTTGATGTTGAGCTTCAGAGCACATTTTGCGCTCTCTACAAAGCATAGGAGCTCCAAAACAGGCATGGAGGAGTGTTCTTTATAATTGGGTACATGTCAAAACTGGGACCCAGGTGGCGCTGTGGTTAAACCACTGAGCCTAGGGCTTGCTGATCAGAAGGTCGGCGGTTCAAATCCCTGTGTCGGGGTGAGCTCCCGTTGCTCGGTCCCAGCTCCTGCCAACCTAGCTGTTCGAAAGCATGTCAAAATGCAAGTAGATAAATAGGAACCGCTACAGCGGGAAGGTAAACGGCGTTTCCATGTGCTGCTCTGGTTTGCCAAAAGCGGCTTTGTCATGCTGGCCACATGACCTGGAAGCTGTACGCCGACTCCCTCGGCCAATAATGCGAGATGAGCGCGCAACCCCAGAGTCGGACACGACTGGACCTAATGGTCAGGGGTCCCTTTACCTTTACCTTTACATGTCAAAACTAGGAAGCAGGATCCCAGTGGCAGAAGCAGGGAGCTTGGAGTTTTGTTTTTATAAGGAGGCATGTGAAACTGAGGTGGGCGGGAAACAACAACTAATTCTGAGGAGGGAATGCAGCACAATAATTGCATGTTCTGAGAAAGCTGAAAGTCACTCTCTTTGGCTCCTGGAGTAAAACAAACATTTGCCATTTCCACACATCAGGGAGATCAGTTGGATTTGGAGGATGGTCAGAATGTGAGCAGGGAAGCCATGATACCACCATTAAACAATGGTGCAATGTGGCTAGGGTATTTACCACTGTAAATATCCCAGACTGGAAAGACCAGAAGGATCCTATTTTTTATAAAAGGGGTGTGTGCCTCAGAATCAAAACTCAGCAATGTCTTTTCCTCCCCAACCACTGCAGAGAAAAAGCCTCAGAAGAGGAAAAATTGAGCTGTGATAAAAGAATTTCTACTCCTAGCAGAAAAGTATTTCCTCTAAATTGCAAGAACTGTAATAAACGATATATTGAAGCTGCAAGGATAAAAGACAGAAAGCTTGTTGTGAGCATATGAATAATTGCTTCATTTTTTTAAAAAAAAGCAGAAGTAACAGATTAAAAGCAAACACCTTAAATTACATGGGATGTTCCAATGTTTAAAAAGTTGGCAAAGTGTACTCTGTCTTATGTTAGGTGTACAACATAAAGGACATCTTTCAACTCTCATCTGATTGTAAAATTAATTTCCTAAAGTAGGTGTTTTCGCACAAATCTGCCATGTGAAGAATGACAAAAGTTACACAGCTCTACAGGGAAGCAGCCTGGATGTCTATCAGTGTCTCCTAAAAAAAAAAAAATCTTCAAACACTCTATCAAAAATATTTGAAAGTAAAAAGAAATCCTGTGATAAAGGTACAAAGGCTTCCTTTTGCTTTTGATCCTGTATCACCTGTCAGCATTCAACTTCATTGTTCTTTTCGCCCCCTTTCAAAAAATTCATTTAGAAGTACTTTATAAGCACTTATAAAGCTTTCATTCATAAAAGTTACAAGTGTGTTGGATAGATTCTCTTAAGATGTTCTATCGCTTTTCAGCTTTGCCACACCTTTCCGCCTCAAGAGAAGATAGGTTTATAGGCAGTCTTTTAAAACATCTCACCCCTTAGCGTGATCAACAGCAGACAATGTGTTTCATACAGTACTGATAATTAAACAGTCAGTGCGAATGTCACAAGATGACTTTAAGGGTGTGGGCGCAAAGCCATTTCGAGGCGAAGGGATGCATAACCAATCCAGTCTACATGGCGCTTGCTCCCATCCCATCCCAAGCTCACCTCCAGCGCTTCGCACACAAAGCACATTGGCTCATTGCAACATCTCTGCTCTGTCTTCAATACAAAATCCCCAGGGTGTCTTGCGATATCAGTTAAAACATCGCAACGAAACAAGATGGCACACAGCAAAACAGCAGCACACAGTAAGTCGAAAGCATCACTAAAACAACAGGAGGCATGAAGGCCACGTAAAAAAAAAAAATCACCAAGAGCTCAGGTCAGTTAGACATTTTCTACCCGGCACCTAAAAGCCATTCAAATTGGTTGTCACATAAACAAGGGAAGGGAGCTCTTCTCTGGCACCCTGTCACGACAACTCAGGAAGTGCAACACCCAGACCTAGGCCTCTAAGAAGCCGCTTAATATCAGGGCAGGTTTAATGGGAACCAAGGTCTCTTTGGATATTTGGGGATCCTAGACTGTTTAGCTCCTTCATGGATCACTGCCTTGTCGTGGCGAAAGGGGCTTGAATAACTCAGAGAAGCTATGAGCTATGCTGTGCGGGGCCGGAGAGCTGGAGCATAAAGAAGGCTGATCGCCGAAGAATTGATGCTTTTGAATTATGGTGCTGGAGGAGACTCTTGAGAGTCCCATGGACTTCAAGAAGATCAAACCTATCCATTCTGAAGTAAATCAGCCCTGAGTGCTCACTGGAAGGACAGATCCTGAAGCTGAGGCTCTAATACTTTGGCCACCTCATGAGAGGAGAAGACTCCCTGGAAAAGACCCCGATGTTGGGAAAGATTGAGGGCACAAGGAGAAGGGGACGACAGAGGACAAGATGCTTGGACAGTGTTCTCGAAGCCACCAACATGAGTCTGGCCATACTGCGGGAGGCAGTGGAAGACAAGAGGGCCTGGTGTGTGCTGGTCCATGGGGTCATGAAGAGTCGGACACGACTAAACGACTAAACAACAACAGACTGTGGTAGGGGTACACCAGAGGGTAGAGACTCACACAAATCCTCTACTGTGCTATGTCATTCATGCCTTGACTGACTGTATAAGCCAGCGTGCAGTTAGTTAAGTGAGAAAGTTTTGCTCCTTTGAGGGCCTACACCATGGGTAGGCAAACTAAGGCCCCGGGACCGGATCCGGCCCAATCACCTTCTCAATCCGGCCCGTGGACAGTCCAGAATTCAGCGTGTTTTTACATGAGTAGAATGTGTCCTTTTATTTAAAATGCATCTCTGGGTTATTTGTGGGGCATAGGAATAGAGTCCCATGGATTGCAAGAAGATAAAACCTCTCCATTCTGAAGGAAATCAGCCCTGAGTGCTCACTGGAAGGACAGATCCTGAAGCTGAGGCTCCAATACTTTGGCCACCTCATGAGAAGAGAAGACTCCCTGGAAAAGACCCTGATGTTGGGAAAGATGGAGGGCACAAGGAGAATGGGACGGCAGAGGACGAGATGGTTGGACAGTGTTCTCGAAGCTACGAACATGAGTTTGACCAAACTGCGGGAGGCAGTGGAAGACAGGAGTGCCTGGCGTGCTATGGTCCATGGGGTCACGAAGAGTCGGACACGACTAAACGACTAAACAACAACAACAGGAATTCCTTCATTTTTTCTTCTTCAAAATATAGTCTGCCCCCCAGTCTGAAGGACAGTGGACCAGCCCCCTGTTGAAAAAGTTTGCCTACGATAGCAAACAGTCCTCCATGATAAATCCTATTTTGGTGCACTTATTCAAGTGGAAAAGCGGGAAGAAAATCAGGGGTGGGGTGGGGGGAATCGAAGCCCCAGCCATGCCACCTGGTGAAAGAGTCTTCAATGGAAAAAAAAGGTTGAAGGGTTGCCAAATAAAAGGTAAATGAGTGGAAAGCAAAAGGGAGACAATATTTAGGAGTCAATTATTAACTCATTGAGGAAGCTTTCTTTAAAAAAAAAAAAAACCACCAAAACACGGACAGTTTTGCAGGTGCTGCCCCAAGGCCCTGAAACAACAATTTGACTGAAAAGGAGAGGCTTAAAATACATTACAAGTTAAAATAAATTCTTAATGACAGACCATTTATTTTTTCTTGAATACTGTTTGGAACTAATTTGTCACCTGTGGATCAGGTTACATCTAGCAAACATACCACCGGGCTACAGAAAGCAAAGGAAGCGGACCTTGCTTCCATATCTTTAAAACAGATGGCCTTAGCAGTTCTGCTCTGGAAAAAAATGTTGAAACTGACGGATTTGCCCAGAAGAGGGATGAAAGCCGACTAGAATATTATCTCACGTTTCACGATGTTGCCTGCATGAAATACAAGGGTGCTGGTTTCGAGGAAAGGAAATTGTTGGCGGCTAATTTTTCAAAACACGTTTGCTGGGAGATTCATGCAAGCAAGGCTGTCACCCCAATACAGAGATCTCTGCGTAGAAGCAGACTCTCATCTGCTCCTGTATAAATACTCCTCCCTCCCCAGTGAAATTTAATATGAGTGGAACCAACTTCCTTGGCCATCTAGGGCTGCACGTTTAGCTACTGGAGCCTCTTTTTGAAAGTGTTCATCAGCTGTTTCTTCCTCGTGAACAGGCAATGGGTGACAAAGTGGATTGTCAGCATAGCAGGTATATAGCACAGCACACAGATTCTCATAGAATCATAGAGTTGGAAGAGACCACAAGGGCCATCCAGTCCAACCCCCTGCCAAGCAGGAAACACCATCAAAGCATTCTTGACATATGCCTGTCAAGCCTCTGCTTAAAGACCTCCAAAGAAGGAGACTCCACCACACTCCTTGGTAGCAAATTCCACTGCCGAACAGCTCTTACTGTCAGGAAGTTCTTCCTAATGTTTAGGTGGAATCTTCTTTCTTGAAGTTTTAATCCATTGCTCCGTGTCCGCTTCTCTGGAGCAGCAGAAAACAATATTTCTCCCTCCTCCATATGACATCCTTTCATATATTTGAACATGGCTATCATATCACCCCTTAACCTTCTCTTCTCCAGGCTAAACATACCCAGCTCCCTAAGCCGTTCCTCATAAGGCATCGTTTCCAGGCCTTTGACCATTTTGGTTGCCCTCTTCTGGACACGTTCCAGCTTGTCAGTATCCTTCTTGAACTGTGGTGCCCAGAACTGGACACAGTACTCCAGGTGAGGTCTGACCAGAGCAGAATACAGTGGTCCTATTACTTCCCTAGATCTAGATGCTATACTCCTATTGATGCAGCCCAGAATTGCATTGGCTTTTTTAGCTGCTGCATCACACTGCTGACTCATGTCAAGTCTGTGGTCTACCAAGACTCCTAGATCCTTTCAGATATCTGAAATACTCAGGGTCTTGACTTTCTTGTTTCTAAAAAGAAGCAGGTTTCTCAAGCTCTCACTTTTGAGTGGATTCCCCTCCCCTGCTCTTAAAAAAAAGGCAAGCTGCAAAATGAATAATGTTAAGGCTAAATAGTAGTTGGAAAGCTTTTTGCTCTGCAGTACTTGTTCTATCTATAGTGACCCCGGTGGCTGTTAAGATCGGTTCGGAAAAGTGAATAAAATCAGAACACCTTGTGAAATGTTTAGAGATTGCTAACTGCACCCCAACAAGTGACAGGATCAAAGGAATAGATGCTTGCTCCCTAGGCCATTGCTCCTAAGTTTTTGTGTCCTTTTTTAAAAAAAACAACCACATGCACAAAAGTTCAGAGGCACACATGAAAAAACAATAATCAACCCCCCACCACCAACCACCCCCCTTCCTTTCGCATCTCAGAAGCAAGATTGCAGGGGAGACAGTGGCTGGCTGAGCAGCAGATGTCGCAGCTTTTAAGTCTTCAAAAGAAAAGCTTCTTCCCTGTACAGAAGAAGAACTGTTTTCCCTGTGTGTGCAACATGTGCTTTCCAGTCAACTATTATCCACAGTGTTCCACAGCTGCTGCTCTGACTGGAGGAAGCTCAGCAGACTGCGGATTTGCTTATCTGTGTAAACAGGGTGTTGGCTGCATTTGCAAGTAGTAATTCACAGTGAGAACAGGCTCCTGAGTGTGCGTTCCTGTATTCATTCAGATGGCATTAGAAACTGAAAAGCTTTCTGTACTTTTCGTGCACCACCAAAGAAGCATGGACAGCAGGCAGGCAGGCAGGCAGGGAGGAACTGTGACGGGACTAAGCAGTAGGAACAGTCAGAGGGGAGCTGGGAGTTGGGCTAAAAAGTCAGAGCCAAGGGACTTTCCATGAGCCCAGCGAGCCCTACTAGCTTGGGGCTGGGGCTGGTCAGAAGACCCTCCAAGTGTCCCTATTTTCCAGGAACAGTCTCAGATTTACAGAAGCTGCCCCGGTTTCTGATTTGAACCCGGAATGTCCCACTTTTCCTAAAGACGCCCCTGTTTTCATCGGAGAAATGTTGGAGGGCATGGTGCTCTCAGGTGAGGAAGAAGAAGAGGAGGAGGACATGGAGGGTGCCGTCGGTGTGGAACAGGCTGATAAGGAAGAAGGGTCTCTCCACTCCTTCACCTTTAGAGGCTGGGGGAGCAGAGACAGTCGGACCAGTATACCTGAAGGAGCGTCTCCACCCCCATCGTTCTGCCTGGACACTGAGGTCCAGCGCCGAGGGCCTTCTGGCGGTTCCCTCACTGCGAGAAGCAAAGCTACAGGAAACCAGGCAGAGGGCCTTCTCGGTAGTGGCATCCCGCCCTGTGGAACACCCTCCCATCAGAGGTCAGAGAGATAAACGACTACCTGACATTTAGAAGTTTTTAATCTGTGATATTTGATGTATTTTAATGTTTGTTGGAAGCCGCCCAGAGTGGCAGGGGAAGCCCAGCCAGATGGGCGGGGTATAAATAATAAATTATTATTATTATTATTATTATTATTATTATTATTATTATTAGCTCCCTGTCCTGCCCCACCCATAGAGCAGAGAGATTCCACAGCAACAGGAGAGGCCTGAGAGGGAAGGCTGGGCAGCTGGAAGAGGAGGAGGAGCCTGGGGGACTATCTTCCATCCCACTGCCAAGAACCAGGTGCCCCCTCTGCCATGGGTAACAGATCCACAGTCCTCGCCTCCGAGCAAACCACTCTCATAAGGAGATCCTTGAGAGTCTGGGATTCCTGATGCTGTTCTTAATTCTTTAGCACAGGAGTTCTCTGGGCTATAACCCAGGAAAGTCTAGTAGGTGAGGTATGGCTAAGAGTTTGAGAAGTGATTAAGACCTGATGGTGTGGTCCCAGTGCAATGTCTCCCAAAGAGCTTCTGGGAATGCTCCTGAATGTTTAAGCTGCAATGCGAAAATTATCCTTAAGCCACATGGTCAATTTGCTTTGCCTAAAGCCAGTCTAAAGACTGTTAAAGATATGGTTTAAATAATAATAAAGAAAGATTGGCTATCATCAGCTGTGTAAAACTTTTGAACGATCTTTTCTACCTGCTCCAAACAAGAGCTTCTTTGACTTTGCTATTTTCTTTTAACGTTTTATGTCTTTCTGCTCCAGGTATCTTCAGGTGGCAAAACATCGCTTGGGTTTTCCGTCTTCTTCCTTTTTGCAGTGGACTCCCACGTCAGAGCACACTTAGCCAAATACATCGAAGAAGAAAAAAAATCCAGCGAACTTGGCTGGGCAGATGTTGACGCTCTCCTTTGATTTCTAACGATGTTTTAAGAACAGCTCTCTGCATCAGCAAATAGGTTCTCTTTCATTCACTACGCTCAAGAGCCTTGTACCCTTATGTCACCTGTTTCTAGGAAATCAAGGGATGTCCTACGTGAAGCTGTAGGCAGTATTCCCATCATTGTTGTCGTTTAGTCGTTTAGTCGTTTAGTCGTGTCCGACTCTTCGTGACCCCATGGACCAGAGCACGCCAGGCACTCCTGTCTTCCACTGCCTCCCGCAGTTTGGTCAAACTTATGTTCGTAGCTACGAGAACACTGTCCAACCATCTCGTCCTCTGTTGTCCCCTTCTCCTTGTACCCTCCATCTTTCCCAACATCAGGGTCTTTTCCAGGGAGTCTTCCCTTCTCATGAGGTGGCCAAAGTATTGGAGCCTCAGCTTCAGGATCTGTCCTTCCAGTGAGCACTCTGGGCTGATTTCCTTCAGAATGGATAGGTTTGATCTTCTTGCACTCCATGGGACTCTCCCATCATGAAGACTGGGTTAAAGACTGGGGGGAAAGATTTCCTAGAGGATTTTACTAATGAAGACAGACAGTGGTTTTTTTTAGATGGTATGGAGCAGTGGCACCTCTCCTTTCTTGCTGCCATCTTACATTTTCACCCATGGCACTTTTATCAACATATGAGAACTTGTACCTCATTTTAAAAAAGTTTCTAAGGTTAAAACAACTTGAAGGCAGGACTGAGAAGGGGCATGGAACAGGCAAGACGTATTGTTATCAACCACAGTGTGACATAGATGCTGATTTGAGGGTCTGATTGAAGGAAGCTCTGTCGATACTTAGCCATTGCAGTCAGCCTGCAACTTATGCACATTTGACTTGTGAGCATTAAGTTTTATTAACAAGGAAGCGGGCGTCTAGGGGAAAAAATGCTTTGGCAACCCCACCCAGCATTGCACCCAATGTGTTTTGACTTCAGGCGCAATCTCTGGATGGGAGCCCCTGCGTAAGTTGTGGCCTTACTGTGTAGTCATCGTGGATGGCACTTGGTCAAAGCAGCAATGCTTACAGAATAATCTTCAGGAAGAGGACCTGGTGGCAACTTGGCAGTGCTGGTTGGAGAAGCCTTGATGAGCAAAACATATCCAGATCTGGCAAAACTGGATTCCATGCTCTCTCTTTGGTGATCCCTCGTAGCCGAGTACGATTGTCTTCCATAAACCTGGTTTTAACAGTGAGTCCATAAGTGACTGTAGAGGCCAATTCTGGATCCACACGTCCTTCCACAGTGGGGACATTGGTTTCTGGGCGGGAGTTGACCATGGTGAGGGTTCACCAAGTGTGCCTTCCTCTTAGCATGTTTCTCCCTTGCGTCCTGAGTTCGGGTGTCTTCAAAGCCCACCACACCTTTGGTAAAGGCTGTTCTCCAATTGGAGTGCGCGCAGGCCAGTGTTTCTCAATTGTTGCTGTTTATACAGCATTTTCTTTTAAGATTTGCCTTGAGAGAGTCTTTAAACCTCTTTTGTTGACCACCAGCATTACGCTTTCCATTTTTAAGATCGGAATAGAATAGTTGCTTTGGAAGACGATAATCAGGCATCTGCACAACAAGACGAGTCCAGCGAAGTGGATGTTACAGAATCATTGCTTCAACACTGGTGATCTTTGCTTCTTCCAATACACTGGTATTAGTCCCCCTGTCTACCCAAGTGATGTGTAAAATTTTCCGGAGACACCGTTGATGGATAATGCCTGGAGCTTTGGGATCATATCACAGCAATGTGAGAAGATGGCTCAAGGATAGGTTTCAATTCTGGTTTCAGGTCCTGGTCCAATTCTGAGGAAGGTTAATACTTCAGCTGCATGCCTCCCTCTGAATACCCCTTTACCCTCTTGGAGCCACATGGAAGCCATCAGGTAACTGGATTATGGCATTATACAAACAGAAAAACCTAACTGGTTAATTTGCCATAATGTGCAATTTGAAGCAAGGGCTACCGTAATTGCATTAAACAGATGTGATATACATAGGGTGGAAATAAAGGAAAGTGGGGGGGGGGGGGATACTATCTTCCTAAATGAAAGATATTCAAAATTCTTCAACAACCTTTCTATACCATTTGCAGAACACACACACACACACACACACACACACACACACACACACACAGCATGAAGACAACATCTGTCCATCATCTTCAGAAGTTCTTTGGAGTAATTGCTTAAATTATCTTTCTTAATGTATTTCCTCCTTGTTAATAGAAACGAGCAACTCATATTGATATGCTTTTGTTAATAAAAGATTTCCTGTTTGAGGCTTTGCAATTAAAGAACAAACATCCTCTTTCCAAGAATTGGAAGAAAACTTCCAAACATCTGCAAACATTGTTTAAGGTTTTTCAGAGATCTTTCATATGTGGATTTCACCAGAGGCAGCAGTTGCTGCCAAAGAGAGGCTGAGTCGGTGAGGTAAACATGTACTTGCCAGTACTGCTGAGTGGCACCTGAAGAGGCAGGACTTGAGCCAGCAAAGACTAGTGATGCTTCCCACCTGTGTACACTGCTATGGGCCTCTGCAAAGGCACAGTATGGCAGAACCTACACTGTGCAAAGAGCCCAAAACACAGCAAAGCTCAAAAGCTGTGGACCAGGCATTGATTCTCTACTAACCATACCAACAAGGGGCCTCTAGATAGGTAGTACAAACATGGATGCTAAGCCGGCAGACCAGAATCTCATGTGACCAGAGGCAACCAATCCTATGCCCCGCTGCTTTATATATAGCTCGGTCTGGACAGTTCATGAAAGGTGAGCACTAGGGCCCTGGTCCTTCAGATGGTTTGACCACCTCCTCAATCTAAGCCAGGCATCCCCAAACTTCGGCCCTCCAGATGTTTTGGACTACATTTCCCATCTTCCCTGACCACTGGTCCTGTTAGCTAGGGATCATGGGAGTTGTAGGCTAAAACATCTGGAGGGCCGCAGTTTGGGGATGCTTAAATCAAAGCACTTGATGCTTTTCCAGCTGGAGAGACATCTAGGTATCTGGTTGGCCACTGTGAAAACAGAGTGTTAGACCACATGGCCCTGTGTCCTGATTAGGCAGGACTCTTCTGATGTTGCCTGAAATGGAAACTCGCTGCCAGTCAGTGTAGACAATATTAAGCTAGTTAGACCAATAGTTTGACTCAGTATAATAAGGTGGTCTGCTGGCAGTTGCTAGCAGCTAGTATTTCCATGGGCCTTCTCCTCCCACAGCTGCTGATTGGTGGGAGTCCTCAAGCCTCTTATTATGTATCTCAGCAGAGGCGACTGCTGTTCTTCAGTAGAGTCCAAAAGTACATTGATTGGCCAGGTGACTATATATGCAGGGGAAGCCTGGAAAATTAGGGCGTAAAGGTCATGCTTGGAGAGCAAAACTGTGCAAGAGCTACCCAAGTGTTGGTCAAGAGAGATTCCCCCCCCCCCTTGGAAAATGAAATGCACACTAGATCTGCGCCTTCAGCTTTCAGGAACAGCTGGCACTAGGTCATTCTGCATCACACCGATTCTGCTTTTAAGGGCACAAAGGCACAATCCCCTTTGATGTCGATCAGAATGAAGGGAGAGTAACTGTGCACTGAATGGCTGCCATCATTTGCACTTCAAGCAGTCATACTGCTGTTGCCATGTTTGAGCCAGGGCTCTAAATGGCACTAAAAGATCCTAATTTGGGGCCCTGTGCAAAGTATGCCACCATTAATACATTTTCCAATACAAATTGTTGTTTGATGGTGTGCCTTAACTGCATACTATCATATGTTTTAAGCCTGTTACGAGCCAAATATATATTCACATGCAATTTACATTAAACAAGTTGAAACACACAGCAATAATAGCTGAGAATGTGGATGCTGCAGCTGATCAAAAACAAGCTGCTGCAGCCACCCGGAAGCCTGCTTGGGAGAGAGGGATCCAAATATGAATCCATAAAGCATTCAGGCAACCACTGGACCAGGTGGGTAGCTTTCAGAATCCCTAAGAGAGGCTCCCTCTTGTGTCCTCCCCACCTCTGAATAGGCTAGGCAAGTTGAGTAGCAAGATATGTTCCAGCACCAAGCCAGTTGGCAGACCAATTCTGCGCTACAAAGATGTCTGCAAACTTGACACGAAGGCCTGCCAAGTGGGAACCCCTTGCAGATGACCACAGTGCCTGGAGACAGACAGTCAAGTTGTGCATTCATAGCAGTGACCAGAGGAGAAATGGCCAATGGGACGAGTGTAGAGAGGAGAAACGCCATGGTGCATCTGTACAACTGGACGCATGGGCGTACCCAGGATCAAAACTAGGGGGGGGCAAGGGGAGGGGCCAAGGCACGGAAGGGGAGGGGCGCCAAAGTGGGCGGGCACGGCGAACTCGCGCTCCGCCGGGCTGTGCCCCTCCCTAGAAGCAGGGCTGGTGGGCGGAGGCGGAGCCCAGCCCAGCGGAGCGCGAGTTCAGCGTTCCCGCCCGCCGCGCCGCGCTCTCTGGTTCCCCGCCGCGCTTGGCCTTGCCAGAGGGCGCGACGGGGAGCTGGAGGGAGGGCGCAGCGCGGCGGGCGGGAACGGCGAACTCGCGCTCCGCTGGGCTGTGCCCCTCCCTAGAAGCAGGGCTGGTGGGCGGAGGCAGAG
This sequence comes from Zootoca vivipara, assembly GCF_965207765.1. NCBI lineage: Eukaryota > Metazoa > Chordata > Lepidosauria > Squamata > Lacertidae > Zootoca > Zootoca vivipara. Next base: position 63,322,379 of record NC_142583.1, read on the forward strand.
CCCAGCCCAGCGGAGCGCGAGTTCAGCGTTCCCGCCCGCCGCGCCGCGCTCTCTGGTTCCCCGCCGCGCTTGGCCTTGCCAGAGGGCGCGACGGGGAGCTGGAGGGAGGGCGCAGCGCGGCGGGCGGGAATGGCGAACTCGCGCTCCGCCGGGCTGTGCCCCTCCCTAGAAGCAGGGCTGGTGGGCGGAGGCGGAGCCCAGCGGAGCGCGAGTTCAGCGTTCCCGTCCACCGCGCCGCGCTCCCTGGTTCCCCGCCGCGCTTGGACTTGCCTGAGGGCGCGCCGGGGAGCTGGAGGGAGGGTGCGGCGCGAATGGCGAACTCGCGCTCCTCCGGGCTGTGCTCCGCCTCTGCCCACCAGCCCTGCTTCTAGAGTAGGGCAGCTGCCCTAACTTGCCCCGTGGTGGGTACGCCCTTGACTGGACGCCTTCATCTGCCCCAGCTGCAACAAAACATGTCTCTCCTGCATCAGTCTTGAGACAGCCACAGCAGGCACTGCAACCACCCAATGGCACACTCCTCCATTGTCTCCAAAGACAGACGGATGCCAACACTGCATGTTGAATCTGGAACTTGCATTATGCTCTCCTATTGTTCTGCCCGGACCATCGTTCTGCCCGGACACTGGGGTCCAGCCCCGAGGGCCTTCTGGCGGTTCCCTTGCTACGAGAAGCCAAGTTACAGGGAAGCAGGCAGAGGGCCTTCTCGGTAGTGGCACCCACCCTGTGGAATGCCCTCCCACCAGAGGTCAGAGAGAACAACAATTACCAGACCTTTAGAAGGCATCTCAAGGCAGCCCTGTTTAGGGAAGCTTTTAATGTTTGATGGATTTCTGTATTTTAATGTTTTGTCGGAAGCCGCCCAGAGTGGCTGGGGGAACCCGGCCAGATGGGCGGGGTATAAATAATAAATTATTATTATTATTATTATTATTATTATTATTATTATTATTATGGCTACTGTAGTACTATTCTCTGTAAGACGGACATCTGTAGCACACACAGAACCATTTCCCCTCTACCCTTTGGGTGTGTGTGAAAATGTTTCCGCAGTACATTCTTTTTTGAGCTTCTGAAGCCTTCTTGCTTTAAAAAAAAAACCACCTTGTCAGCGTGTGTATGTGTACTTGCGTGTCCTCCAAGCCTGTGGAAGCCTCCCCCCGCCGAGGCTTTCCTCTGGGAGCGAACAATCACACACTGTGCAGTTTGCTGCCGCAGGTGTCTCCGGGTGTCAGCTGGCCTGTGTTTATTATTGGTTTGCTGTGTACAGGAAGGCAGGCCAGGCCACCAGTAACAAATCTGTGCAAATGGGTCAAGGCAATGAAAACAAAGCCCCGTACAGCGGGGAAACTGTAGGGTCTGTGGCTCGGCTTGGCAAGGCCTTGCTCCGGTTCCTCTTGAGGTGCTACTTAAAAATTGTTTCTTGTTTGACTTGGAAGGAACTTCACAAAAAAAGAAAAAGAAAACCAACAACCGAGGCCCGTGTGAGACATGTGCAGGACAGAAACCAGATGGGAGCAGGTGTGCTGCCCTTTTCATTTAAGTTCTGCTGGAGGAATACTTCCTCTGCGGGGTTCGGAGGTGGGTGTCCCCCTCCTCCCACCCCTCTACGGCCTCTCCTTAGAAGTTTGTTTGTACAATTTGTTTTCTACCCGGGAAGAAGAAATTCTGCAAAAATAACGAAGCATTCATTTGCATCTTTTTTAAAAACGTTGTTTCCATTAAGATGAGATCGTTTTTTTAAAGGGGGGTTGGGAGAAGGGATATAACCTCTCTTATAATCAAATGAAACAAAGGTAGGGGGGAAAGGGGAATTGCCTTTCCTTATAAACATTTCCCTAAGCCTTTTGATCCTCTTACGACCACTGGGGGGGGGAGGGGGGAGTCGGATGGTTTTTCTAACCTTTATATTAAAAAATCATTGTAGTTTTTGCCAGGCTGCCCTGGCACTGTCTCGGGGGCCCTGCCAGCACTAGAAGAAAGGACCGAGAGATGAGGCGAAGAGATGCATCCGCAAGAGGCGGCGGTTACCTCTCTGTATGCTCCCATCTGACCAAGCCACAGCTTCAAGAGCTCTCAGGCACCACAACCACCACTTTCCCTCGAGGAAGCTCCTTCTTCAATGCCCTTTGCCACACAGCAAGCGTGCCAGCAGCACTCAGAGCCTGAACTGGTCCTTAACATCTCTGTGATGCTCGATTCTCATTCCTCTCCTCCAACCAGGATGTGGTGCTCAGTGTCCTCACAGGAGAGCTATTTCCTACTCCCAAGGATTGGCCTGTGTAACCCAAATGGGGTAGGCTCTCTCCAAGGGATCTTACCTGCTAGAAGGAATGGTACAGGTCCCTGCAAATCCACTCCCTGCCTCCCTCCAGCTTGGAATCTACCCCTGGTGATCCTAGGCTGCAGGTGGAGTTGAAGACAGGCAGAGGCATACCTGCCAAGTTGCTGTCGGAGAAATTAGGGACCGGGCCAGAAGTAGCAGACCGGAAGTAGCGGTGCCACCATTTTGGAACTGGGCGGAGCATGCTCAGAAGTGACTTTTGATGCTGCTTTGCCCAGTTCCAAAATGGACGCCGTGCCAGAAGTCGCACTGCAACCATTTTGGAACTGGGCAGAGAAGCATCAAAAGTCGCTTCTGAGCATGCTCCGCCCAGTTCCAAAACAGCCGCCGCACCAGAATAAACCAGGGGGAAACAAAAACTTCCGTTTTTTCAGCTAGGAACAGCTGGAAAAACGGGGATTTCCCAGCGAATATGGGAGACTTGGCAGCTATGGGCAGAGGGCCTTCTCGGTGGTGGCGCCCGCCCTGTGGAACGCCCTCCCATCAGATGTCAAAGAGAAAAACAGCTACCAGATTTCTAGAAGACATCTGAAGGCAGCCTTGTTTAGGGAGGCTTTTAATGTTTAATAGATTATTTTATTTTATTTTTCTGTTGGAAGCCGCCCAGAGTGGCTGGGGAAACCCAGCCAGATGGGCGGGGTATAAATAATAATAATAATAATAATAATAATAATAATAATAATAATAATTATTATTATTATTATTATTATTATGGTATTGTGTCCAATCCAAGGATGATTCTTCGTTATTTCACAACGATATTGAAGACTCAAGAATTGACGGCACAGAATTATAATGTAGGGGCTGATGCCCCGGTATTCCTGTACGTAGCTCCTCTGGTTATAGCTGACTGCTATTTTACATGTAAACCCATGCACATCTCAGGGAGGGCCTAGTAGCCTGTAATTTATGGCTATACAGAATAAGCTTGCTCTTCGCTTAAGACATCTTCTGTTTTGTTACTATTTTTTTGCCATTTCGTAAATTTTCTTCCTTTTTCTTTTAAGATGCCGTCTAAATCATGCTATCTAAACCAGATATTTTTCAGAAAAATAGAGGGGGGGGGGTTGTGAGGCTAGAAGAAAGAAAAAAGCCCTAAACAAACAGAAAACATTTCCAAAGCAGGGGCAGGGAACGACGACACTGAGTAGGTGCAAGAAGAATTAGGAACATGGAATATTTTGGGCCGCTTAAAACATTGCTACTCAGTGGTGGTCCACAGACATGTACCTGTACTAGTCCACAAGCCATCAGCTGGCATCTCTACCACAGCTCAGGTTGGGTGGGGCATTTCAGGGACCAAATATGGAACCAATCCCTGACATGTGGATTGGCCTTAATGTAAGAACCTTCAGGGAATCGCCAGAGTTTCACATGGTTAATGCTGTGCCAAGAGCCAAGTTTGACAAGAACAGGGTGGGCATAAACAGAAACCACGCAAAGCCAGTCTCTGGAAACCACAATTTGGAATGGTAACAAGTCCATTCTTTATGACCTCCTCATGTGTTTACTGCTTATTCTTGGTAACCTACCCCTGGTTTCTCTTAGGCAGTATAGCTGTTAATGGTTAACTTTTTCACTGGGACGTTCAACTTTCCCTTATCGGCTTGCCTTAAGCATTTCTGCACAGCGAATAACCCCCGGTCAGCAACTAATTTTTAACAACGGTCATACTTTGCACTGGGCAAGGGCTGAAGGCCCAGCATCCCAGTGGATTTACTCCCAAGCAGGCCATGCCATAGAATGTGCGTGGGAATCTCTGGCTCTGCAATTGTTGTTGGACTAAAACTCCCATCATTTCTGACTATCGATCAGGCTGGCTGGAGCTGATGGGAGTTGGAGTCCAACAACATTTGCAGGGCCTGTAATGTGAACAAAATATTCCTCCTTTCCCAGAATGGAGAGCAACAGTGCTTTATGTTTGACAATGCACCCCAAATGCTCATTCAACAAACAAGGTTGAATAGCATACCCTCCAACATTTATCTGATGAAAATAGGGATGTCCTATCCTATATAATAAAGTCCCTGTGTCTCTGCATCCAGTATTCCCTGTGTCCCTGGGTTTGCGCTAATGCGCATGTGCCCCACGGACACAGGGACTGGACGAAGAGGCGGGACGTACACATGCGCATGCTCTCTCCCCCCCTCAACCCTCTGCCTCCCGTTCCCCTGCGGCGGCGGACCAAGATGGCGGCATCGGGCTCTGGGGCCACGGCGGGCCGCGGCCCCGGAGCCCAATGCCGCCATCTTGGTCCGCTGCCTCCTCCTCCTGACAACCCTACCTGGCCCGTGGGAGGGGCGGCGGGGCCGCAGCCTTCCCTCCCTCTCTGCGCTTGGCCGTGGGACACGACGGGAGAGCGCTTTGTTTAATTCCGTTCCCGGCGCGCCCCGCGGCCGAGCACAAAAAGGGAGGGAAGGCCGTGGCCCTGTCGCACCTCTAGCACCCGTTTTCTTAACGGGCTGAATGAGTCTAGTTCCATAATAATACTAATACTACTAATAACAATAATTTTTTATTGATACCCTGCCCATCAAACTGGGTTGCTCCAGCTACTCTGGGTGGCTTCCAACACATAAAAACATAAGAAAACATTAGACATTTAATACAGGGCTGCCTTCAGATGTCTTCTAAAGGTTGTATACCGGTAGTTACTTATTTCCTTGGCTTGGGGGGGGGGGTCACATAACTCCATACCCTCCAACCACAGCTGTCAAGCTCTCCCTTTTTTAAAAAAAGGGAAATTCCCTTATGCTGAAACAATTTTTTTTAAAAAAAACCTTCCAGTAGCACCTAAGAGACCAACTAAGTTTGTCATAGGTATGAGCTTTCGTGTGCATGCACACTTCTTCAGATATGCTGAAACAGAAGTCACCAGACCCTTATATATAGTGAGAGGGTGGGGAGGGGTATTACTCAGAAGGGTGGTGGGAATGGGTGATTGGCTGATAGGAGTGGTAAACCTGTGGATGACTGTTAATGACTGCAATTGGTCTTGCAGGAAAAAGCAAGGGGTGAGATGGCTGAAGAAAGCTTTATCATGTATAATGAGATAAGAATCCAATGTCCTTATTCAGACCAGGTCTCTCTATGGTTTTAAGCTTGGTAATGAGTTGCAATTCAGCAATTTCTCTTTCCAGTCTGTTTCTGAAATTTTCCTGTAATAAGACAGCTACTTTGAGATCTAGTATAGAATGTCCTGGGAGATTGAAGTGTTCTCCTACTGGTTTCTCTGTCTTGCGATTCCTGATGTCAGATTTATGTCCATTTATCCTTTGGCGTAGGGTTTGGCCTGTTTGTCCAATATAGAGAGCTGAAGGGCACTGTTGGCATTTGATGGCATACACAATATTAGAAGATGAGCAATTAAATGGTCCTGAGATGGTATGTTTGATGCAACTCCCTTATGCTGAATAGGCTTCCTCGCGAGAAAAGGGAAAACTTGACAGCTATGCCTCCAACATTTATCCAATGAAAATAGGGACGTCCTAAGGAAAAGCGGGACATTCCAGGATCAAATCAGAAACCGGGATGGCTTATGTAAATCTGGGGCTGTCCCTGGAAAACGGGGACACTTGGAGGGTCTGGAACAGCTAGCAGTGCATACTGGAGAAACTCAGGCAGAACCTTTGATACAGCTCCATACCTGCCAAGTTCCGGCCTGAGAAATAAGGGACTGGACCGGAAGTAGCAGACCGGAAGTAGCGCTGCCGTCATTTTGGAACTGGGCGGAGCATTCTCAGAAGCGACTTTTGATGCTGCTCTGCCCTGTTCCAAAATGGCCACCGCACCAGAAGTCGCGCTACAGCCATTTTGGAACTGGGCAAAGCAGCATCAAAAGTCGCTTCTGAGCATGCTCCGCCCAGTTCCAAAATGGCCACCGCGCCATAATAAACCGGGGGGGGGGGGACGACAAAAAAATCCATTTTTTCGGCTGGGGACAGCTGGAAAAATGGGGGTTTCCTGGGGAATACGGGAGACTTGGCAGCTATGTACAGCTCATGCTGGGGAGGAAGAAGTTAAAGAGCCCTTTGACAGCATCTCAAAAGAAAAGGGATCGAAGTGAGTTATGCTTAAAGTGGGAGATCCTTGGAATGAGATCCTTGGGGGGCCAAGTGGGAAGTCTCTGGGGCTGGATTCGGCCCTTGTACCTCCAGCCATGTACCCCTCGCATTGCCATGTGAAGCCACGTGGTGTCTAAGCGTTCAGTCAACAGCATACTGAAGTCAGGGGGAAACTCCTATCGCTCTTAAGAGAGCCTTGGATGAGGCCCAGAGCACTGGTGCCAACTGCCCTTTGATTGAAGTGCATTATGGATACAGAACTGTCATCATGGCAATTATGTTTTCACCTCCTTGTGTATTTTACACCAGTGGCTTTTATTGCCAAGGTGTGTGTTTGCTGTGTGGGAAAGTCCCAGATTTAAAGGAGTCCTTCTACTCTGAACTCCTCTGTCACCAGCCACAGGTAATTAAATAGCAATTTGGAGGTGCGCCGTCTCGGTCGGCCATGTAGATGCTTGGAGAATTGAGCAGAGGCAGAAGACTCTCCCTGAACAAAGGCTACAGGAAACTGGGTGCATCGTATGGGCACATGCAGTCCCCAAAATGAGCACGGGACGGGTGTGTGTGTGTGTGTGTGTGTGTGTGTCCCACGTATTTTGATACTAGGCTAAAAGTTACCTATCCATATGTCATTTGTTTGTTTGTGTTACTGTGCAGCCACTTTTGAACCAACTGCACAAACAGCAATAAAATGGATCTGAGTTTAAAAAAACACACAACAACAGCAAGAAGTGCTGGTGCAGTTAAATGGCATTCAGCAGAGCTTGAAGGAGCTCTCAAAACTGCCGCACATGTTGTTCAATTTGGCTTGACATTTTAAAAGTCCCATTCGTGGGGGGGGGGGGAGTTGGGGAGAGTGGACCGATGCCATTGGAACATCCTTGCATGCACTGTGCAAAGGAGTGCATGATACGTGTGTGTAATATTTATGTATAGGGAAGCCTTTTAATGTGTAATGTTTTATTATGTTTTTATATATGTTGGAAGCTACCCAGAGTGGCTGGGGCAACCCAATCAGATGGGTGGGGCACAAATTACAACAACAACAACAACAACAACAACAACAACAACAACAACAACAACAACAACAACTATTATTATTATTATTATTATTATTATTATTATTATTATTATTTTACAAACTCCAAAGGAATGGAAAAAAATAATAAATATTCACTGAACTTTTGTATGTGCAAATGCCTGGCACACACAGAATAAAACCTGAGTCCTCCATCACAGCTTAGTGAAAACGCTCCGTTCCTCCCAATCGTGTTCATCGGAACACCAGTCAAGTACAGCTATCAACAAAATCACGAGATAGAGATGCCTTCTTCCCATGTAATTATAGGGTGTGCTGCTGTGCAGATGTCTTCATGGAAAGCTGGAGGAGCCCACAATTAACAAGAAGAATCGTAGAGCAAATGCGGTTACTGTACAAGCAAATAGATTGGGGCGGGGAGGGGGGACGATGACTCCTGAAGTTTATTTTTAAAATGGACAGATCTGGGTGTAAATAGCAAGAGAGGTTTACACAGCTACTGTATCTTTGCCGCAATTAGGCATTTTCAGGCAAAAACGTTTTTTCCCCCAGCACTCTTTGCAGCCATCTGGTCCCGATCCAGGTGAAACAGATTGTGTTTTAAAACACACGACTTGCTGTGCCAGGATGGGTAAGATGCTGCATTTGCCATCTTCCTGAAAGGTTTTAAGTGAGCAAGAACATTAAGAACCAGAGAGAATAGACGGACGGAGCATTGCAAAAGGTCCCTTCCCCAGTATAACAGGCATGAGTTCCAAGATGTGTCACACATGTTAGTGCCTTAGGGCATGGCGAGACATGACAGCAGGAGAACTGTGATAGGATCTCCAACTGCTTTTAGAAAGTTTAAGAGCAGCCAAATGGGTGTGTGTGTGTGTGTGAGAGAGAGAGAGAGAGAGAGAGAGAAAGAAAGAAAGAAAGAAAGAAAGAAAGAAAGAAAGAAAGATCACATTGGGACTATAGGGCCATTTTCCTGATAAAAATCCCGCCCACCCCCAGGCTGCTATTTACCCTGTAGGACACCAAGCAAGAGGTATCCGTATGTTTTGCAACATGGGGCATTTTTGAGTGGCAGTATTAATCAGGAAAGGGACCCAGGTGGCGCTGTGGGTAAACCACAGAGTCTAGGGCTTGCTGATCAGAAGGTCGGCGGTTCGAATCCCTGCAACGGGCTGAGCTCCCGTTGCTCGGTCCCAGCTCCTGCCCACCTAGCAGTTCGAAAGCACATCAAAGTGCAGGGAGATAAATAGGGACCGCTCCAGCGGGAAGGTAAACGGCATTTCCGTGCTCTGCTCTGGTTCGCCAGAAGCAGCTTTGTCATGCAGGCCACATGACCCGGAAGCTGTCTGCGGACAAACGCCGGCTCCCTCGGCCTATAGAGCGAGATGAGCGCCGCAACCCCAGAGTCGGACACGACTGGACCTGATGGAAATCAGGAAAATGGTGACATGCGTGTATGTGTGTCAAGTTAAACCACCTGCTTCAGTTCCACAGTCCCAGCCCAAATTGCTTCACCAGGGCTGCAATGGATTGCAGGATTGCTAACGGCCACAGTGGGCCAATAGCAAACACAAGATTTGCTCTGGGGACTTCCTGATTTGTAGTTTGCCCTTTGGGGCAGTTAGATGTCCTGTCTCTCTTATCTATTCAACTACAGCCCTTTTGTTTAAATCTTTCTTTGGAAAGCTCAGAGGAGCTAAGGTGAGTTGCCTCAGAGGCAAATCGCAAGACATGATGGCAAACTGCAACACCGTATCTGGAGATAAGACCAGAGGAAATTGTACCCTTCTTCTTCCCCCCCCCCATTAACTAAGTTTATGGGTCCTGTTTGTCCCCGTTTCATATAACCCAGTTCTTTAAAGCACAATTTTGAGGCAGTGGGATTAGGTATAAAGGATTGGCCCAGAGGTTGAGGTTACTACTTAAAGAGAGAATAAGAGAGTGATAAGGGAGTGCTGTGTATGTACCGTACAAAGCTTTCCTCCTCTCCACCTATGGTCTTGCAATTCCTATTGGATTTGTTCTGGTTTATGTATAATTTCTGGCTATAAAAATTATGCAAGTGGCTCTTAGTTAACAAGTGCACCAGATAACGACTGGGCCAAAAGATAACCGGGTGACGCTGCAGACAAATAGGATGAAAAGCTGTAAAACTTTCCCTTATCAGCCTTTAGTGCTTACCACAACATGTTAATTGAGATTCACATTTCCAAGAGAGGTGGATTATTGTTTCACTTTCAAGTAAATCACCATGACCAACCAGCAATTTGTCATTATGAATTCATTGCTGTGGTGAAACAGTTTAATTGTTTGCGGAGAGAAGAGGAGGGAGGGAATCCAGAGGCAACTAGTTTCAGGATTACAGCATGTTGAGCAAAGAGGTGTGCGGTGCAAGCATGAAACGGGAATACAATTTGCATTATTACAATCCTAACCAAGGAGCCTGTTTTACTCCACTGGCTCTTCATATGGCAATGAGAGAAGATGAAGCTTTCTGCCGTGACCAGAAATGCGAATTTTGAACAAGAAAATCTGCTAAACCCAAATTTCTGAAAGCAGTGGAGCTACCAAGAATTGATATTCATAATCTGGACAGGGCATGTAAGGAAGGAGACAGGGTATGTAAGGATATTTGAGACTGATGTCGTTTAAGGCTTTAAACAAGGTGTGAGCATTTTGAATAAGGCCTGGAAACAAGCTAACAACCAAGGCAGCTGCTTTAGAAGAGCCTGATAGGAGTTCTAAAGGCAACTTCAGCTAGCAGTCTCATCACTGCATTTTGAACTAGCTGAAGTTTCCAAATAATTTTTAAGGGAAGTTAGCAGAGCATGGTGTACTGTGGCTAACTCATCTCTGTCCAAAAGGGGCTGCAGCCTGAAGGGATGTGGGATGGACCCAGGAATGCCCATAAGCTACAAACTTGCTCCTTCCAGGGGAGTGCAACTCCGTCCAAAACAGGCCTTCTTCCCACCTCCTGGACTCGAGAATTTGGAACGTACAACGCCTCTGTGTTTTCAGCACTCAGCATCCATCTGTTGGCTCACATCCAGCCTATCACTGACTCCAAACACCTGTTTATCACCTCAGCAGCCTCTCCTGATTCAGATGAAGCAGAGATATAGAGCTGGGTGTTATCCACATATTGGCAACACTTTACTCCTAAACTCCTGATTACAGCTCCCAGTGGGGGCACAAGATGAGACCTTGCGAGAAATCACAAGGAAGCTCCCATGGTGCCTAACAATGTCCCAGCATAACTGCACCATTGAAATAGCCCCAGAGGTAGGAGCAGAACTGCTGAAATAGCTCCTGAGGTTCTCCCACCTCCCTGATCTGCTCCGAAAAGGATTCTTTTAGTCAATGGTGTCAAAGACCACTAAGAGTTCAAGTAGGACAAGCAGTGTCATGCTCCCCCCATCTCTCTCCTGACAAATGTCATCAATCAGGTGATGAAAGCAGTCACAGGCCTGAAGCCTGGCTGAGATGGAGGCAGATATTCAGTTGCCTCCAAGCATGCCTGAAGCCGGACCACTAACCTTGCCTTAGAGCAGTGATGGGCAACCTTTTGAGCTTGGTGTGTCAAAATTTGCCAAAAAACCGAGCATAATTCGGGTGGTGTGTCACTTTGAGAAAAAACCCATAATTTCGCGATATTTATAGTTTAAATAACAAAAATGTATACCAGTAATTGTAATATATAACTGTATTTAATAAACCAAAAACTAATTATTTAACCAAACCAAACCAAAAAAACAACCTTATTTATCTCAAAGTGCCCAGAGTTGTTGAGCTTTTTTGGGGGAGCTGCTGACCAAAGTTTTGGAGGTGTTTTTTTTGGGGGGGGGTGCAAAAGTTGCTTTGCTTTTTGGGGGGGAAGAGAACAGAAATAAATGACGAATAATACCTTTGCTGGAACTAACACGCAGCACCGACAAAGCGCCAAAGCGCCAAAAAACCTGGCATAGAACGGGTTAAAAACCGAACGCTGTTACACCCAGTCATCGTCTGCCAAAGGATCCGGGTTTTAACAGCGGTGACAAGCTGTAGCGTGAGGAGGAGCGGGAGAACAAATGGGGGGGAAACAACAACAACAGCGTGAAGGGGCCGATGGGGCGCGTGCCAGCAGTGAGGGCTCTGCGTGTCACGTCTGACACGCGTGTCATAGGTTCGCCATCACTGCCCTAGACCTGGGGTGCCGAACCTCAGGCCCAGGGGGCGAAATGCAGCCCTCCAGGCCCAGGACACAACCTCATGGGCTGCTTTTGCCTGGCTAGAATGGGTCCTTCAACTGGTACAATGCCCCTTGCTTGCCTGGAGGGAACATGGAGAATATGGGTGTGTGTATATGAATAGATCATCCTTTAACTTCTGCATGGGTGGAATGTGACCTTAAGTCATGTCCATTGCTTTGCTAATTTTTGCATTGGGCCCCACCCACCACTGATATGTGGTCCCCAGAAAGTTGCCCAGAAGGGAATGCAAAAAAAGTCCTGCATCCCTGCCCCCGATGTTGCCTTGGGAGAGAGATGGGGGAAGGAGCTTGCAGAAATATCTAGTGCTGCAATGCTTGGTTGATTAAGTGGTTACAATCTTTTGATCTATTAAAAATATGTCCCCAATTAATTGGCCAACATTTGTTTTATCCTTTTTTTTAGCATGAGCGCCTCTGAAATTACACAAACACCAACTATGCTATGTTCCTGGCAGTTGTTATTTAGACAGATTTTTGGAGCTCATTAGTACTTCTTGCGCTTCAGTTCCACTGTGGATGCTATTGTTTAATTAGCTATTAATAGCTACCTAACATACCATTTTTAATTAACTTGCATTTCACTTGCTGCAAACGGCCTGAACATTTCCAAATTACAGGTGGTATATAAATTGGTACAGGTGGTATATAAATTGCTTTATATATAAATTTATATGGTATCTGAAGAAGTGTGCATGCACATGAAAGCTCATACCTATGGCAAACTTAGTTGGTCTCTAAGGCAGTGTTTCTCAACCAGTGTGCCTCCAGATGTTTTGGGACTACAACTCCCATCATTCCTGACCACTGGTCTTGCTAGCTAGGGATGATGGGAGTTGTAGTCCCAAAACATCTGGAGGCACACTGGTTGAGAAACACTGCTCTAAGGTGCTACTGGAAGTTTTTTTTTTTTTGCTTTAAATAAGTAAAATACAAAAAAAACCCGTAGGTTTCAGCTGCAGCTTTAAAATAGTCTTCCGTTTTGCACCCACGAAGGGGCAATGCCAAGTTGACTGCTGTAACATGTGAATGCATCATCCAAGAACAAAGAAACTCCAGTTTTTCCCCCATTCAGAATGCTTCGCCTCACCCCCAGCTCCAAATGTTCATGGAGAATTGTGCAGAATTAGGGCACAATCAAATAAACACTTACTTGGGAGCAAGTCCCATCAGAACCGAAATAAACATGTCTAGGGCATAGCTGCCAAGTTTTCCCTTTTCTCGCGAGGAAGCCTATTCAGCATAAGGGAAAATCCCTTTAAAAAAGGGATAACTTGGCAGCTATGGTCTAGGGTTCCTCTGCCAATCGGCTGATTAACATTTGTATAATTCACTGAATAAGATTCATGTACAGTGGTACCTCTACTTACGAATTTAATGCGTTCCGAACACACATTTGTAAGTCAAAAAAAATTGTAAGTCGAATCCCATAGGAAGGCATTGGGAGAAAAAATTGTAACCCTATCTAAAAATTCGTAAGTAGAAAAAATCCTATCTAAACTGCATCCAAGATGGCAGACTGAGCTCCATTTGTAAGTAGAAAAATTCGTAAGTAGAGTTATTTGTAAGTAGAGATACCACTGTAGTTGTATGACTGTTTTAAAAATATCCCACGAGCCTCGGCTGAAAGGCTGGCCATTATTTTGGCTCCTCGGTTCTTTGATGATGAGGAGCTCTACTCTAAAATTAAGCAAACCAGGCGCTGAAATCCTATCTTGTGTCACATTATAGGCTACTGAGCACTGAAACCTGTTCCAGAAGTCATTTCCTACGCACAAATCCACATTTGAGCCATCCACAGCCCACAGAACATTTACTTCCGGAGGCAACCAACAATTGATAAAATTGGAAGCTCGCTCTTCGCTGCCAAAGAGTTTTCCCTTTGAAAACAGGAGCAGGACTCCCGCTGCGAAGGGGATTGAAGTGAGGAGCGGGAGGTCTTCTCAAGGGCTGTAATGTTTTCTGGGGGTTTCCCCTTCACTTTTTGATAGCTTTCTTGGAGGTTCTTTCAAAAGGTTGGCAGCATTCCAAGCTCAAAGGCATATGAAACCACATTCCAGAGCAGCTGAAAGCCTCAACTGCAAAGAGGGCTCCAAAGTTTTCGGAAAGCTTGAGGACCAACCCAAACGAAACAAATGCCAGCCTTGTTTAGGCGGCAGATGCTATTGAAAACTCTACGAGAAACCTTTAATTTGCTTCTCCTTAGAAAAGAAACAAGATAAAAGGAGAAAGGAAGAAAGATGGTGGGGAAGGGGAGATGCAAGGACTACAGCATCGTATATGTCTTAATGCAATCTCGAAAATAGTCACGCACAGTGTTATGTACTGAGCTGAATCATAGAACAATAGGATCCAGAATCAGCAGTCTGATTGGTCCGCAGGAGCCACCCAATCCAACTCCAGGTGGAAGTGAATCCGCAACCTGATTGGCCTGCAGGTGTAGCCCTGAAGTAGCCAATCACACAAAACCCATTGTGTAAATAATGTATATAAGCAGATGGTTTTGGGGGAAAGGCATTATTCTTCTCTTCTTCTCCTTGATGACTACGAGCTGAATAAAGAGCATGAAATTCACTCTCGACTCCGAGTATATTTCACACACATTACTAAAGAGTTTCATCCATTGAGTAGCGAGACCGTCACGCAAATGCTGATCCTCTCAGGGATCAAAAAAGAAGAAGAAAGCAGCATAGCCCATAACTATGGCAGTTCCATTACAGGAAAAAAAAACCACCTCATGTCATTTTTGTGACACATCTCTCGATCTTCTGCAATGGCAGAAATAGCAGACACAGAGCAAGGTTGCCTTATCCCATCAATCTCATATTTGTGTTTACATATACAGATAAGAAGCACACCTGCAGGAAGTATATGCTACACAGAAAAACATTATACAATTTATCAGTTTTACTACCTTAGAACGAGCACTGCTTCTAGCACATGATAATCTAGATTAGTGTTTCCCAACCGGGGGCCATGTGGCCCCCTGGTGCCCTCCAGGATATTCCAATGGGGCCACAGGTAAAAATCATGTAAATGGGGGGCCACAGCATGAGGCCAAGGGGCCACAGAGGGAAGTGAGAAGTGAAGGGGGGGATCAAATTTTTGTTTTGAAAAATCCTAATTGGCTGGCTATCTGCTTGGCCAATCACAAGCTGGCAAGGGGGTGGCCCACCAGGGCCTAATGCCCCTTTTTGCCACATACGTTTTCTTGGAGCAGTCCTGGTTTGTTTCTGGCAGGAGAGGGTCCTGCTTTGATCAGTAGAACCCACGATGGAGAAACCCCTAAGTCAGGTAAGCACAGTGGTGGCAATGGGTAGGGCTAGGAGAGCCAGAGCTGCCTGTTGCTGCCGCCAGCGGCGCTGGGCTCACTCTGCAAAGTCGACCTGGACCTGACTCTGCAAAGTGCAGGGTGCAATCCACCCCCCTGCCTAGAGGATCAGGGCCTTCGGATGTTGCTGAGGAGTACAGCGCCCGTTGATAGCGTCAGCCTGGTTCTGCAAGGCGTGGAGTGAAATCCAGCCCAGGGCTTAGCCAAGTGGGGGGTCATCTGGTGCTACTGACTTACATCTAGTAAATAACTGTCTACTCAGAAGAAAGCCACACTGAGTTCAGCGGGCCTTACTCCCAGGTAACGATGTGGGGGGTTATAGTGTTTTATCTAGGCCAGGGGTGGCCAACTCCCAAGAGACTGATCTACTCACAGAGTTAAAAACTGGCAGTGATCTACCCCCCTTTTTGGGTCAAAGTTGTTGAGCTTTTTTTAGGAGGGAGGAAGGCCCATTTTGGGGGGGTTCGGGTCAAGAGGAGGTAAAATGTTGAGCTTTTCTTAGGGGAGCCAGAGTTGTTCAGTGTTCAGCTTCTTTGGGAGGAGCCAAAGATCTACCAGTGATCTACTGGTAGATCATGATCTACCTGTTGGACATGCCTGATCTAGGCAACCAGGGCTCCTCCTGATGACAAGATCTTTTTGCCCCAGGTCAGTGAGGATCACTTGATATTTAAAATTCTCCCATACATACAGAACTCCCTGTGCACCTTTTGGACTGTATCTGCAGGTCCCATCTCCGCCCCCCCCCCCGGGCCAGTGTCAAATAATTGGAATCAAATAAGTGTTCATTACTTTTTATAATACATGGAAGATGGATCTCCCTCTGGAGATTCTGGACACGGCTTCCTTGGAGATTTCTAAGCAGAGGTTGGATGGCCATCTGTCATGGATGCTTTGGCTGAGTGTCCTACATTGCAGGGGGGTTGCACTAGAAAGATGACAATTGGGGTCCCTTCCAGCTCTATGATTCTATGTTTTCAACAATATTTCATTATGTTCCCATCATTTTATGTAATTGTGTTTTGTATTATTATTATTATTATTATTATTATTAATTATTCATACCCCGCCCATCTGGCTGGGTTTCCCCGGCCACTCTGGGCGGCTTCCAAACAAATATAAAAATACATTAAAATATCACAGATTAAAAACTTCCCTAAACAGGGCTGCCTTTAGGTGTTTTCTAAATGTCAGGTAGTTGTTTATCTCCTTGACCTCTGGTGGGAGGGCATTCCACAGGGCGGGCGCCACTACCGAGAAGGCCCTCTGCCTGGTTCCCTGTAACTTGGCTTCTCGTAGCGAGGGAACCACCAGAAGGCCCTCGGCACTGGACCCCAGTGTCCGGGCAGAACGATGGGGGTGGAGACGCTCCTGCAGGTATACTGGACCGAGGCTGTTTAGGGCTTTAAAGTTCAGCACCAACACTTTGAATTGTGCTCGGAAACGTACTAGGAGCCAATGTAGGTCTCTACATAAATTATAAAAATTGTAAATAAAACATGTTCTATTTATAAACAAAATATTTAAATAGCTACCTTTCTACTGGTAGGACAGAGGTGGGTAGGAAGGCGTTGCCAGGATTTTTTGTTAGGAGGCACAGGCTTTTGGGGGGGCAGAACCTCAGATTTGTATTGACTTTTACTTATGGGAGGGCAGATGCCCCCCGCCCCCCATTGGCTATGTCCATGGGGAGGGGCAAAGGAAGGAAACAAGGTTGGGAGGGGGCTATGGTCAGAAAAATGGTTGGGAAACACTGATCTAGATCTCCCAGTAAATTGGATTTAAAGTAAGGCTTCATCAGTAAGAGCAGTAAGAGCTGTTCGGCAGTGGAATTTGCTACCAAGGAGTGTGGTGGAGTCTCCTTCTTTGGAGGTCTTTAAGCAGAGGCTTGACAGCCAACTGTCAGGAATGCTTTGATGGTGTTTCCTGCTTGGCAGGGGGTTGGACTGGATGGCCCTTGTGGTCTCTTCCAACTCTATGATTCTATCAGAAGATGTTCAGTGTTGGCGGGTGAAGATTCACGTGTTGAGGAGCAGGTGCCCAAACCTTTCTGTGGAATCTGTTCTTAGGGTGAAACAAATCCCAACCCAGCATTCAGAAACAATGCTAAACAGTTCCCTTCCCGGTTTTAGCAAGAAATCCAATTTCCACCAGCAAGCAAAACAAACAAACAAAAATCTAAAATAACAAGAATGAATCAAGCACATAACACAAAAGGAAACCGGTCCAAATGACCACACAGAATTAGGTAATAGAGGGGAAAGGTCTGACATAGCAAAAAGGGACCAAAACCAGTTTTTCTAGTTTGAAGGGCTCTATTCAGAATTTGAAAATATCCATCCTGTTCTTGCTAAACTGGCTGCACTATTTCTGCCCTGTAACCATAGTACTTAGTAATAATATTAATATCTAGGTAGTTCTGTGGTTTTAATTTTGTTTCAATTTTGCCTGAGGGGAGACAAATGAAATAACTGGTTAAAATCATTATTTACCACTTCCCTTTGTAAAACTAGTTTCTCGAGCCCAGGAAATGTCTGACAGAAATGCAAGGCAGACTGAATTCCTCCCCCTTGCCCGCTTGAGCTGCTTCGAGTCTCTCTCTCTCTCTCTCTCTCTCTCTCTCTCTCTCTCTCTCTCTCTCTCTCTCTCTCATGAACTAGAAATGGTTAATTTTATGCCTGGACACATGCCAGTGCTTTTTGCCAAGCCATTATTGCATGTGGCAGCTTAGAAACACTTTAGCACCTATTCCTCCAAGTTCCAGTTTATCCCTTCATTTGTTTGAGATAGGGATGTTTACCTAAAAATAAAGAGGGTGGAGTGGATTTTCTTTCTTTCTCTCCTTTTTCTTTTTGGTGTTCTGTTCTCCTCGCTCCGTTTCCCCACCCATCTTGAGGGGGGGGGAGAGAATTTATGCTACAGTATCTGCACCTAAATCCTCTGTGTTCCTCACCTGAAATTTTAATCCTCAGCAATCAAAGAGCAGATTTTGGGTTCAGGTGAGAAAGGAAAGCGGGCTAATCCTTTTTAAAGAACCAAAGTAAGTTTACCAAAGAAAGCAAAAGGAAGTTTAAAAAAAAAAATCACAACTCTCTCATGGGAGACTTTTGCAAATTCAGAAAATACATCTGGAGGATGAAGCTATCTTCTGCCACACACAAAAAAGGCATGAACAGGAAGCAGCATGTTGGATCAAGACAAGATCCACCTATTCCAGCACTCTAAGGCAGGCATCCCCAAACTGCGGCCCTCCAGATGTTTTGGCCTACAACTCCCATGATCCCTAGCTAACAGTACCAGTGGTCAGGGAAGATGGGAATTGTAGTCTGAAACATCTGGAGGGCCGAATTTTGGGGATGCCTGCTCTAAGGTAAAGAGTAAAGGGACCCCTGACCATTAGGTCCAGTCGTGACCTACTCTGGGGTTGCGCGCTCATCTCGCATTATTGGCCGAGGGAGCCGGCGTACAGCTTCCAGGTCATGTGGCCAGCATGACAAAGCCACTTCAGAGCAGCACACAGAAACGCCATTTACCTTCCCGCTGTAGCGGTTCCTATTTATCTACTTGCATTTTGACATGCTTTCGAACTGCTAGGTTGGCAGGAGCTGGGACCGAGCAACGGGAGCTCACCCTGTCGCAGGGATTCGAACCGCCGACCTTCTGATCAACAAGCCCTAGGCTCAGTGGTTTAACAAATACTGGCTTACTTCTGAGAAAGAATATGATGACCTATCTCATTTGTGGGTACATAGGATTTCTTGATGGCTCTTGAGAGACATGAGATTTCAACCCATAGTTTCAGGGGTGCAAAAGGGAGGGAACTAAGGGATGTAAATCACTGAGTGATAAACAAGTTGCCAAATATGTAGCGTACAAGTTAGGTCTTCCCTGTGAGAGAATAATATCCAGCTGACCCAGAATTGATTCATTCTTCTGTGGCCATAGCTAGGGTTGCCAGACTCAGTAGAGGACAGGACTTCTGTGCCTTTAATTGCCCTGCTCTCTTTTGAGTCTGGAAACCTTAAAGAGAAACCAGTAGACCCTTTGTTTAATTTCCAAGCAAAGGGTCTGCTGGTTTCTCTTTAAGGTTTCCAGACTCAAAAGAGAGCAGGGCAATTAAAGGCACAGAAGTCCTGTCCTCTATTGAGTCTGGCAACCCTAGCCATAGCATGATGATGTTCTGGGAGAGCCTTTTGGCAAATTGGCTCCCAAGCATTGTTCAGATCAGGAGACGGGGAAATCTGCAAAGGTGAGTGCGAAGATGTTTCAACATGACCCCACCTTGGCTGGTGAATGGGATGTAGGATTTACTTAGCGTATGAGCATTAGAACAATTGCTGCAACTCTGATAAAAGGCAAAAGGGACTGCCAAGAAAAGCTTAGTGGATGCTTTTGTGGTAGGGTGAGAGTTGCACCTGCAGATGGAGCATGGAGGGGGGAGGCTGAAGGGCTACCCTGCTGAAATTCAGAGTGCCTAAAGCTAGGCACCTGAATCTGTACGCAGGCAGCCAAAACAAGCAATGGCAGCAGCAACACAAAATCTCCCAGGAAAGCAAAGTCCATTCATCCTCGTCATTTATACCTTTTGACAGAACTTGCTGTAATCCTGCGGCAAAGAATCTGAGACTTTTCCTATCGTCAATTTCTATAGTGCATTTGTATGTAGCCAAATTACAGGGAACCAGGCAGAGGGCCTTCTCAGTAGTGGCACCCACCCTGTGGAATGCCCTCCCACCAGATATCAAAGAGAAAAACAACTACCAGACTTTTAGAGGACACCTGAAGGCAGCTCTGTTTAGGGAAGCTTTTAATGTTTGATGGATTACTGTATTTCAATATTTTGTTGGAAGCCGCCCAGAGTGGCTGGGGAAGCCCAGCCAGATGGGTGGGGTATAAATATTTATTATTATTATTATTATTATTATTATTATTATTATTATTATTTAATATGAAAAGCGCTGTTGTTTTTATTTGATTTACGCTCACTTCCTTGGTACACAGAAGATTACCATAAGACCAAAAATGAAGTTACAATCCCTAGTGGTGGTTTATGGCAAAATGGGATGGGGAGAAATGAAAAAAAAAATACACAGTACGACCAGATTTCTCAAAAAGAAGCACTGTTTATGTGGCTCCAATCCAGCTAAAGGAAGTTGTGATTAATTCCACTAACTTTCCCCCCATTGCTTTCACTGGGCTTTGTCACGACTAACTTTAGCTAGATTGGGACATTTGGCTTTCTTTGTGTTCAAGAGGGAAAATTAGGTTCATCTGGTAAGTAGCTGGCTTTGCCCCAAGGGCCTAGAGTAGGTTAAAGAAAACAGGGCACAGTTCATCAGGATGTTCTCATGCAAATGCACAATTCAAAGGAAGAAGAGCTGCAGGTGATGTATTGTGCTCCTGCACTAAAGGGACCCTGACTGTTAAGTCCAGTCGCGGATGACTCTGGGGTTGCGGCGCTCATCTCTTGTTATTGGCCGAGGGAGCCGGCGTACAGCTTCTAGGACTAGGTCATGTGGCCAGCATGACAAAGCCGCTTCTGGCGAACCAGAGCAGCACACAGAAATGCCGTTTACCTTCTCGTTGTAGCGGTACCTATTTATCTACTTGCACTTTGACGTGCTTTTGAACTGCTAGGTTGGCAGGAGCTGGGAACAACGGGAGCTCACCCGGTCATAGGGATTCGAACCACCAACCTTCTGATCAGCAAGCCCTAGGCTCTGTGGTTTAGACCACAGCGCCACCCACGTCCTGCACTGCTCCCTCTCAAGTCCTTGCTTGTTTATCTGCCCTGCTGCTCAGAGATGTCCCAAAAGACATTCTAGTGCCTGCGTCCAGCTCACCTCCAATGCGGGCAAAATCTGACTAGGGCTTCGTCCCCCCCCCCCCAGCAATAACAATAGCATAATACATTTAAATAAGTTCATATCCCAAGATCTACCTTACAGCAGGCTCAGATCACAAATAAAATAAGCACCACAACTGATGATAAGGATGCGTGAAATCACAACACCATCCCGTAGTGAAAACACTGCGGAAAGATAAAGTGAAGTAGTGGGTAAGGCTGCATTGCCCCAGCTTGGATGAGACAATGAGCTTGTTATCTAATCGCTGTAGCCACAGAACTTGATCAGAATTAATGTATGTATTCAAAGGGCAGTTTTCTGTTTGGCACAGTAACATGATGTACCTTCCCAACTTGCTTACTGGAGGAAGCAAAGCTTGTACCTTAGGCACCAAAGTCATAGCTATAAAACACTGGGACAGCTCAGTTGGCTAGAGCACGAGGCTCTTGATCTCGGGGTTGTAGGTTTGAACCCCGCGTTAGGCAAAAGATTCCTGCATTGCAGGGGTTTGGACTAGATCAGGGGTCAGCAAACTTTTTCAGCAGGGGGCCGGTCCACTGTCCCTCAGACCTTGTGGGGGGGGCAGACTACATTCTGGGGGGGGGGATATGAACGAATTCCTATGCCCCACAAATAAGCCAGAGATGCATTTTCAATAAAAGCACACATTCTACTCATGTAAAAACACCAGGCAGGTCCCACAAATAAGCCAGAGATGCATTTTAAATGAAAGGGCACATTCTACTCATGTAAAAACAGGCTGATTCCCGGACCGTCCGCGGGCCGGATTGAGAAGGCGATTGGGGCGGATCCGACCCCCGGGCCTTAGTTTGCCTATTCATGGAGTAGATGATCCTAGTGGTCCCTTCCAGCTCTACTATTCCATGATTCTATGAAAGGACGAAGGAAGTTTAGAAGGCAACCCTAGTGCAACGTGGTTATCCCAACAAGAAAAATGAGCAACAGCTAGCTTACAAGCAGAAGTGCTGTAGACCTGAGCCTCAATGCAGAGAAAATATAGGGGTGGAGTAAACAGAAGCAGCTCTCTGTCCCCTTTCATAAAATCTAATTAAAAAGCTTCTAAGTGCCACTCCTGGATCAGTGCCCCCCCTCTCTGCCAACCCCGCCCCCCAATGCATTTTTACTGGGTTCAATTAGAAGGAAACAGGAGTGTTGAAACCCCCCCCCTTTTCACTTAGATTTTGTCATTCTCGAGGCCATGATGGGAAAAGTCTAAGCCAAGCTGGTAACTAGGAAATCAGCTGAAGTAGAATGGGGTTAAATACGGGCCCTGAGTCTAAGTATCTGTTGAACGCCTGAGCTGCTGTTTGTTATAGACCGAAACCAAACGGTGAAATAATCATTCCAGTGGCAAAAAAATAAATAAAAATTATCTCCCGATATATATTTGAACGTAGGCCAAAACCCAGCTGGCAACCTACAAAAGCAAATGTACATAACTGTATTTACATACTAAATGCTTGCTAACTATCTGGTTGTGGAGGAATGCTTAAGATGTAACCTGGATGGAGGCGGATCTTCCTCAAAGGTCTCACCAAAGACTGTTTGACACATGGGTATGTTTTATATAAGGCATAACCAGGGCTTCCACTTTTTCTCCTAAGAAGACTGTAATGGTGAAGAAGAAGAAGAAGAAGAAGAAGAAGAAGAAGAAGAAGAAGAAGAAGAAGAAGAAGAAGAAGAAGAAGAAGAAGAAGAAGAAGAAGAAGAAGAAGAAGAAGAAATGGTGCTGGTTTTCACAGCGCAGCACCTGCATTGGGAAGGAAAGTGTGCCTGTTGCTTTAAAAAAAACAAAACCAAAAAACTGTTTTCAATATGTTTTGCATTTGGACAGAATGACATTTAAGTCCAGAAGTACGCTTCCTGACTGAGCAGTGGGCTATATCCAGGCTTTCTGCAACTACTACACCCCTGTGCAAATTAATTGAAACAAACAATGTAATTTATTGTACAAAACTCACATATACGTACTTTAGTAGCGGATTTGACCTCCGCTATTTTTAAGCAGAATTTAAACATGGCTTGGCATGGAGTCTACTAGTTTCGAACAGTCACTACTGTTGATTTTTGGATCCCTGTACCACACTTGAATCAGCGCCTGAATGAGCTTCTCCATAGCCGTACGGTCTACAGCATGGAGGCGACTTTTGCATATAGCCCACAAATTCTCAATGGGATTTACATCCGGGGAATTCCCTGGCCAATCAAGTACCTGCATTTGCTGCTCTGTCATGAATTTCTTCACCACTTTCAATGTGTGACAGGGGGCTAGGTCCTGCTGCAATATCCCAGTACCGTCAGGATAACTCTTTTTCCAGCTCTGGAATAAGTCTCTTTCGTAGAACCTCGGTATATTGTGGCGAGCGCATCGTTCCTTCTATTGGCTTCCGACACCATAATGATGAAGTGACTTTTCGTGTTTGTTTTGAGTGCAGGATTACGAGTAAGATAGAAAACATGCTTTGTTTCAATTAATTTGCACAAGGGTGTAAGCTGTGACCCTCCAGATTCTGCTGAACTATGTCTGCCACCATGCCTGATCAGGCACACTGGCTGGGGCCGAAAGGAGTTGCTGTTCAGAGACATATGGGAGGCCACAAGTTTCTCACCCTTGCCATCTAGAAAAACAGCTCTGGGGTAAGGAGATCTCGCGCCAGTGTTTTTCAATACTAACTTGATTTATTTTATGTATTGCATTCATATCCAATATGTCCTCTGTGGAGCTAAGGCTGGTACATATAAGATTTCCTTGTGCTATCCTTGCAACAGCCCTGTGAAGTCAGTTAGGCTGAGAATGAGCAACTGAGTGATCGCATGGCAGGACAAAGATGTGCTCTCCCAAGCCCATATTCCCAGCATGTTCGCATTTCTACACTGTCTACACTACACAACGCTATTTGCACTGACTTGTTTATGTATACAGAATGGAAAGCGGCAGGATCCCCAAGGGCGTGCTCGAGTCTATGGGGCTTACCTTCCAAGTCCCAGACTGCAGAATCCGGGACCGGCAGCCATGTGACACCGGAAGTTGCGTCAACGTAACTTCCGGTGTCGCTTTGCCCTTCTATGGGCACAAAAATGGCCGCCACCGGCTTCGAAAGTCGCTTGTACGCATGTCAGGAAGTGCTTCGACGCAACTTCCAGTGTCGCTCTGCCCATCTATGGGCACCAAAAATGGCCGCCGACGACACCGGGAGTCGCGTCTATGCACTTCCTGACATGCGTACAAGCGACTTTCGAAGCTGGCGGCGGCCATTTTTGGTGCCCATAGAAGGGCAAATAGGAAAGGGAAAAAATGGCCGCCGGCAGGAGAAAATAACGGAGAAAAACGGGAGACAAAGTGATACGGGGGACCACCGGGAAAAGGTAAGTAAAAACGGGGGTTTCCCGGGGAAAACGGGGTACTTGGCAGCTATGCTATGGGGAGCTGGCTTCAGGCACTAGGCCTGGTGGCAGACCAACCCCGTGTTGCAAAGAGGTCTGCGAATGATATCAGAAGGCTGGCAACATCAATTCCGCCCTGTGAGAATCCCTTGCATACAACTGCAGTGGCCTGGAGACAGGCAGTCAAGTCGTGTATCCATAGCAGTGACCAGAGGAGGAATGACCGCAGGGAGGAGCACAGAGAGAAGAAACGCCATAGTGCACCTGTAGCAGCAAAACCAGATGCATTCATCTGCCCCAGCTGCAATAAAACATGTCTCACTGAAAATCCATTAAACACTTTTTTTTTTAAAAAAAAAGGCTCTCCCATATCTGTCTCAACAGCCACAGCAGGCGCTGTAACTCTCCAAGTGTTTGATGTTACTCCCGAAGGCACACTCTTCCATTGTCTCCCAAGACAAACAGAGGCCAACATACGCACGGACATCTTGATAAATCAGCCATATAGTTTGTCTTTAAATATGTTTAGCCTACAATGGTTAAGACAGAAGTTTGGTATTCTGTCATTTTAAGTACAGGTATTTCAGCATCATGGTTGAACATTTTCATTGAACAGGGTTCATTGAACATTTTCCAGGACAAAATAGTTGTTGAAATGTGTCACACAGTATACTTGCAAACCTCCTCAAGAACACTGATCCTATAATTAGGTGAAGGCTTTTTTGCTTTGTTTTTTTCTGTTTTGGTCTCCCCCCCCCCAAACACACACACCCTGCCACCCCCAATCCAGGCTTGAAAGCAGCTTATGGGAAACATCGTTTTCAGTTGGGTTAAATAAAATGTTTAGAGGAGATCAAGCCTGTAATCACATTTCAATTTGAAAAGAATGTTTTCTGCTAGAAGGAAAAACAAGTTAACAGTGTTGGTGGTAATTTACTGTATTTTTGACAGCCTCGTTATTCTGAAAGCCAAACCGTCAAAATGAATATAGAACATGTTTGAACTTAAATAGATGTTCAAAGGAAAAAAAAATGGGATTCATTCTTCACACTAATGGCATGCCCCCAAGTACGGGGCCACAGTTGAGCCTGAAGAATGATCACAGCTTCCCAAGGTTAACTAATTTTTCAGACTTCTCTACTTTAAACGGAAATATAGGAGCACCCCCTCCCAATCTTTGCTAGTTTTCTCGACACATTTATGAGGTCCCTTGAGCTTCCTTAACCAAGTGGAATATTCAAATTTCACTTTAAGTGAAATCCTGTGTCAGGTTAGAGGCATCCAAAATGACCCTCAAGAAATTGATCGGGTGTTACCAAGATGCTTTTGGTTAGCCTTGAAATTCTCTATATGCTTCCCACGAGGAGAAACTTTCCCAAACTTGCTTCACAATTTGCTGCAGGCAAAATTCCAGTGGCAAAGAGTGGAATATATTCAGCATATAGATGGAGAAAGCAGAAAACTAGGCAAGGCACAATGGCAAAGAACTTGTGTGAATATTCAAAACTTTATGGGCTATGCATATCATTTGTTTTCTCATAGATTACTCAGTACTAGATAACTTCAGGCTTAATATGCAAACCAACTTAAATGAAAAGAATCCACACATATAAACCACCACTTGATGCTACAGTATTTAAGTGCTGAATGAGTCAACTTTATCTCCTCCTGGTTCCCTCACTGCGAGAAGCGAAGTTACAGGAAACCAGGCAGAGGGCCTTCCCGGCAACGGTGCCCGCCCTGTGGAACGCCCTCCCATCAGATGCCAAGGAAATAAACACCTGTCTGACTTTTAGAAGACACCTGAAGGCAGTCCTGTATTGGGAAGCTTTTAATGTTTGATGTTTTCTTATGTTTTCTTATATTCTCTTGGAAGCCACCCAGAGTGGCTGGGGCAACCTAATCAGATGGGTTGGGAACAAATAAGAAAATACCGTACTTTTCCGTGTATCAGATGCCTCATGTATAAGACGCCCCCGATTTTTGGGAACTAAATTTAAAGAAAATTAGGGGAGGTGGCCCAAAGTTGTTGAGCTTTTTTAGAGGGAAATTGCACGAGCAGCATTATCCCAACAGGGCCGTTGCTGGGGGTTGGCAAAGTGGGCAGCAGCTACCCCAACGCCACTGCGGGCGGGAAGCTCCCTAGAGCGCAGGCTGCCATCCAGCTGGCTGGCGGCACGCAGCTTCCCCTCCATGCAGCTGCGGAAAACACTCCTTAGAGTGTGTCCTTCCAGTAGCCGCATGGGGGGAATTGCACACCGTCCATCCAGCTGTCTGGCGGCACGCAGTCCCCCCCCCCCATGGCACTATCCATGTAAAAATCCAGTTTTTTATTGTCTAATACAGTGGTACCTCGGTTTAAGTACACAATTGGTTCCAGATGTCTATACTTAAACTGAAGCGTACTTAACCTGAAGCGAACTTTCCCATTGAAAGTAATGGAAAGTGGATGAATCCGTTCCAGACGGGTCCGCGGAGTACTTAAAACTGAAAGTACTCAAACCGAAGTGTACTTAAACCAAGGTATGACTGTACACGGAAAAATACAGTAGTTATTATTTGTCTAAAGTGATGGAAAGTGCATATTGGTGACTTGGAGACGTTGTTGGACACCAGTCCCCAGCCAGCATGGCGAATGGTCAGAGATGATGGGGGTTCTAAGAACATTAGGAAGGTACCATCCTGGTAATCTGCATTATAAGATAAGATATCTTTATTGTCATTGTCCCCTTGCGGGAACAACGAAATTACGAATTATAAAATGTAGATGATGTCAACTCAAGGTTTGAAGCAGCTTCATAACTTCAGTCTAATCATTATAGAAACCAAAACACACCTATTACAGCCTCCCTCTGCATCCCCCGCCCAGTATATTATTAATCTCGATTTTTTAAAGCTAAAAATAAGAACATTCAGAATTCAGCTTGCAGAGTTGTAGCCAAGCGAATGTATTCATAACACATGCTAACATGCTATGAGTCACACTTGATTTTTTTTATATTGTACTTGCTCAGCTATTAGTAGCAATAGCAAATATTTATATCATGCTAACGCCCTGGGCCTCTGAGCAACTGAACTGTTACATATCCTTTTGAAAATGGAGCTAAGGGGAAAGGCAGAAAGAAAGCGTTGTGGGAAGACAAGAATCAATATTGCCCTCCTTGGGAC
The DNA here is from genome assembly GCF_965207765.1 of Zootoca vivipara. Lineage (NCBI taxonomy): Eukaryota > Metazoa > Chordata > Lepidosauria > Squamata > Lacertidae > Zootoca > Zootoca vivipara. The sequence goes on from NC_142583.1 coordinate 63,349,822, forward strand.
AGAATATCTCTCCTCTCCAAGAGTCCCAGGACCAGGGCTGGTGGGTGAAAGTCTCCACTGCGCTATCGTAAGTCTTCTCTAGGCACACACTGCTCACCTTTTGGAGACAAAGAACGCAGGAGATTTCTAGGTGGGTTGGACTAAAGCCCTTTTGCCAATCTATCTGTCGACCAGACTCTTAATAGGTTCATTTTGTGGAGTTTCAGGAATAATAATAATAATAATAATAATTTTATTTATACCCCGCCCTCCCCAGTGAGAGCTGGGCTCAGGGCGGCTGACATCAATAAAATTACAATAAAACGTAAAAGAAAGAAAAACAATTGATTAAAATTCAGATTAAAATACAATCTAGATTTAAAATCATTTTAAAATGCAGCCTCATTTTAAAATGGCCCAAATCAAAACCCAAAGGCCAGGCGGAACAGCTCCGTCTTGCAGGCCCTGCGGAAAGATGTCAAATCCCGCAGGGCCCTGGTCTCCTGTGAGAGAGCGTTCCACCAAGTCAGGGCTAATACTGAAAAGGCCCTGGCCCTAGTTGAGGCGAAAAGGGAAAAGGGTGCGCATGCACTAAGAGCAAAAGGAGATTTTTGTTGTACGTGATATGTGTTTGTGAGGAAGGGGAGGGGGCTTAACCATCCAACCACCCCATGCACAGGCCATGGGGTGGAGGCCTGTAAGGTGGGTAGAAGAGTGAAGGCAAGGAGAGGAACGGAAAGCCCCTTCTGTCCCAACCCCATTTCACTTGCTCTGAGCAAAAACATAAGACACATGTGCGCACCCATACATTCGCTCACATTCATACTGTGGTGCAGTGGTGGGGAACCTATGGCCAAACGCTTTTGGACCGCAGCTCCTGTATCACCCCAAGTCTCTAGCTATGCTGGCTGGGCCGGGTGGGAGCTCCTGGAATCCAACAATATGGGTCTCAGTAGCAGACTGCCACGGTGGGTTTGTCCCATGCTCTCTTCCTTTTTGGGGGCCAGGAAAAACTTCACCGCCATAGATACCCACTCTCTCCTGGCATGATTCCCTGCCCAATTGATGTAATCACAAGAAAGCCCTCCATGGCACTCTTGAGCACAGACATACCTGGTGTGAGTTCACTGGGGAAAAGCTATTCCCCAAAGTAGCCACTTGAGGGCATATATGCTGAAAGCTAGGTCCTTGCAGATGCAGGGAAGGGATGATGGTGGTGAATGTTTGTAGAGACTGGCATTTCCTGTGTACTTCAACACCTCCAGCAACCCTGTCTCACATGCTCACATGCAACCCTTCCTTACTCATGCTCAGAAAGGTGTCATGGCCATGGTTATTGCTTGTAATTTTTTTAATAATTTGGAAGGTATCATGACCAGTGAAAGCAAGGCTCTTCTGCTTGCATACAACATGCCATTGAAGGGTAGCTATCTAAGGAACTCACGGATGGGCTATTTTACAGAATTCAATAATTTCACAGCTTTCCTCCAGGTTGACTGAATAAATGCACTGCCTTTTCTTCCATCATCATAAAAAAAAAGTGGGCAGGAAAAATAGTCTCATTTGGGCAGTGTAACACACATGCTACTGTTCTCCTTGTCCCATACTAACTAATTATGTTACATTTCTTTCACTACTTGCATGTTTTCCTTTTCTATTCCAATGTTTATCGAGGGCAAGGAAATCAGAGGCATTTGCTGGTCGCCACCAGTCTGGTGTGAAAAATCCCACTTGCATTGGCCGCTCGCAGAGCATGAACCTAACAGAATATCTGCGAGTTCATGAAATAATAATTTGATTAGATTTACATGTTTAATGTAGCGGAGGAAAGTATGATAGACATGAGGCTAAAGACGAAGGCTGCCAACAAGCTTACCAGAAACTAACATGTCCAGTATAATTAACTGCTGTTTTATTGCACCAAGATCAAGCTTTTAACATGCTTTTCTTTTGCTTTCTCAGTCAGTGACATCCAAGTCCAATGTCAACTCGCCCAGGTGGTCTAGAACCAAAACAACCATCAAGGGAAGCATTTGACACAAAACTTATTAGACTGTCATGCCCTATCTGCTCCATAAGGAGTGGACAATGGGTGCCAGCCATTGTCCCCGAGTCATAAAAAACCCAGGTTCTGCACCTCCCTGAGAGACATACACCCCACAGCCTGGGGGCCAACCTTTCTCCAAGGGAAATCCAGAAAAACCAAAGCCTCCTACAGACTACTAAAATGCTAAAAGGTGGAGGCCTATATGATATGGGGGAGAGAGAGAGGAGAACCCAGGTGACACCAGTCACATGTTCCAGCCAGGCCATCATGGCACAAGGTCCTAGTCGCACCAAGCCTGATTCCCCTTGGTCAAACAAATATCGGCAACATTAAGATCACTATGCACAGGTTGAGGTCACTCTCAAATTAGGATAGGAGAGGAAATACAACCCCCCCAAAAAATATCATGGTCTTTCAGCCCCATACTGACAACAAGCAAAACAACAAGAGAGTGTCCCTTGAAGACCCTCCAAAACTACTTTAAAGCAAAAGATGTAGAAAACATAACAAACCACCTCTTCTGGGATGCAATGGAAGCAGTTGCCAGAGGAGGCTGTATAAAAGAAAAAGCACCTCTTAAAAAAAAACTCTGAGAGAAGTAAAAATGTATTACTGTCATGTGAGTTACTGGTTGGATTAAGAATGCAAAAAAATGAAGGAAAAAAAGAGCCAATTCTCAACTGAGCTGAGGGTAGTTCACCCATCACTAGTAAAATCCACAGGACCCAAGATATACCGTATTTTTCGCTCCATAAGACACACTTTTCCCCTCCTAAAAAGTAAAAGGAAATGTCTGTGCATCTTATGGAGTGAATGTGTGGTCCCTGGAGCCGAATTGCCCAGGGGCGAAAGGCAGATCGTGCTTTTTTTTTTTTAAAGAAAGAGCTAAAGGCTAACAAGAGGGAAAGAGTGTGTTGAAAGGACCCACTCAGCAGCTGATTGCAAGAGATCGGGGAGGGAGATAAGGGAGCTAGCTCCCTTCCCTTCCCGCCCAGGTCCCTTGCCCAGGCCTCAATTGTTGTCTGCAGAGGGAGGCTGCTTGTTTCCCCAGTGACATGTGACTGCCTGATTATATTATCTTTCTGGAAACTGTAGAAATGGGTCCCTTTCCTTTCCTAGAGAAGCTGCAGAACTGTGAGTTGAACCTCATAAGAACAGGATTCCCCCCCCTTGCAAGGTAAGCTCAACAACTTTGAGCTGATCCTCAAAAATGGAGCTTTTCCCCTTTGCAAAAAAAGATACACAACTGTGAGCTGACCCCCCCCCCCCAAAAAAACGGGGCTTTTCCCATTTGCAAAAAAAGCTGCACAACTTTGAGCTGACCCTCAAAAAAATGGAGCTTTCCCCCTTTGCAAAATAAGCTTCCTCAAATATTTAATGGGGGGCAAAGGCACCTAGGCCTCTAGGAGTTGGCTGCTATGCCTAGGACAATTCAAGAAAGCAAAATATTTTTTCCCTTGTTTTCCTCCTCTAAAAAACTAGGTGCGTCCTATGGTCAGGTGCGTCCTATGGAGCGAAAAAATACGATGCATGGGATAATCCATGGATTGGTTTTGCTAAAGCAAGGTAATTTCCGAAAGTAATTCCTCCCTGTTTGGCACAGGTAGAAATATGCTCTTTGTGCAGGTAATATACACAAACATGCCTCCCGATAAACAGGCAGCAACACTGACCACCTTGTAAATGGATAACAAGATTGTTTCAGTTGACCCTCTTCTTTGCACCACCCATGTCTCCATGGCTAGAAGAGCCAGCACAAGCAACTTTTGCCATGCCTTTCCCCTTTCGCAAAGAGGGCTATTCTAACTGACCTCCCTAACACACTTCTACAGGTAGCTTCTGCTTAGCCTGGGTGAACTGCACTTCTGAACACCACATTATAATAATTCTCATCCTGCCCCCCCTACCCCACCGCCCGATAAACTGGAGCAATGCGTATGTAAGTAACTCTACTAGCTGCTCTGCAAGAGCTTCCTCTGAATAACAAGTATACCGCCTTCTGCACAGGATTTTATCTGATTCATCATTTTCTCGGCCTCTTCTCCCACTTGCTTGCTCCATTTCATGAATTAGACATGACTCAGCATAATATCTGGACGCACTGAGAACAGAAAATCAACTGAAGTTGCAGGGGTGTGAGGAAGGCCTGCTTATGCTAAGATCAGCTGTTGTTTTCAAAACTGTCAAGAGCTTAAATGACTGAAGAATTGGAAATTACCTAGCGTGAAATCCAGATCATCATGGTATGAGCGGCACAAAGATTCTCATCAGAGTTCCAGGAAGCAAAGGCTGGAAAGGCAAGATGGCTTGTGACCATGAGATTAACTTTAGGCAGGATTTTGATCCTTTTAGTTTACAGCAAATGTGCTATTTAGTAAATAAATATTCGCATTCTGGGAATATCAGCAGTTTGCACTGCTAACACTTGGCTGCTGGTAGCCTCAAAATCATTGGAATTATAATGCAACTGAACTGCTTTGAGAGCAAGAACCCACACAAAATCAATATATTAGGAGTTGTTAACCAGTCAAATGGGCAAGGTACAAAAACCAAATTATCATTATTATTACCCACCTTAAGACCTTTGAAGAGGGTGCCCTATTCAAAACAACAAGCTATGAGAGTAGTCACCGTACAATTTTTGAAATATTAAAGTAATGTGTAATAATTTCTACTATGCAGCTGCCTTAGAGGCTGCAGATAACCATAGTGCCTGGAGACAGACAGTCAGGTCAGGTATCCACAGCAGTGACCAGAGGAGGAATGACCACTGGGAGGAGCACAGAAAGAAGAAATGTCATGGCACATCTGCAGAAGCATAACCGGACGCCTTCATCTGCCCTAGATGCAACAAAACATGTCTCTCCTGTATCGGTCTCTACAGCCACAGCAGGCGCTGCAACCTTCCAACAGTTTGACTTCACCCCCAAGGGCGCACTCCTCCATTGTCTCTCAGATGCCAACAAATATGGGTGCCTTCAATATATTGTTGGACTACAACTCCCATCATCCCTGACTGTTGGCCATGCTGCTTGGGTTGGCAGGAGTGGGAGTCCAACAGCATTAGGAGGGCAGCATATTGGCTACCACTGCTCTAATTTTGTGGCTAGATATGGGATCGAGTTTGTCAAGATGTAAAAAATCAGAAGGGGGGGGAGCGGTGTCCGTAGCATAAACTTGTGACGTGTCCAGTACAGGAAGTGCCAAGAGATTATAGGCAAGATTACGGAGAATGGGCTGTCCAAGAATGCAGAAGCGATACTTGGGATAGCAGGTGGAGCTAAGGTAAGGAATGGAAGAGAAGGTGTAGCTCTGGTGGAGACGGACCCCCTGAAGATCCATGTACGCCATGTGCACATGTGCTCATCTACATACAACTCAGTTCTGTACGCCACTCACTCATGTGCCAGCATATACTGGGGTAGGTACACATACAGACCTGGTTGCTGGCCCTCAGCCTAGCGTCAAAAGTTGCATGGGTGAACTGCTGTTAATTTGGCAGAAACATACAGAGAAAGCAAGAATATGTAGCTGATGAAGAGAAGAGCAACAGACAGGGCAATCCTAGAAGTGGGAGGACAGGCTAAACAGCAATGAATTCTGGGATGCGGACTGAGCCACCTCCCCATATAAAATCCTGCTTTGTTGGTATTTATGCAAGGTTTCCAGGTTGGAAGGTAACAATCTGACCTCATTGTATGTACACACAAAGCTTCAGGGGTCCAGGGGGTGGCATTTCCTTGGCACAGGTGTGCTATCTTAAAGACACTTGCTAATTCAGCTTCTAGCTGTTCATAAGCCCCAATGAAAAAGCACATGGCTTTTCAAATATTTTTGGGGAGGAAACTAATGCCTTGGGATAGCTTGCTACCACTTCTGTTAGTTTTAATTTCAAGTAGCTTGCCGTGGTGTTACTGTTGGCAAGAGAATGCCTGAGCTTGGCAGGGATAGGCCCCAGTTTCAAAACTGAACAACAAAACAAGCTTGCTTTTTTGCTTTTGCTTTTTAAGGTTTAATGGTTGCCAGAGCCATTGAGAATAAGCACAGATGGGAGCATCTATTTTGTTGACTCAGTGCATTTCTAAATTGCTATTCAGATCACTTACAGGAATAAGTGTAATAAAAGGAGTAAGAAGTAACAGGAATAAGAAGTAATAAAAACACAAATGTGACCTCTCTTGTTTTGTAACATACATTTGTTTACAAATGAGCAGCTCAGAAAATCCTGTTTTTACAGGCCACCCTCTCGCAAGCCCAAACCTTGCTCCTGATTTTGTTCTTTTTGCTCAGGGCCCAGCAACAATCCCCTCTCCATGGAAATAGCATGACTCCTCATCTTAGCAGAGCAGGAGAAGAAAAGGTAAGGGCTATCCTTCCATAGGTGTAGCGTAGCCTCTTTGGCACATATAACTACATTCAAGTAGACAAGTGTAGAAGCTCAGCTCTCATGAGAAATGCTTGCAAAACTTACAGGATGCTTTTTTTCTACTTTATACTTTTATAAATTCCCATTCCTGCAGAAAAATTTACCTAAGCAGAACATGCCAGTATACCTTCCTTGAAATTTGGTTGGTTGCATCCTGTAAACCAGACAGGATGCCCTGCTAAGCTATCAAGGCCGGATGACTGCCTTCTCTGACACTATCAGTCTGACGCTCAGAACAGGTAAGATAGCCAAGGACCCCCCCCCCCCAAACTCAAGGCTGCTTGAGGATGCTACCAGATATCATGAGTCAGCATGTGTTTATGCACAGGACCGGACACAGGAAGATCCATATATGTACTTGTGACCTCCTTGTGTGCACACATTTACAGAGGAGGGGGAAAGGAGCCCAAGAAGTGTATAAGAAGCTTTGCAAATTTGTGTTTCTTTACTCTTGTCGTGAAGCTTGACCACCAATAGTCTCTTAAATATTTAAGAATTAAATTATTTCTCTGGATTCAACCCCCGGTGTCATTATTGGCTGTCTCTGTCCCTGCCTGGGTGCAACTTAAAGGACCCTTGGAAGCTAATAAGGCTACAAAACTACAAGAAAGAAGATTCCACCTAAACATTAGGAAGAACTTCCTGACAGTAAGAGCTGTTCGGCAGTGGAATTTGCTGCCAAGGAGTGTGGTGGAGTCTCCTTCTTTGGAGGTCTTTAAGCAGAGGCTTATGCCAAGAGCATATGCCAAGAATGCTTTGATGGTGTTTCCTGCTTGGCAGGAGGTTGGACTGGATGTCCCTTGTGGTCTCTTCCAACTCTATGATTCTATGATTCTATGACAGCTTTCCAAAACACATTTGTCTCCTGCAAGATCACATCTCAGCTGTTGCTCATCTTTAGGGAAGGAAGAAGAATTCTTTCAGTCTGCTTTTTGCAGTCAACTGACCCAATCCAACAATCTCAAATTCATTTGCAGACTGGAACATAACTCTTGATAAAATTATGCGCTTCTCCGGATCTTGCAATGCTGTGGCAATGCACAAAAAGTGTGCACAAAATGATACTTTATGACAAAGATGTGTACAGTATAAAATACTTATTTTACAGGAAAAATGCATTTAAATGTACATAGTTAGGGTTTTTTTTAGGGAAACAGGTGGCGCTGTGGTCTAAACCACTGAGCCTCTTGAGCTTGCCGATCGGAAGGTTGGCGGTTCAAATCCCGTTGCTCGGTCCCAGCTCCTGCCAACCTAGCAGTTCGAAAGCACACCAAGAAGTGCAAGTAGATAAATAGATAAATAGGTACCGCTCCGGTGGGAAGGTAAACAGTGTTTCTGTGTGCTGCTCTGGTGTGCGGCTTAGTCATGCTGACCTGGAAAAACTGTCTGAGGATAAATGGCAGCTCCCTTGGCCTGTAAAGCCAGATGAGCACCACAACCCCAGAGTCGTATGCGACTGGACTTAACTGTCAGTGGCCCTTTACCTTTACCTTTTTAGCTTCTTAGAAGAAATGCATACAGTAATGTGTACAATTTAGGTGTGGACTTTGGGAACATTGCTTTAAAGAATCTGCACAAAACAGGCCTATGACTAAGATCATACATTAAAAGCATATGACTTCCTCCAAAGAATCATGGGAACTGCAGTTTTCACTCACAGAAATAGAATTTCCTGCACCCTTAACAAACGGTTCCCAGGTTTCTTTGGAGAAGTCGTGTTCTTTAAATGGTGTGGAACGATGTGCTTAGACTGATCTGTCCAGCCCTGCTTGTCGCAGAATGAACCAGTGAACTAAATACCAGCACATTAAAAAATAAAGACAAGTTAGAATAGTGATTCCTAATAAGTAGTGGAAAAACCCAACAAGAGAGAATCTGGCATTATTATGAAGGTACCTGACACATGTCATCTGAAACAACAATTCATGAAAAAGTGCAAAGATAAACGACTAAACACATCACACCATATAAAATCCAAATATGCGGCTAGTGCAGAAATATCTAAATCAAGCCTGCTTAAAATCACCTCTTTCAGTGGTACTTCAGATCTAAAGTACCACTTTGATGTAATTAACTTCCTCTATAAGATCCTGGTCAAACTGCAGCTAGTAGGTGGAGACCACTTCATATGGAAGCTGTAAATACATTGTGAGTCATTCCTTCTTTCTTACTTATTGAAAGATTTCCACTCTGCTTTTCAGTTTAAAATTCCCCAAGGTGGCTTACGGTATCACTTTAAACAGTAAAATACAATGATAATAAAATAGCAGCACATAGCAGTAATTAAAAGCAGCAGCAAAACCACAAAACAAAATAAATGGCATTAAAACCTGGGAAAGTTAAACTGCTTTTCACCTGGTACCTAAAAGCCAACAGACTGAGCTTTTAACAGAAAGGAATTCCACATCTCAGGTGCTACTACCAACGAGGCCCTGCCCCTGATCCCTGCCCACTGCATCCCAAGTCGTACACCCAAGACTCTGTAACTGGATTATAACCTCAATATGTCAATGGCCCATCTAGTTGTAACCCACCCACCATATAACTCCTTTTACAGGGGAGGTGTGTGCATGGATGATCTGGAAGTATTATAAGAAGCCAGGGTGGATAAAAATCAATGGTTTTTTTTAAAAAAATAAAAATAAATAATAATAATTGTTTAAATTTAAATAAATCTGATTTTTTAAATAAAAAAATGGATTTTTAAAATAAAATGCTTTGGGAGGAAAAATCTTTCTAAAGATAGTTTTCTATTTAAGTTACATTATATTCCAAAGGCTATTCACCAGGAAATAAGGATTTGTTTTAAGTTTTTCATGTGTGCTTAAACTCAGTCTAAGTTTTTTTTTATAACCACATCAGTTAAGAAACATGGATACATATGCTATAATGTTATTGTTTCAGTTAAATAAATAGTTTAAATTGTTATTAAGGAAATGATTGTTTTTTCTCCTTCCAATAAAGTACAGCAGAAAAATTGTCCAAATATAAGCAGTTAACTTATTAACCCTCACAATAATTTCATAATTATCTGTCTATGTATTTCTAATAGTATAACTACATCAGCAGTTTTGATATAACTGCAACAACTACTCTGAAAATTTATTATTCCAAAAATGAGACCTTCATCTGGTTGTAAATATTAAGATTATACCAGGAAGAATGGGCCTTTCTGTTAAAAAAATGATTTAAATCAAGTCTTACTGACTCATGATTTAAATCATGATTTAAATTGATTTGATTTAAATCAAATCCACCCTGTAAGAAGCTGCTGCAGGAGAAGGACTGTGATCATGGAAGGGGTGTTTCTAAAACTAGGATAAAACTGTGACGCTTCTTTGTTACTTTTGGTTAGATGTTGCATGTTGTCTAAGAAATCTTGTTGTTTATAGTACCGAAATGTGGTTCTTAAAACGATATTATGTTTGCTATTGTTTCACTATGCTATTATGAAACTGTTACTGTGTTGTTGTTTTTTGCTATGTTATTATGAATCGTTTGTTTGAAATGTATTCCTATTTCCTTTGTTGTAAGGTGCTTTGAGCAAATGAAGTGAATGAATGAATGAATGGCGTCCCCAGAAACTCAGGAACAGCCCCAAACAGCATCCAAGAAGGAGCCTTGGGGGAGGCTGGCAGGTATCCCTGCCTGCAGAAAGCAAGCTCTACTTCTGAAGCAACTGAGAGACAGGTAGGACAGGGCATTGGTCCAGGATCCTGTTCTCACAAAGGTCAACAAGATGCCTATGGGAGGCCTCAAAGGAGAACAGCATTTCTCTCATTTGTGCTCCTTGTTAACTTGAGGCAAGACTGACTCTGATAATGGAGGTACAGTAATATGACTAGTAGTAATTGATAGCTTATCCTCAACGAATCCATTTTTATCAGGGTTTTTTTAAAAGGTAAAGGTAAAGGACCCCTGGATAATAATAATAATAATAATAATAATAATAATAATAATAATAATAATATTCTGTTGGGCGGCTTCCAACAGAAATATTAAAATACACTAATTTCTTAAAGATTAAAAGCTTCCCTAAACAGGGCTGCCTTCAGGTGTCCTCTAAAAGTCTGGTAGTTGGTTTTCTTTTTGACATCTGATGGGAGGGCGTTCCACAGGGCGGGTGCCACTACCAAGAAGGCCCTCTGCCTGGTTCCCTGTAACTTGGCTTCTTGCAGCAAGGGAACCGCCAGAAGGCCCTCGGCTCTGGACCTCAGTGTCCGGGCAGAAAGATGGGGGTGGAGACACTCCTTCAGGTATACTGGACCGAGGATGGTAAAGTACAGTCAAAGGCGACTATGGGGTTACATCACTCATCTCACTTTCAGGCCGAGGGACCCGGCGCTCGTCCACAGACAGCTTTCCGGATCATGTGGCCAGCATGACTAAACCACCTCTGGCACAACGGGACACCGTGACGGAAACCAGAGCGCATGGAAATTCCCACCACGGCCATACCTTTTTATCTACTCACACTGGCATGCTTTCAAACTGCTAGGTTGGCAAGAGGTGGGACAGTGCAACAGGAGCTCAACCCATCGCGTGGATTCGAACCGCCGACCTTCTGATTGGCAAGTCCAAGAGGCTCAGTGGTTTAGACCAGTGTTTCTCAACCTTTTTTGGGCCAAGGCACACTTGTTCCATGAAAAAAATCACGCGGCACACCACCATTAAAAGACGGGGCAAATCCTGGGGGTTGGGAATGGGTGGGGGACGACCCACTGGCACACACACACCCCAAAAAATGAGACTGAGAGAGGTCGTTCCCACAAAATTTACCTGCTTTGCCAGCCCTGGATGAGGTTGGTGTACTTGCTGAGAGAGCCCTCGAGCACCGCCTCCGTCGTCCTGCCTGCCGCCAGCCCCCCGCTCCCTCCTGGGCTGGCCGCGGCTGAGCTGGGGCTGCTGCTGCTGCCGCCACCGCCACCTCCCTCCGGCCTCCCCGCTGGTGTAGCCGCCGCTGCTGCTCCTTGGCGGCCCGAGAGCCCTCCCCGGCTGGCGGAGGAGGACGGCGAGGAGCCCACCGAGGTGGGGCGGCTGCTGCTGTTACTGCCGCCGCTGGACGGGGCTGCTGCTGCTCCGGAGTCCCCGCCGCCCTGCGCCGCTGCCGCCGCTGCCGCCGCTGCCGCCGCTGCCGCCGCTGCTGCCGCTGCCGCCACTGCCGCCGCTGCTGCCGCTGCCGCCGCTGCCGCCACTGCCTTCTCCATGGAGCGCACGGGGAGAGCGCGGGGAGGCGGCCTCGGCTGCCGACGGCGGGCTGGGAAATACCTGACTCATACGCAAGGAGGGAGAGAGGAAAGGCCGGAGAGAGAGACCCGAGGGGCAGCCTCCGCCGCCGCCGCCTCCTCCTTCTCCCAGGATTGCGGAAAGCAGCGGCGTCGGCGGCGCTTTGTGTCCGGCGGCGGAGAGATCCGCCCCATCCCTCGATGTTCCCGCTTCCAAGCCCGGCCCCTCAGCCCAGGCACGCGGCCATGAAGCGCTGCCTCGCTCAGGGAGCGAGCGCGAGGAGAGGACGGAGAAACACCCTTCGCGCCCCCGCGCCCTCCAGACTGACCCGGCCGGCTTCCTTTCCGGCGGGTCAGCGCTGCCTATTGGCAGCCGCAAATCGCCCTTCTTGTCGCCTCACGTCGCGGCACACCAGCCAGCGTCTCGCGGCACAGTAGTGTGCCGCGGAACAGCGGTTGAGAAACGCTGGTTTAGACCACAGTGCTCTATACATTATGAAGAATCAGAGTATAAAATGAGCTGTGCTGAATCAGACCAAACGCCCATCTAGTCCACCAGCCTGTTCTCACAGTTGAAAACCAAATGTCCACAAGTAGGACATGAATACAACAGTACCGCAGCCCAACAGCACTCTCCCCACTTGTGATTCCTAGCAATTGGCACTCAGAGGCATGCTATTAGGCCTCTAATAGTGCAGGCAGAGTATGCAAGAAGGTGGTAATTCAGATACTCTAGGGCAGGCACCCCCAAACTGCAGCCCTCCAGATGTTTTGGCCTACAACTCCCATGATCCCTAGCTAACAGGACCAGTGGTCAGCGATGATGGGAACTGTTGTCCAAAACATCTGGAGGACCGAAGTTTGGGGATGCCTGCTCTAGGGTCCTAGTTTGTTACGGCCTATGCAGTGGCTCACTTTGTAGACTGAGCAATTTCCCTGCCCCCCTTTCCACCACAGTAAAAATGAAATGTCTTTGGTGATATGGAGAAAACTGTCCAATCTGAACCGCTACAAATAAGTAGTTAACCATCTGGTGATGGTCTCCATGTGGAAAGATTTAATGGATATCCCATATAGCGATTTTCATGTGACTTTTGTAGAAAGAAAACAATATCCGAAGCAAGATTGTGCCTTTTCCATCTTAGACTCTATTTTTTATTATCTGTGGGGAAATTGGTTCAATATTTGAGGTTAAGAACTGACACGGATGTGAAGTTGCATGAAGTAGAACATGCTATCGGCAATATTTGTGACCTTCTTGCTCCAGGAGGAAGGAATTTAAAGTTGACTTAAGAGCTCCAAGGAGGATGGAAGTGGTGGAAGGACGAACAATCGTTATGTTCTTATCTGGCTTAGTGAAAGAGGGAAAAGTAAAAACTGGTTGGAGCAAAATGTTCTCAGACAGATTATTTACTAACATGGGCACAGAAAATCCAGTTCAATCCCTCTCTGTTCATAATTAATGAATTTCAGAAAGTTTTCTAACATTTTAATGTTTTGGAAATACTACAAATCAGACTTTTTAACACTGAAACAACGGCAAAACAGCATATGAATTGACTTCTCAAAAAAACCAACAAGTCTCAAAAGCTAGGATATAACTTTTTTAAAAACAACAACAACAACAACCACCACCACTTGGAACTCAAGTCTGTATCTGAAAAAGGTGAATCTTTAACTTTCATCTCCTGGTAATAACTCTCAGTAAAATGATTTGCAAGAACCAACATGTGCATTCCTTTATCCTTGTAATAGTAAATATGGTCAGCTTCCAACCTATCTTTTAACCCCCCACCTCCTCCCCAAATCTCTTTTATATTTTGTAAACACCATCTGATTAATCTCCGCAGAAAAGCCTTGCAAACTGTGCTATTATTTCCAGTGTTCGGCTTTTGTGCCATTGTTGAACTAAACAGATTGCCCAAGGCCACCCACCGAGTCCTTGGCTGAAGCAGGTATTTGGAGCCAGGTGTTCCAGGGCTTATTTTAATATTCTGACCACTAGACCATGCTGGGTTTAAGGGTATATCTAAATAGCAATTATTATTTGATTGTGGGCTACGGCTCTCTGCATAATCGTCTTATCACCAGGTGTAAACAGTATCCGTGAATGGGAGGGAAAGCAGGTGCAAAGTTATGGTTTAACTTAGCTTGTGCATAAGCTCCAGAATAACAGAATGTCACTGGTATAATTAGGCTCAAAGGTGTGAAGAGAACACGGTATGGAGGTCCATTATCTCATGCCTTTGCTGTTCTCTCAGCTGCACGATGTGAATCAGCCCAAAGTATATGCAGGGAATCTAAGGCAAGATGGAAGCTCCCACACCATCAGTCTGAATTGCAGAAAACCCCCATCTGGGGGGGACGGGGGACACACCTTATAAGGCAATCTCAGAATTGGTGGGGAGGAACTTATTGAGGAGGCTTCAAAATCCCACACCTCACTGCCCAAGGCCAGTGCTTCTACACTATAGTAATATTGTAGTAATAATAATAATAATAATAATAATAATAATAATAATTTATTATTTATACCCTGCCCATCTGGCTGGGTGGTTTCCCCAGCCACTCTGGGCGGCTTCCAACCGAATATTAAAAACAGTACAGCATCAAACATTAAAAACTTCCCTAAACAGGGCCGCCTTCAGTTGTCTTCTAAAAGTAAAATAGTTACTTATTGCCTTGACATCTGCTGGGAGGGCGTTCCACAGGGCAGGTGCCACTACCGAGAAGGCCCTCTGCCTGATTCCCTGCAACTTGGCTTCTCGCAACGAGGGAACCGCCAGAAGGCCCTCGGTGCTGGATCTCAGTGTCCGAGCTGAATGGTGGGGGTGGAGAGGCTCCTGCAGGTATACAGGACCAAGGGCTTTAAAGGTCAGTACCAACACTTTGAATTGTGCTCGGAAACGTACTGGGAGTAGTAATCTCAATCCACAGATGCCTGAGTGCAATAATGCTTATAAAGCTCTAACTCCTTGAAAGATTCCATTAACGGTGTCTCCGAAATTTTTTACACATCACTTGGGAAGACAGGCGAACTAATACCAGTGTACTGGAAGAGGCAAAGATCGCCAGTGCCGAAGCAATGATTCTTCAACATCAACTTCGTTGGACTGGTCATGTTTTGCGGATGTCTGGTTATCATCTTTCAAAGCAACTACTCTATTCCAAACTGAAAAATTGAAAGCGTAATGCTGGTGGTCAACAACAGAGGTTTAAAGACTGTCTCAAGGCAAATCTAAAAAAAATGTAGTATAAACACCAACAATTGGGAAACACATGCCTGCGAGCGCTAAAGTTGGAGAACAGCCTTTACTAAAGGTTTCAAGGGTTTTGAAGACACTCAAACTCAGAACACAAAGGAGAAACATTCTAAGAGGAAGACACGCTTGGCAAATCCACACCGTGATCAACTCCAGCCCAGAAACCAATGTCCCCACTGTGGAAGGACGTGTGGATCCAGAATTGGCCTCCACAGTCACTTACGGACTCATTGTTAAAACTGTGTTTATGGAAGACAATCTTACTTGGCTACGAGTGATCGCCAAAGAGAAAGTATAAATCTCTCTACTGGTACATAATCCAAGGAGGGATATTGTTGTTGTTGTTGTTGTTGTTGTTGTTGTTGTTGTTGTTGTTGTTGTTGTATTTCTATACCTCTTTATAGAATATCAAACAGTTTACAACCTACATTAAAACATCAAATAAGACACTGCAAAATAAAGCAATACAGAAGAAGGTCAAATACGCATTCAAAGCGACAGAATCAACAAACAAACAAAGGATTATCCCAAATATTGCAAGATAAGACATGACAGAAGAAGCTCAAGTATAGAATAGACCTTGAATAACACCTCGAACCTGGGCTGGTATAAAATTTGGCAACCAACATAGATCTTTGAGCACAGCTGTTATATGCTGACCTCAATCAATCAGCAGTCTTTAACTTCTGTTATCTTCCCAGTGGGAACCTTTTATATTATATTTGCAGAAACAAAAAAAGAACATTGACTCGATGGTAGGATTTAAATAAACATTCACACCTTTATTGATAGAGAACAATTAATGTGATGAAGGAATGATATCGTTGGCATGTAAAAAAACAGCAGTATATAATAAGGAGGACAACAAATCAGAAATGGAAGCTGAGGGAAGTCCAAAGGGAGGGAGGGGGTGAGGATGTGTAATATGTATGTTATTGATATGCAATTTTTGTAATGATAGAAAAGAAAATCAATAATCAATGATAAAAAAGAAAACCAATAATCAATGATAGAAAAGAAAATCAATAAAAAATTATTTAAAAACAAACTTCTGTTATCTTCCCAAACAATTAATAAACAACTAAACCTACAACTAACCTACAAGCATCTCTCTCTGCAAGGGATTATTGATATTACCAACGGATATCTACAACCTTGAAAAGAAATTCCAAAAATTTAATAGCTATATGTCAGGAGCCCATCTACTAATATGTGAGTAAATTTAAAAGGTATGATTCCAAGAAGAGCAGTAATGCTCGTAGAAAACACAGGTGAAAATACCCAGCTGTTCCAAAATACAAAATTGGACTCAAGAAATCCAAAAGGAGTGGAATGTGTTTATTTACCATGATGAAAAAGAATATATACATATACATATACATATACAGTGGAACCTCGGTTTATGAACACCTCGGTTTATGAATTTTCGGTTTACGAACGCTGCGGACCCATCTGGA
Organism: Zootoca vivipara; assembly: GCF_965207765.1. Lineage (NCBI taxonomy): Eukaryota > Metazoa > Chordata > Lepidosauria > Squamata > Lacertidae > Zootoca > Zootoca vivipara. Next base: position 63,366,219 of record NC_142583.1, read on the forward strand.
ATGGATTAATTACTTTCAATGGGAAAGTTCGCTTCAGTTTATGAACGCTTCAGTTTAAGTATGAACAGACTTCCGGAACCGATTACACCCATGCTTCGGGTTAAGTACGCTTCAGGTTGAGTACTCCGCGGACCCGTCTGGAACAGATTAATCCACTTTCCATTACTTTCAATGGGAAAGTTCCCTTCAGTTTATGAACGCTTCAGTTTATGAACAGACTTCCAGAACCAATTGTGTTCATAAACCGAGGTACCACTGTACATATACATATATGTAAGACACAAGGACACAATTGCCCTTCATGGCTCTACAGATTTTGTCTGATCAAAGAAACAAACAATCTGTTCTTCCCAAACTGGCACCTATTTACAAAAGAACTGTGTAGTCTCGCCTTTCCATGGTCAAAACGATGCTCAAGGCAGCTTACAGCAAGAAATCTTTTTTAAAAAATAATAATAATTATCAAACATAACCAAAGGAGTCATAAATCAATAAATAAAACAGCAAAAACTACACAATTGGACTGACCAATTTTCACATAAATCATAAGATTTAAATGAAGATACAAAAATTATTATCAATAACAGCAACACCTCCCCCCAGACAACCCAGCCCAGTCTATATGGCAATGTAGAATGCAGTCAACAACTTTCTGCCCCCACCCCCATGGCTCAGTCCAAGAACCTGGGGGGCCAGGTTACCTGAAAGACCACCTGCCCCTGTATAAACGTGTCATTTACATAATCTGGGACAGGGTCTCCAGCTGTTTTTGGATTATAACTCCCACCCCTCTTAGCTAGCAGGACCAGGGGTCGGGGATGATGGGAATTGTAGTCCAGAAACAGCTGGGGACCCAAATTTGGGAAACTCTGATCTGGGAAAATTCTACTTGTGGCACTTCAGAATATCACAATGCAGTAACCTGAGAGCATGCATTTTCTGCTGCAACCCCTGTACAACAGAATTCCCTTCTCTTTGCCATACATCAAACATTACCCACTTCAGAGATCTTGCCAAGACTTATCTTTTTGCCCAAGCTTCAATTGACTCATAAGATTGGACTCTGTTTTATGTGTACGATTCCCTTGATATTTCGTTGTTGTTGTTGCTTTTATTCTGTTTTATTGGTTTTATGTTTCGCTTCTCTTCTAATGGATATTGTTGTTGCATTGTTACATAGTGTACATTGTCTAGGGATTTTTGAAAGGTTGAGCAGTTTAGAAATGCTTTGTAAGGACAAATAAATATGAAGTAATAGATGGCCTCTGAACATCTGTAAGGTGATTTATTTATTTTTTTACTTGCTGAGTAACCCGTTAGTTTTGCATAACCCTCAAACCAGCTCCGTACAAAAGCAGCTTCCAGCTATCTTCTGTTACGGCAGCTGCAGCTTCTGCCCCAAATGCAAAAAAGAAAAGAAAAGAGAGAGCTAATGTTTACCACACCTTTTCCCTACAATTCAGCCTCAGGACAAATCAAAGGTAAATACTGTAAAGAGAGGAGCTTCTCCCAAGGACAAAGACCACATGACAGAGGACAGAGAATCCGCTGACTGGAGGCTTTATAGTGGTGCCTCGCAAGACGAATTTAATTTGTTCCACGAGTCAATTCGTTTTGCAAAAAAATTGTCTTCTGCGAATCACAGTTTCCCATAGGAATGCATTGAATTTTTTTTTTGCCCATAGGAACGCATTAATTAAATTTCAATGCATTCCTATGGGAAACCGTGATTGACAAGATGAATTTTTCGCAAAATGAATTCGTCTTGCGAGTCACCATCAGATCACCATCAGATCGCAAAATGCATTTGTCTTGCGGAAAAATTCATCTTGCAGGGCATTCGTCTTGCGAGGTACCACTGTATCTTAATTCGTCTTGCGAGGTACCACTGTATCTTAATTTGCTTCAGTAGCAAATCCTTCAGTAGCACCTTAAAGACCAACTAAATTTTTATTTTGGTACGAGCTTTCGTGTGCATGCACACTTCATCAGATACTAATTTACTAGTACTTGGAACAGTGCAAACATGTAAATGCATTTAAGGATGCAATCCTAAAGACATCTGCTAAGACCCACTGAAGACAGGAAGCATACTTCCATGCACCTATGCATGGGATTGTGCTGTGAAAGAATGTCCAATGGATTTTTTCTCTTTAACTCAAGACACATCCTGGGGAATATGCTACAACCATAAGTTCTGTGCCACTATCCTGTTTGCTAGAGGCCATTTCTGATTTTCAGTAGGAACTGGGTGATTCGTAATGTCCCCACTGTTGGAGCAGAGGCATTCCTGTGTTACCTGTTTAACTGTGCAAGGTGCCATGTGTACAGTTAGCCTGTAAACAGTAAGAAATAAGTAAATAAACTTACCTACGTAACATGGCCTATTGCAAATGGAACATTTTTCATGTGAATAAGCTGATTGCTGATTACAGCAAAGGGGATGCGGGTGGCGCTGTGGTCTAAACCAATGAGCCTCTTGGGCTTGCCGATTGGAAAGCTGGCTGTTTGAATCCCCGTGACGGGATAAGCTCCCGTTGCTCTGTCCCAGGTCCTGCCAACATAGCAGTCTGAAAGTATACCAGTGCAAGTAGATAAATAGGTACCGCTGTGGCGGGAAGGTAAACAGTGTTTCCGTTCACTCTGATTTCCATCACGGTGTTCCGTTGCGCCAGAAGCGGGTTAGTCCTGCTGGCCACATGACCCGGAAAGCTGTCTGTGGACAAACGCTGGCTCCCTTGGCCTGAAAGCGAGATGAGTGCCACAACCCCATAGTTGCCTTTGACTGGGCTTAACCATCCAGGGGTCCTTTACCTTTTACCTTTTGATTACAGCAAGCCCCATGAAGGCCCTCCAATCAGTGCCAATCAGCTGATAGTCTTTAAAGGAATCTCCTAGAAGAGGGAGGTCTTTTTAACTGACAGGGCTAAGGCACCATAGAGGGGCAGTTTTAAAGAGCTCCTGCACAGTAACGATAAAAACCGTATGTTTTTTTTAGATCCAGGTATATATTTCTGCAAACAAATCTGACAGCTTTTGTAGTGATGGACAAGGAGTACTATGTAAATATGAAACAGCTAAGTGATAACATTAAATAATAATTTTCTACTCCATTTTATTTCTTTTTAAACTGTTGTTAGCTCCCTGGTGATGTATGAGAGCTGGACCATAAAGAAGGCTGATTAGCGAATAATTGATGCTTTTGAATTATGGTGCTGGAGGAGACTCTTGAGAGTCCCATGGACTGCAAGAAGATCAAGCCTATCCATTCTGAAGGAAATCAGCCCTGAGTGCTCACTGGAAGGACAGATCGTGAAGCTGAGGCTCCAATACTTTGGCCACCTCATGAGAAGAGAAGACTCCCTGGAGAAGACCCTGATGCTGGGAAAGATGGAGGGCACAAGGAGAAGGGGAGGACAGAGGATGAGATGGTTGGACAGTGTTCTCGAGGCTACGAACATGAGTTTGACCAAAATGTGGGAGGCAGTGGAAGACAGGAGTGCCTGGCGTGCTATGGTCCATGGGGTCACGAAGAGTTGGACACGACTAAACGACAAAGCACCTTAGAGACCAACAAAGTTCGTCATTGGTATGAGCTTTCGTGTGGCCACCTCATGAGAAGAGAAGACTCCCTGGAAAAGACCCTGATGTTGGGAAATATGGAGGGCAGAAGGAGAAGGGGACGACAGAGGACGAGATGGTTGGACAGTGTTCTCGAAGCCACCAACATGAGTCTGACCAAACTGCGGGAGGCAGTGGAAGACAGGAGTGCCTGGTCCATGGATTCACGAAGAGTCAGACACGACTAAATGACTAAACAACAACAACAACAGCCACCCTGGGCACTACAAGTGCAGTGGAAGGGGGGATATGCATATATTTAATATATAAATGAAGATATTCCATAAATCCTGCTTTGGGCCCATTCTTTCTAGCAATGAGTTTTCAAAGCCAGACACGATGGGTATTCTTGGATTCACTTGATAGGAAAACTAGACTAGCTTCTTGCATGAAGTGCAAACTGGGTCCAAAACTTTCCTATGAATTCATACTGTCGTCTTGAACAGTAATTTTTTTCCTTGCTGAATGGGTAAGCACAGTGAAGACTATAAAGCTCTTTACGAATGAAGACTGTAAGGCTACACACAGCTCCTTGAGAGCAAATCCTATCGAACTTGATTCTCTAGAACTGTGCATGAAGCAATGTCTACACAGTAATGGACAGTAGACAGTAGACGGAAGAAAAACTGTGTCATGTTAATGCTTAAACTGCTTTCATCTGTCCAACGTGGAAGGATATGATGTTTAACTTGCCAGGACCACATATACCAAAAGGGAAAAAATTATGTATCTGTTTAAAAGGTTTTGTATTGCCCAATGGACCCAAGAAGATAAAGGCAAGTCTGGGAAGTGAGGCTAGTATAACAGCATCTGGTGGGACTGATTAACATTACTGCTTGCTTAGAACCCAAACATTAGATACCATTGTGGAATGTGGTTTGGCCGTTGCTGCACACCAATATTTACGCAGGTTTTAGAGCTTTTTACATATATATTATTAGAACTATTCACATGGCCATATGCCAAACCAACATCAGGTTTTATTTTTTTTTATTTTTGTGGGGGGCACAGTAGCACACCCCCTACTAAAATCTCCAATTGCTAGCTGAAAAGAGCAACTTTTTTTGCAATATTATTTCTGTCAGTAATGGACTGAAATAGATTTTTTTTCACATTAGCACGGGAAAGTCCAGTTGCGCTGTGGTTTTTTTCCCACAGTGGCCAAGTGTAGGTGCAAACCAGCCACAGCGGATGTGGAGAAGGAGCAATTTTAGAAGCAAAACACAGCACCGCTGGGAAACTGTGTTTCCAGTTTAATTCTTGCATGAGAAACCCTTTGCGGCGGTGGAATCTGCTATCACATCTTGCAATGCTACACTATTTTAAACCTGTAATTTCTATGCTCGTATGCGTATTTAGGAAATGCACTCTTATCAGTGCTGTCAGTTACTAGCATTCATTCAGCCCAATATCATTTATAACACTGACTGCATCATGGTGGCCACTTATAAATTTGCTGCAAGGAAACATCAATTACTGAGCCTTAAACAGCTCAAGACCGCAATACCTGAAGGATTGCCTCTCCCCATATAAAATGTCCTGGACTCTGCACTCATCATCTGGGGCTCATCTCCGTGTGCCTCCCCCACGGGGCTCCCCATTTGTGGAATGCTCTCCCCAGGGAGGTTTGCCTGGCTCCTTCATTATATATTTTAAGCCGCCAGGAGGAAACGTTCCTCTTCAACCAGGTCTTTGATTAATATTCTACAGCATTTTAAAAGTGTCTGTGGCAAGGGGGGGTATTGTTTTGTTGTTTTTCTTTTAATTATTTACTTGTGCTTTTGTTATTGTTGTTGTTTAGTCGTTTAGTCGTGTCTGACTCTTCGTGACCCCATGGACCATAGCACGCCAGGCACTCCTGTCTTCCACTGCCTCCCGCAGTTTGGTCAAACTCATGATCATAGCTTCGAGAACACTGTCCAACCATCTCGTCCTCTGTCGTCCCCTTCTCCTAGTGCCCTCCATCTTTCCCTCCATCTTTCCTTGTGCTTTTATCTTGTATTTTATTCTCTGAACTGTCCTGAGATCTTGTGCTGAAGGGTAATAATAATAATAATAATAATAATAATAATAATCCTATATAATAAAGTGCAAGTGTCTCTGCGTCCAGTATTCCCTGTGTCCCTGGGTTTGCGCTACTGCGCATGTGCCCCACGGACACAGGGACTGGACGAAGAGGCGGGACGTACACACACACACATTCTCTCCCCCCCTCAACCCTCTGCCTCCTGTTCCCCTGCAGCGGCGGACCAAGATGGCGGCATTGGGCTCCGGGGCCGCGGCAGCGGGAGCCCGGTCCGGTTCCCGTCGCCGCCGTGGGCCACGGCCCCGGAACCCGATGCCACCATCTTGGTCCACCACCTCCTGACAACCCTACCTGGCCCGTGGGAGGAGCAGCGGGGCCGCGGCCTTCCCTCCCTCTCTGCGCTCGGCCGCGGGACACGGCGGGAGAGCGCTTTGTTTAATTGCATTCCCGGTGCGCCCCGCGGCCAAGCGCAGAAAGGGAGGGAAGGCCGCGGCCCCGTCACACCTCTAGCGCCCGTTTTCTTAATGGGCTGAATGAGACTAATAATAATAATAATAATAATGCATGGGGATCATATCATAATGAAAAAAATTCTCTTGCTAGATTAGCCAAAAGTTCCATTCTGTCTACAAAATGGCCAGCTATGCCTCTGGAAGCTTCCAAGATGGGCATGGAGATGATGGCTCTCAGCTGCAATTCGTCCCCAACACCTAGTACCCAGTGATTCATATAGGAAGGTGCCTTATTCTAAGTTACATCACTAGTATCAATCTAGCTCAGTATTTGTCTGCACTGACAATAACTCTTTGGGGGTTTAGACAAAGGATTTTCCCTGAAGGGTTAACAAAACACACAGTGATTCACTTAGATATCTAGGCATTGATAATAAAAAAAAACCTTTCTTTAATTTATCTAAGTTTTTTTTATCTAATCTTCTCTTAAATCCATATAGGTTGCTGAAAATTACAACGTTCTAGTGATAAATTCCATGGGTAAATGATGTGCTGCGTGAAGAAGTATTTTGTCTGTCTTGGATCAACTGCTAATTAATTTCATGGGGTGCTTCTGGGTGGGGGTTTCCTATTGCAATTGGGCCATTCACATATTTCACATGGGTGGTTGGCAACATTTGTTGTTGCTGTTTTAATATCAATTCCCTGCCAGATTACATGCGCAAAAATCCAGATTAAATGGGCAAAAAATACAGGCCGGTACTTTGAGGCTGGCAACACAGTGTAAGTGCTATGAACAAGACATGCATGAGCAGCGTGTATCCCATAATCATAGCAGCCAACTCCAGGGGCCTGTGGGTGCTTGGGCACCCACGATAATGTAATTTTGAGAGCCAGGCATCCAGAAAGTCAGGGGGGGGGGAAGCTGGAGAGAGGCATCCAGCCAGCCTCTGCTGCGCTCATAGCTGCCAAGTCTCCCGTTTTCCCCAGGAAACCCCCATTTTTCCAGCTGTCCCCAGCCGAAAAAACAGATTTTTTTTGTTTTTCCCCGGTTTATTCTGACGCGGCGGCCATTTTGGAACTGGGCACAGCAGCATCAAAAGTCACTTCTGAGCATGCTCTGCCCAGTTCCAAAATGGCCGCTGCGCTACTTCTGGTATGCTACTTCCGGTCCGGTCCCTTATTTTTCAGAGAGGAACTTGGCAGGTATGGCTGCGCTGCCTCTGAGAGAGAAGCAGTTCAGCTCTGCCCTCTGCAGCCAGCAAACAAGGCACCCTTTTCCGGAGTGGCAGCTCGGATGCAGAAGCAGAGTCTCTCTGCCTCTGAGTCCAAGCCCCTTCCCTACCTGTGGAAAGGTGTGTCTTGCTGGCAGCGGAGGGTGGAGATGAACTGTCACACTCTCTCTGCCAGAGTCCCCCTTCAAAAACTTGACGCGACGTTATGCGTCGTGTGAGACACTGCCCATCCACACTACAGTGGCGGGCACCCACAATCCTGAGGGCAGGATGGCACCGCTGCCCATAATGACCGTTCCCCAAATAAAGGGGAGGTGCATTTTGCGCAGTCGCGCGCAGCCCCCTGGGATCCCGGAGGCAGCCCTGGAAGTTTGGAAGCTGGCACTGCCTACCTGGGGCTGGATACTGGTGTTCTCCGGCCACTCAGTTAGCCGTCCAATCCAGCTCAGGGAGGCGTGCCGGGGGGATTGGCCAGGTAGGAACAGGTAGCCTTACCTTGCACACGGTGGAAGTAGAGCCATTCCTGGGAAGCAGCCGACGGATTCAGAGCTTTCCCACCCTCCACTCCCTCAATTAATGCTTGCATTACAAGTTATTTCCTTCCACAGGCGCTGCTACGACAAGGCTGCTGTTGAAGGGCCGGAAAGGAATTTCCCTGCATTGGCAGGTTTCGCCTTTCCCGTACCAATCTGTCACAACTTGGCGGATGCAGGCCTTGGGCGGAATCCTTTAGCCATTTACATAAATGGGTGGGGTGTAGGGGCAGTGACCCCGCCCCCATTGCGGCGGCGATAACAGGGTTCCTGTAAATGGGGCTAAGGGGGAGGCATTGGCCATACGCAATAGGCTGTCATTGCCCTCCCCCTCCAGCGGCTGCGATCGAGGGGGGCGGGCTATCTGCTTGAACATATGTTCTCCAGAGTTAGCCCAACCCCCACACATGCTGGACAACCCTGAAAATTACCACACCCCCGGCTGGGGGCTGGGAGGGATATACGCCCAATGCCTGAGCCAAGGTCTCCCTACAAGTGAACTTGTGGCCAATTTTAACCCCATCAAACGTGGTCTTGTGTCATTATTCCGCTCGGGGGCTGCCCGGGGTTTTGGGGGGACTCCACCCGATTGCGCAATAAACACCAACTGGAAGCAGCCCTAGAATTATAGCACTGCGAGTAAGGGATAAATCTCTCTCTCTCTCTCTCTCTCTCTCTCTCTCTCTCTCTCTCTCTCTCTCTCTCTCTCTCTTATCTGTTTATGTTATTTATATTTTATAAACCTCTTATCTGCTTTGGTCACATATTGTAATGACCACACATGCATGAAAAAGCATTATGCAGTCCAGAGGTGGGGACTCCAAAATCTATTCCAGATGTTGGATGTCAGTACTCATCAGCCCCAACCAGCATGGCCAGTGGTCAAAGGTGATGGAAACTGGAGTCCAACAGCATCTGAAAGGCCACAGGCTCCTCACTCATCCCTAATGCTGTACTTTGGCGCGATGTTAACACTACATTTTGGAACAAAGGAAGCAGCCTGATGCTGTGTCAGACCATTTGATCCATCTAGTTCAGTGATAGCCAAACTTGGCCCTCCAGCTGTTTTGGGACTACAATTCCCATCATCCCTGACCACTGGTCCTGTTAGCTAGGGATGGTGGGAGTTGTAGTCCCAAAACAGCTGGAGGGCCAAATTTGTCCATCACTGACAGCTCATTACAGTCTACACAAGTGTTTCCCAAACTTTGGTCTCCAGCTGTTTTTGGACTACAATTCCTATCATCCCTGACCACTGGCCCCGCTAGTTAGGGATGATGGGAGTAGTAGCCCAACAACAGCTGGGGGAGGCACAAGTTTGGGAAACACTGGCCTACACTCAAAACAAAATATAAAAAAAATTTCTTCCAGTAGCACCTTAGAGACCAACTAAGTTTGTTTTTGGCATGAGCTTTTGTGTGCATGCACAGTTCTTCAGATAAGTGCATGCACACGAAAGCTCATACCAATAACAAACTTAGTTGGTCTGTAAGGTACTACTGGAAGGAAGCTTTTTATTTTGTTTTAACTACAGCAGACTAACACGGCTACCTACCTGGCCTACACTGACTGGCAACAGGTCTCCAGCATTGCAGACATTCCCAGGCCTACCTGGAGATGCAAGGGATTGAACCTGGAACCTTCTGCATGCAAAGCAGATGCTCTATGAGCTACGGCCCTTCTCAAGCAATTCATAGAATTGTAGAGTTGGAAGGGACCACGAGGGTCATCTATTCCAACCCCCTGGAATGTAGGAACCTTTTGCCCCAACGTGGGGCTCAAACCCACAACCCTGAGATTAAAGCTCTCATGCTCTACCAACTGAGCCATGTTAGTATACGGTGGAATGGTCACAGGTGTTTCCTAAGTAATTGCGACATGTCGAGCTACTGTTTGTCTGTGTTTACAGCCTGTTCACATTTTCTATTTTCGCCAACAGTGAAATTTGATATTGTTCGCATGGTCTGAAAATCAGTCACTGCAAAAAGAGATCAATCATCTCCCCGACAGATACTGGAAATGACAGATAGTTGTGGTGTGATTACTTAAGCACTGTAACAGTTAATGGAATTTTACTGTATTTTAATTTAGGTAAGAGAGCCCTTACCATATTTTTCTATCTTATAAAAGTAATGAATAGTGTAGTGACCACCCAGAAGCAAAGAGATGGATTCCAGGAGGGAAGTGCTGTTTAGTTATACATATGTTCTTGTTTATATAAATTGAGCTTTTGAAATAAAAATATATTATATATATATTTTTTTAAAAGCTGTGGATGTCAGCAACACAAAAATGTCTGAGTGGAGAAATGCAGTTGGCATAATTAAATCACTGCAATGAGAGCTGTCAAATTTCGATGAAGATGATGGAATTTATGGAACTGGCTGAGATGACCGGACGAATCCGCAACCAGGGAGAAGAAGCGATGGAAGAAGAATGGATTTTAAATTTTATTTTAAAAAGTATGCTAAAGTAATATTTTAAATTAGAAATTAAGTGGTAAATAAAACTGTGGAATATGTGAAGATGTTATTTAGAAGAAAAAAAAGAGGTTTTTAAAAGGTGATTATTTGGATATAGAATTTGCTATTTAGAAATGTATATAAGAACCACAGGGATGGGAACCCGAGGAGGTCCCAATTTACACTGTGAGGAAGATAAGATGTAATGCTTTATATGTTTTTGTTTTTTGTTTCCTTTTTGTATTTTTGTATTTTGTATTTTTGTATTTGTCTTTGTTCTTCCTTTCTTATTGTCCCAATAATTTTGTTAATCCTTTTTTGGAAAATCAATAAAATATTAATATATATATATAAAAAAGAGAGGTGTCAAATTTCCGTGAGGTGGAAAGGATGGTTTAAAACGGCAAATCTCTCAGCAGCATTCAAACCCTGTTCCAATTGGCTTCCCGATATCTCCTCCTGAGCCTCTCCAACATAGCTGCCAAGTTTTCCCTTTTCTCGCGAGGAAGCCTATTCAGCATAAGAGAAAATCCCTTAAAATAAGGGATAACTTGGCAGCTATGCTCTCCAATGACAGAACTTTCACTTCATCAGGTGGTCAACTGGGTGAAAATGGATGCAGCAATTTTAGAGCAAAAGGGGGCTAGCCTGGGAGCACCCTCGGGACAAATGTTCCTTTCGTTCTCCTGGTCGAAGTCCAAAAAGCGGGCTCTACAGCTTTGCATTATGGCTCAGCTGAGGGGAATATACACCGTCAAATGTGCTTTCTGAACCCCTGGTCCCCGTGACATCGCAAAAGCAGAGCTCTCCTTATGTTCTTACACTGCAACTGCTTGTTAGAACATTGCTCTTTACCCTTCACCTCAGTTCAGGACGCAGCATAAAACTCCAGTCCCACTTACGAACCAAACACATGCACTTGAACAATGCCAGGAGTTTAATAAGGAGAAAATGGCAACAGACTGGAAGGACAGATCCTGAAGCTGAGGCTCCAATACTTTGGCCACCTCATGAGAAGAGAAGACTCCCTGGAAAAGACCCTGATGTTGGGAAAGATGGATATGAAAGGAACATTTCGTACAAAGATTACCATAATAAAGGACAAAAGTGGTAAGGACCTAACAGAAGCAGAAGACATCAAGAAGAGGTGGCAAGAATACACAGAGGAATTATACCAGAGAGATATGGAGGTCTCGTACACCCCAGGTAGTGTGGTTGCTGACCTTGAGCCAGACATCCTGGAGAGTGAAGTCAAATGGGCCTTAGAAAGCACTGCTAATAACAAGGCCAGTGGAAGTGATGATATTCCAGCTGAACTGTTTAAAATTTTAAAAGATGATGCTGTTAAGGTGCTACACCCAATATGCCAGCAAGTTTGGAAAACTCAGCAATGGCCAGAGGATTGGAGAAGATCAGTCTACATCCCAATCCCAAAGAAGGGCAGTGCCAAAGAATGCTCCAACTACCACACAATTGCACTCATTTCACACGCTAGCAAGGTTATGCTTATAATTCTACAAGGCAGGCTTAGGCAGTATGTGGACCGAGAACTCCCAGAAGTGCAAGCTGGATTTCGAAGGGGCAGAGGAACCAGAGACCAAATAGCAAACATGCACTGGATTATGGAGAAAGCTAGAAAGTTCCAGAAAAACATCTACTTCTGCTACATTGACTATGCAAAAGCCTTTGACTGTGTCGACCACAGCAAAGTATGGCAAGTTCTTAAAGAAATGGGAGTGCCTGATCACCTCATCTGTCTCCTGAGAAATCTCTATGTGGGACAAGAAGCTACAGTTAGAACTGGATATGGAACAACTAATTGGTTCAAAATTGGGAAAGGAGTATGACAAGGTTGTATATTGTCTCCCTGCTTATTTAATTTATGTGCAGAATTCATCATGCGAAAGGCTGGACTAGATGAATCCCAAGCAGGAATTAAGATTGCCGGAAGAAATATCAACAACCTCAGATATGCAGATGACACAACCTTGATGGCAGAAAGCGAGGAGGAATTAAAGAACCTTTTAATGAGGGTGAAAGAGGAGAGCGCAAAATATGGTCTGAAGCTCAACATAAAAAACAAACAAACAAAAAAAAAACACCAAGATCATGGCCACTGGTCCCATCACCTCCTGGCAAATAGAAGGGGAAGAAATGGAGGCAGTGAGAGATTTTACTTTCTTGGGCTCCTTGATCACTGCAGATGGTGACAGCAGTCACGAAATTAAAAGACGCCTGCTTCTTGGGAGAAAAGCAATGACAAACCTAGACAGCATCTTAAAAAGCAGAGACATCACCTTGCCGACAAAGGTCCGTATAGTTAAAGCTATGATTTTCACAGTAGTGATGTATGGAAGTGAGAGCTGGACCATAAAGAAGGCTGATCGCCAAAGAATTGATGCTTTTGAATTACGGTGCTGGAGGAGACTCTTGAGAGTCCCATGGACTGCAAGAAGACCAAACCTATCCATTCTTAAGGAAATCAGCCCTGAGTGCTCACTGGAAGGACAGATCCTGAAGCTGAGGCTCCGATACTTTGGCCACCTCATGAGAAGAGAAGACTCCCTGGAGAAGACCCTGATGCTGGGAAAGATGGAGGGCACAAGGAGAAGGGGAGGACAGAGGATGAGATGGTTGGACAGTGTTCTCGAGGCTACGAACATGAGTTTGACCAAAATGTGGGAGGCAGTGGAAGACAGGAGTGCCTGGCGTGCTATGGTCCATGGGGTCACGAAGAGTCGGACACGACTAAACGACTAAACAACAAAGCACCTTAGAGACCAACGAAGTTCGTCATTGGTATGAGCTTTCGTGTGCATGGCACACTTCTTCAGATACTTCTTAGTATAAGGCAGCCTCCTATGCCCCCTGGTAAACAGGGGCATATGACCAAGACCTGCTGTTTTTCCATGCCTGTCTGGGACAATAAGAAATGAACAAGGAGTTGTCGCACCCTGGCACTGGGCCACAAGGCTGGTGCTCTTTGCTGGGTCCTAAGTTGCACTGGCCTGAAGTGGGTGTTAATTAAACCTCCCTCAGATTCGGGCTGTGTTTGATCCCCTCCCAGACGCTGTGCTAATTGCTTTTTTAAAAAATCTATGCAGCTCGGCTTTCCTGGGTTGTGGATCAAGCCGATGTGAAACAGAACTAGCCTAGCCTCTCTCCATCCCCCCCACCCCACCCGCTTTATCCTGGAATCACCTCATGCTGAACATTATGGTAAGCCGGAAGATGGCTCCAGAGTAAATAGTTTGGGCTACAGCCACGAGAAGGGCCGCAAGTCTGTCTGTTCCAGTTTGGGCAGCTTATATTTATTGGAACAGAAGAAGTGTAAAAATATTTGGAGGTAAAATGAACCCAACGGATGTTTTTGCTAGCAGGAGACTTCTAATGGCAACTGTGCTACTCGTTGGGAAAGATAACAGCTGAGCACGCAAAGTGTGGAAGCTGCTTTCGCGTCGTGAAAGGATCGTCCAGTTCTTTGTGATTAATCGGATTATAAGTGGTTTCCCACTTCCCACCCAGATCAGTTGGCCCTCGGAGGAATTTGTTTACTATCGGTTGCAAGGTTGAAGCGAAACACTTCAAGAAGAAGCCATTTTCAAGAATTTAATCTGAAAGATTAAGTCTTCCCTCGTCATACTTCCTGAATACTTCCCTTTTGAAAAACAACAACCAGGTTTTCTGTTGGCAAGCTCAATTTTATTGGTACAAAGAAAGAGAACATCAAGCACTTTACACTCCAGCTTCATACCACTATGATAAAATATTGCTAAACTAAAACAAGCCCTTGTGGAGAAAATGAGGGGAAATTTCCAGATGTTCTAATTTTCCCGAGGGATTGCATTCCTGTCTTTTGATGTGCTAGTAGACATGAAGTGAATCTTCCATCCTGGCATAATGGGCTAACTTTGCCAAGGGGTGGGGGGGTGAGGGGTAGCAGCTAGTTTTTAATTAGAGGAGGCTTGTGTCTGACCATGGAAGAAAGGGAATGCACAGCCTAGAATTAGAAAACAACCAAAACAATTAAAAGATGGCTGGCAGAACAGTGCAGGTAAGGAGGGGTGGAGCTTTTAATGCACCTGGGGTGGAATTTCATCTATCCAGGAAACTAACACAATAATCAGTCTAACACAGGAAAAAACAAACAAACCCAAACATGATTATTTATTCATTCATTCATTCATTTAGTAGACAATTCAGCCAAAAGTTCAAAGCAGTGAACATTTAGAAGAATGCACCACCACCACCTGCTATATCTAAAATAATAATAAAAAGCTAAAGGCAACACAATATATCATAAATAGCATAGAAGAGTGACACCAGCTAAAATAGGAGCCCAAGAAAACAAAATGCTGCAAAACAATTAAGAAGTTACCCTAAATCAGGCATGGCCAAACTTGGCCCTCCAGCTGTTTTGGGACTACAACTCCCATCGTCCCTAGCTAACAGGACCAGTGGTCAGGGATGATGGGAATTGTAGTCCCCAAACAGCTGGAGGGCCAAGTGTGGCCATGCATGCCCTAAATGACGCACAAAGAACCTTATGGCCCAAAGAAAACTTCTAAAAGGAAGGTCCTTATGATACAATGAGGAACCATTATGGAACAAGGAAGGTGGCTTCTCTAAAGCACATACAACAAAAGACACTTCTGACATCAGTGGCCCTGTCTGACTCCAGCTGCAAAAGCTGAGGCTACGTTGGGCTGGCGTATTGTTTGGCGAGGGTTGTTGCTCTTATCGATGTAGTTGTGGTTTTTTGTATCTTTATTTTTATATCTTTATGGGGTAATGGTTCGACATGGTTGCATACTTTTTGATGTGTTGCATTTATTGTTCATGACTACTTCGGTTATGTTTGTAATTATGTAAATCTTTTTTGTGTTGCAAGCCACCTTGAGCATGGTGTTAACTATGGAAAGGCAACATAAACGGCCTCGGTCTAGTATACCTGAAGGAGCATCTCTACCCCCATCGTTCTACCCGGACATTGAGGTCCAGCGCCGAGGGTCTTCTGGCAGTTCCCTCGTTGCAAGAAGCCAAGTTACAGGGAATCAGACAGAGAGCCTTCTCGGTAGTGGTACCCGCCCTGTGGAACGCCCTCCCGCCAGATGTCAAAGAGAAAAACAACTACCAGACTTTTAGGAGACATCTGAAGGCAGTCCTGTTTAGGGAAACTTTTAATGTTTAATGGGTGGGGTATAAATAATAAATTATTATTATTATTAATTATTATTATTATTATTATTATTATTATTATTATTACATACCAATAAAGTGGTGATGATGGACCTCCCAAGAGGGCCGTCCTCCATTAACTTTCTAGGCTCATATCCATTTTCTGGGGGCAAGTTTCATAGCAACTGCAATTTGGTCTGAGTGCTGGAAATATACCAAGCTAAAGTCAGCTGGAATGCTTCTGTTGCCACCAACATTGCCTGAGCGGATTAAGCAAGGCCGACTTGGCACTGACAGCAATCTCTTTTGGTGCCGGGTTAAGACCTTCCTCTTTTCCCAGGCATTTGATGGAATGTGATGAGCTACGTACTAATGATGTTTTACTATTGTTGATGGTGTTTGATGTTCCGGAGGGTTTCTTATTGTTAATTATTGACGGTAATTCTGTTTCTATCTTGAATGCAAATCACCTAGAGATCATCCCACATTCGGGAACTAATAAATCAAATCAACAACAAAACAACATGCTAAGTGATGACTGTGTCTTTTACGCAAGCCCTGTGTTCTGAAACGACCACGAGCTGGAAGAAAACACTTTGAAATGTATCTTGAACATGGCACCTAGGATAGCTACCCATGGAAGGTTTTAAGGTATTCTGTTGCACCACCTGCACGCGTTCATCCGATTCAAATCCTAGCCTTGGGTAAGTGACTCAGTATCCCCTCTCTCCTGCCAGACATTTATTTGTTTAATAAAATGTATATACCGCTTGATTGTAAAAAAAAAAAACCCTCAAAGTGGTTTTCAAAAACAGAATAAAACAATAATTTTTAAAAATAAAAAGCAACTAGCAACAACATATTAAAATACTCAAAAAAAACTAATATTGTGTCTGTAAGGGGGAGGGATTACAGAGAACCCCCCCATCAGAAGCAGCTCGTCTCCAAGCAGCTATGAGAGCAAGAGGTCTGAAGAGGTGAGTCAGGAAGCGGAGAAGGAGGGCCAGGGCTCTGGCATGACTAGAGAGCCCCTGCTCCATAGGCAGGAAGAGAGAGAGGAGGAAAGAGTGGACAGGAGTAGGGCAGACAGAAGACCAGTACCTCCGATGCCGGAACTGCGAAAGAGAAGGAAAGGGAGGTGCTTCTCAGTTCCGAGGCTTTTATGCTGGTCGCAAACGCGAAAGAGTTTAGTGCAGGAATCTGACTCGAGCGGGTAGACATGATATGAGCAATCCGTTACGCTGTAAATAATGTGCACCAATAAAAACGTCTGAAAGACAAGCATGTGGACGGTCGTTACCCAAGAGTAGTCACAACAAACCCTGACAGTGTCCCTGAGAATGTTTCCTCTTTCTTATATTTAGCAGAATTTATTCTGCAATGTTAACATTTTGCAAAACTGTTTTTGCCAGCGGAGCAGGGCAGTGAACTGAAGCCTCCCACTTTGAAACACAATTTAGCAACTCCTCTAGACAGTTATGCATCAAGCATGCAATTCAATCTCCCACTGGACTTGCCCTGCTGTTTTGGGGGGTGACTTGCTTACTAGTCATTTGCTACTCTTGAAGGAAACGTGCTTTCCCTCCCAGTTGGCACCTGTGAGTGACAAAACCACAGTCCCAGCGTTTAAAAGCATTTCAAATACATTATTGCAGTGGTAGCCAAACTTGGCCCTCCAACTGTTTTGGGACTAAAATTACCACCATCCCTAGCTAACAAGACCAGTGGTCAGGGATGATGGGAACTGTAGTCCCCAAAACAGTTGGAGGGCCAAGTTTTGCCATCACTGCGTAATTGTGTTTTGCTCCTCATCATCGCCCAGATGCTGGACTGAGGCCGAGATAGAGGGACTTGGCCAAGGCATCCATGGCAGGGGCGGGTTTCCTAATTTGTAAGCTCAAGTCTCTTTACACAATGTGAGATGCACAACATGACCAAACAACACACAGGCAATGAGTAGCTCAGCTGCTATTAGGCTTATTAGTTCCAAAGCCGCAGGGTAATTAAAAACTAGAAGGGGAAGGATATAACTAAGGTTTCTGGGGTCTTGAAGGGCAGGTGCTCTCTTACTGAATCATCATCACCGCCGCAGGATTCCAGCACCACAGGTGGAATCCAATTAACAGCTGTGGAGTCCAATTACTGGCAAAGGGATCTCCATTATTGCTGTTTCTAATGTGGTGAGATAAAAAGATGCCAACAATTATAATTCTGCTATTGCCTCTGACATCAGTATACAACTCAAGCAAGTGAGATCGTGCATACATGCACTAACATGCATAAATCTGCAAGCAAAAATCTCCTTGGTAGAAGAAAACCAATTGAAGCTGGCAGGTAGGGGCGAGGAAGGAAGGCACCTACAGTAGGTATGCTGAGCATTTCTCAGCTGCTTTTCATATAACAAAACATCAAAACACTTAACAGATAACCTATGTGTCGCAAAGGTCTTGCCTACAAAGGTCCGTATAGTTAAAGCTATGGTTTTCCCGGTAGTGCTGTATGGAAGTGAGAGCTGGACCAGAAAGAAGGCTGATCGTCGAAGAATTGATGCTTTGAATTATGGTGCTGGAGGAGACTCTTGAGAGTCCCATGGACTGCTAGAAGATCAAACCTATCCATTCTGAAGGAAATCAGCCCTGAGTGCTCCCTGGAAGGACAGATTGTGAAGCTGAGGCTCCAATACTTTGGCCACCTCGTGAGAAGAGAAGAATCCTTGGAAAAGACCCTGATGTTGGGAAAGATTGAGGGCACTAGGAGAAGGGGACGACAGAGGACGACATGGTTGGACAGTGTTCTTGAAGCTACGAACATGAGTTTGACCAAACTGCGGGAGGCAGTGCAAGACAGGAGTGCCTGGCGTGCTCTGGTCCATGGGGTCACGAAGAGTCGGACACGACTAAACGACTAAACAACAACAACATGTGTCGCATGCAAACAATCATGTACTGTACAAGAGATAGTAAGAGAGACACAACTCTAGGGAGTCAGTTGCCACCTCCATATGCCTCATGAGATGTGGTGCTGGACTTCCTATGCCTTCCCACCCGTTAGTTCTCCAAAGGATATTGCTATGTCCCAATTGCTTTCAAGATGTGCAGATGGACTCTCCAGAGTTTTGCCTGCTGAGAAAGCGCATTATTTAATTAAAGATAATGTGGGTTGCGGAAGGGATGTAGAAATCCTGCTGGTTTGGGGTGGGTGCTGGGGATCTGCAAGATAGTGTGCATGAATGAATGAATGTGTCATTCTGATTGGCTAATGGGCTCCCTATTTATTCCTGGCATCTTTTGAATTGGGTCACTCGTGCTGGTTTTGAATCTCCCTCCCACCCGCCGCTTGAAGTTTTCATGTTCGGTTCCCCTTCCGGGCTTGTGATTCAGTTGCGGGGAGAATGATCTGCCCGACTTGGACACTTTGTCTCTGCGCCTCGCCATCATGAATGATTTGGCTGAAATACAAACTCTGATGCCTGATGCTGCCCTTTTTTGGTCCCAATTGTTGCAGAGGCGGGAATGGCGGGGCAGCACCTCTCCTGTTGCTACTGAGTGGGCTAGGAAGAGGGTGAATAGCACAGTGTCTAAGCGGATGGTGGAGCTCGGGGGGGGGGGGGCTTTGATCTTTCATCCTGAACTTTCTTTTAAAGCCACTCACCTTTTCCGTGATGACGGGGTTCATTTGTCCCTGGCAGGGGATGACCTCTGGTTGGGGGCTGTTTCAGGGAGTTTAAAAAGGTGGTTAGGATTCTGAGTGTCGGTGGCAAGCTGCGGCAGCTTGATTGGCAGTTAGGCTTTTGGTTAATTAATTTGTTGGAGGAGGGGTGTGGCATCTACATGCCGACCCTCTTCTTAACATTGCTCCATATAGAAGTATTCCGTTAAAGGAATCCTGGGGCTTTTGTCTCTCGTCCTTATATCCCCGCCAAATGGCGGGGCTGGGGGGCCTCTTTACAGAGACTGAGCCTTGGGGAACACTCGTGGACAAGAGGGGGGAATGTTTGGGCACAGCTATCTCCTCTCCCATTGGGTGCTTACTTGACTTCCCTTTACGCGTGGGGAAGTCGGAGCTGGTCCTGTCCAAATTGGACAGATGGTGATGGTCCTGACCCAAGTGGTCAGATGAAAATGGTCCTGCCCCTACGGGCAGATGGAAATTGGTCCTGTCCCAAAGCGGGGGGCAGATGGTTTAACCAAAAGCCTAAGCCAACACTCAAATAAATAATTGTAATTAACTAAAGTTGTGGCCAAAATAATGCCTAAAACCCAAACCAAAATTAAGTGTCCTGGTGTGAGTTATTTGGGGGGATTTCGGGCATCCTCGTCACGCAAGATCTGGGTGTGTGGGGAGGGGGCTGTCATCATGTGAGTACAAAAGGGGGGGCAGTGGAGGGAAACAGGCAAGAGACCAAGATGGGGGAAAGGGCTGTATTCCTTCTAGCCTTGTGAATTCTCTGTGGGAGAACCAGCCTCATACAACCAACATACCAAAGTCTCATTAATGCATGAAGGGGTTAATGCCATAGAGTAAGCTGTCCTGCCAGGCTTAGCTCACCTTCAGAAGAGCTAGCTAATCAATCCTTTGTTCCCTCTGTCTGTTGTGACGTGGGGTTTGTGATTTCAGCTCTCTTGACATAACATGCTGGAGACAGTTCTCTAGTAACAGTTCTTTATTAAAGTGAACAAGACTGACTCTGAGGGCAGGAAGGCTACATTTATAGGGACAGGGAACTAGCTAGAAAGGGATACATTTTGGAGGGAACAATATCAGGCAATCACAGTGCTGCCTTTTGGAGGAAACCAATAAGACAGAGGATCCAAATACAGCAGCTTAAATGAACCAATAGTAGCTGTACCCTCTGGAACCAAAAGGCAGTTACTTTATCCTAATGCAAATACAGACAATAATAATACAGAGATAAAATCCTTTTACTCAATACACAACACCGTCTACCTGAGAAGCTCAGCATGTGAGGAGGTCTGAGCTGGTTGCTTCAAACTCAGACCGCAAGCCTCTAAAATGCCTTTCTTGAGTTCCTACACCAATGAAACGAAGCCAAGTTTCTTGCCTGTGCAACTTTTTCTGAAGGCTGTACGGGAAAAGCACATGAATCTGACCTTTGGAGAGTTTGTAGGTAAACCATATTAAATTTATGAAACGTATGGTCTTTTTCTTCTGCCTTAAGTGCACTTGGGCACCAAGTGTTACTTGCGACTCAACCACGTAAACTCTGAAAGTCTCAGTACAGCAAGAAATCTAAACCATCTGCATTAGCCTCGGAGCAGTTTAATTAGAAAGGTGTACAGGTTTTTGTCATTCATCTACCCATTCTTGTCTCCTCTGCTCTCCCAGCAAGTCACTATGAACTCTTGCCACAACATGTTGTAGATGGATGCCAACTCTTTAACTTGGAGAAACATCCTATCCTGGCTCTTAGATCGGAGTTTGAAGGAAATCACCCAAACGAAAGTGTCTTTGTCAATCAAACTGACAGTAAAAGGAAGGTTAAATGTTCTTTTTTCACTTGTTTTGGTTATCAAATGTCCTGTGCTTTTAAAAAAAAATTAAACAAGGTTGTGCAATTTGATAGTTGGTGCTCATAGCTACATAAATTTCTTAGTACCTACTTAAAAAGCTCAATCATTTATATGAGATTCTCCTCAGTTGCAGCATCAAAGAGCTTGCAACTAGCACTTAAACAATCATAAGACATAATCGGCAGATCATTACCTTCTCAGCTAAATTATCCTGCATTTAACAATTATTTGATGTCTATGATACAATGGTTTTTGTCAGCTCTCTTTTATTAGTCTCTCAGTGGTTCAGTAACTTGGCCACCTAATCTTCAGGAGCACTGAAGATAGCATGATAGCAAATAATTTAATCGCAAGCTGGTTTGGAGACTATGCTCAGGGCTCTTAACATTCCATAATTCCACATATGCCCTGCAAAAGTTCAATAACTGGGAAAAAGTGCACCAATTGGCATTCTGAGAATCTCAACTTCTGTTTGAAAAGGAATACTTCTAGATCTTAACCCTGGCATGGCTCCTGGCTCTCACACATTAGTTGTCTATGGTTCAGCTCCGACACACAGTTAATATTGCCTCCCTCTTGCCTAATTAGTCAGGAATCAGGGGTGAAATTTTCATTTCTCAGAAATCACACTCAGGGCCGTCTTAAGTATATCTGGCGCCCTGGTGCGATGGATCCCTCCGGCGCCCCCGCCCCGTTTCCCAGTGTGACGGGCGCAGCTGCGCGGCGCTCCCCTGGTGGCCCGGCGCCCTGCGCCACCCAGCCTGGCCATAGGGCCGGCCCTGATCACACTAAGAAGAGCCTGCTGGATCCGGCCAATGGCCCATCTAGTCCTGCATCCTATTCTCACAGTGGCCAACCAGATGCCACAAGGAAACTGGTAAGCAGGACTTCGGTACAAGAGCACCATTCCCTCCTGCAGTTCCAGGAACTGTTGTTCAGAAGCATTACCATGGAGGCAGCCCATAGCCATCATGGCTAGTAGCTAAAAAAGGTAAAGGGGCCCCTGACCATCAGGTCCAGTCGTATCCGACTCTGGGGTTGCGGCGCTCATCTCGCTCTATAGGCCGAGGGAGCCAGCGTTTGTCCGCAGACAGCTTCCGGGTCATGTGGCCAGCATGACAAAGCTGCTTCTGGCGAACCAGAGCAGCGCACGGAAACGCCGTTTACCTTCCCGCCGGAGCGGTCCCTATTTATCTACTTGCACTTTGATGTGCTTTCAAACTGCTAGGTTGGCAGGAGCTGGGACCAAGCAACGGGAGCTCACCCCATCGCAGGGATTCGAACCGCCGACCTTCTGATCGGCAAGCCCTAGGCTCTGTGGTTTAACCCACAGTGCCACCTGCCACCTACTAATAGCTTTATCTCCATTTAGCATTCCCACTAACCTGCTTGCTTGCGTGTGGGGCTGTGTCAGGGAAATCCTGACAGTGCTACTGTCCA